>NC_052133.2:25025831-25369750 GCF_016086655.4 Lepeophtheirus salmonis
CATAGCCCAAACAAAATAATCCATAGGATTAAGATACGCCCTGATGGGGGCCATATTTCTCTCCCAATGAAGTCAATGCATTGCCCACTCAGTCACTTCAGTGCCCTGTCTGGTACATGACAAAGTGGTGAGTCTTGTTGCACAGTCAGTCTGGATTGGGACAACAGTCACATTGAGACTTCCCAATTAAAGATCTTAATATTGTTGTGGAGAAAAATTATCGTCAGAGCGCAACACCGTTCCTCCTCTGTAAATTCAATTTTCTTTATATCTCGAGCAGCTGTCACCATAAGGGCAAAAATGTCACTAAAGTTTGTTGATACAATAACGTTTCTGCCGTCAAAAAAAAATATAAAAAAATGACATCATCAGACAGCTAAATTATAGCAAAATCGCCGAATTAATCATAATGTACTCTATTAAAGAACTAATATCAAGTCAACTTAGACTAAAATACATATTCTTTTCGAATATTCAGTTTCTAGTGACAAGTCACGTTAGTCGTTGATTCGCGTGTTAAAATATTGTACAGTCAGTTTTGGTTTAACATATTGCTCGTAATCCAATGTATACCTTTATATTCCTAATAATTTTGAAAGAGACATGCATCTATCTACAGTGTATAATACATACTCCATGTCTTAACCACAAAATCGTTATTTCTGAAAGAAACTAGTTGTTTCAATGAGGATGAATGACATTCCGCCATTTCAAAATATGAAATCCTTTTTATTAAAAGGATTTACTTACCAATTTATATTAAGAATCTCAATATACGTACAATGTTTATAATATAGTAAAGATTAAAAGTGGAAGATAGTCCCCATAGTCTCAATGAAGCACAAAGTCTTTTGTGTCGAATTTCAAGGCTTTGATCAGAAGTCCAAGGCCTTAAAATATTTAGAAACAGTTTGATTTTTTTTTTAATTTCATAATTTGAAGTCGATAAGTATCTATTGATTGATTTGAGCCTTAAGGCTTTTCTGAAGTCCATTATAAATTAGTTTTGATAAATAAAATGTAATGGCCAAAACCAAATATCAATTATTTACTAGCATGTCTTTAATATTTTGCTACTTATTCCGCCTTGAATTAAATCTTTCCCTGAAAAATTACTTTAATCTTGTTATGGAAAAATAGTGAAAATTAAAAAACATGATATTGAGTGTAAGCTTTAGAATTGAAGTCCAGTCATTCAGTCTTCAATATACAGACTTGTGTCCAAATGCCTATCTCTGTGACGAGCAGAAATAATTTTTTTGTAGTGTAGATGCTATGTAGTGTAGGTTCCTAGTTTTCATTAAATGAAAATGTACATTTAATACATCGAGAATATCAACTGCTTCAGAATTTGAGGATTGTAAGACTATACAACAGCTTTGATCAATGACCCCTTCTCCCCGATTGTAATTAAACAAATGAAAAAAAAAAAAATTATAATCTTCTTTAACTTTCAGATTGAATGACTGCTTGATATCAAATCAAATTTAAACAAATATCGTTTACATTGAAAAAACCAGTCGTGGTAAAAGGCTCTGACAGTTTAATCATATCTATAATTGGCATTTAAATTTAATCTTAAAAGATTACAATACTTACATGTACTTACAAAAAGTATAAGTACATTGCAAAATGATAAATACATAGTTTATGCAATATACTTTTTGCTTAAAATAATAATATATAAGCCCTATAAATAATACTCTTTCATTTTAAATGACACATTATGAAGGTCAGTTAAGGAGAGGGGAAGGGAGGGGTAAAGGTTGAAAATCACTTTTCTTTAAATGAGTACTAGTGATACATGAGTTGAAGTTTAACCTTCAGAGTTCTGAGGTTGAAGTCTGTATTTTTAGCCCAGAGTTCCAATAAAAATCAGCTCGTTCAGTAGCTAAGTCTTGTTTACACTTAAATTAGCAATTTTCTTACTAAAGAAAAGTGTCACCATTCCAGGACTTTCAAGTCCCACAATTTTTTGTCCCTGTTCCCTATGATTTATTTATAATTGGCATATTATTTATGTTAAAGTGGTTTTAAGGTGACCTTATCTCCAACGAGAACATACGATGTTTTGGCTCTTACCCCTCCTTCCCTTACGTGTTTTGTCAAATTTTTTATAATAGTAAAACCTGATAAATTGGGTTAAAGAATTCACAAAATGCTAGACCTACAGAATCAAAAAGCCAACTCAAACCATATACAGGGTGCAATCTCGATTTAACACCCAATACGATTTTTGTTTTAGAACTGGATTTTCTCCTTAGCTAACCATCCCATTTCAATAAAAAACCATGCCAAATGAAAATTGAATCAATTTATTTTATTATTACTCGAGATAATTGCTTTTGGCGTACATAACGGGCTCGACTGGACCCCTTAAACGACAGAAAGTCAGCATAGCATTCTTTATTGGCAGATTCAAAAAATCTTCCCGGATGGATATTAGCAAGGACACTCTGTCTTTTCCACAACTTTACAATAAATATTTTGTTGATCGATGGCATTTTTTTAAATTAAAGCCAAACGTTTCTTTCTAGCCGTCAAAATAACCAACAATGTGATACCTGCTCATCTGCAGCTGTAGTAGGGGCTCAAAGTTGATGGTTCAACAATGGCTGCACGATATATACCCCTGGACCCTTTTTTAATAGTCAACGACTTTTCCTGAATTAAACAGAATTTGTAACGTGTTAAAGAAACAGCAAAAAATTTGTATCTCCCTTTTTTGTACATACATATTAAACACAAAATACTGCCCCTTGTCATAGTGATAAAGGGGCAGATGTTGGCATTGAATGTATATACATGTAGGTTGATAGATTAGTAGGTTCTTCAAATCAATCTCATACCTGTACAACCAACCATGAAAGTACCTACGAGTACCTACATAGATTATTTGGAAGTTGAAATGTGTTCATATAACATTCAAACTTTTTTTTTCATTAATATAATATATATCTAAAAACTTGTCAATCAAAAGCACAAATGTATATATATATATATATAAACCCTCAAGGCACGCACAAAAATATTGTATTATGTCTCCTTTGCTTCATACGCCCTCTTTCGCACAGAGTTTGTAAATGTATATGTATGGATATACCTAGGTACATATCTACTGAAATGAAGTGGTTTAACCCTTTTTTTAAAGAAGGAAAAAAACTGTTCCTTGCAATAATAACAATAACAAGGCAGAATGAATGTGAACTACAGAGTTTCTTTGGAGGCGTGGACAAAGTTTATTTCTTTTTCTTCTTCGTGGTCGTGGATTGTATCCTTAACGAAGAGAGAATATGTGTATTTTTATTACTATAATGTATTATTGGACTTTTGTGGTAAAAAGTAACAAAACAAGGGTTATGTCTGCTTCTTTTTAGTAAATCTTTTTTAAATACCAATGAGAAAGAGAGAGAGAGAGAGAGGAGTACCAAAAAGATGAAAAGGAAAAAAAAACTGAAAGGAAACCTTTTTAAGATTTTTTAATTTTTTTTAATAAAAAGTAATTTACAAGTAAATAGGTTGATGGTCTTATATGGAACATGAAGAAAAACAAACTCTATAATCAAAGCGAACAAAGTCATTAGCATATTTTTTCTTCTTGTTATTATGATGATGATGATTAGGTTATGCTAATAGAGAATATCACCACTTTAAGGCATTTACATATAGATTTTTTTCCATTATAAGCATAAACAAGGATGGGCCACATTTCAAAAAATTCAATTTGTTGTGTGTCTTTGAATAAGTAAACACCATTGAAATGAATTATTAGAGATGTAACAAATTTTTATACTATATATAGAAAAAATGTATTGCTCCCAAAGTCCGAATTCTATAAAACGTATACAAGTCACAGTATCATAAATCAATCTTGTATAATTTTAATAAGCCTAATTTACACTTTAATTAGGTCTAAATAAAAATAATATTCATGTGTCTTAGAGATACTTAAATACTTTTACTAAGCTAATGCCAATGGTCAATTGAGATACTTGATTATAATATTAGTGAAAATGTCGCTTTGTAGAGGACACTTTAAAATTTTGGACAAAGACATGACGGGACAGGGCAGGAGTGGGAGGGAGCCATTTATGTCCTATCTTGGAAAGGACATTATATGAGTAATTAAATACGATTTCAATAGGCAAAACTACATAAAAGGAAAATGCCTTAATGTGATTGGTTCATTAAGCCATATCTTCCCGACGTCAGTTTAAACTGACAGCCTTTTTTATGAGTGGTATGTTCAGCTTTCTTGTAAAATCAATTGATTTAGTTGATAGATGTAGTCTATTAACATACATATATGAATGTACGTTTTTAGTAAAAAAAAATTGAATATAAAAAATAACTGAAAATTACTAATTATATGATCCTTTATTGAATTTCTCCTTAGTCTATGTTTCAACAACCACAGAACTCTTGTAAGTTGATATATTTTATAAATAGTGCTAAAACTTAATTTATTTTACTATATTCCATACGTATTAAACGGAAAAATATCAGTTTTCATATTTCATTTCAATAATAATCCAAATTTTTGAACGTCAGTTTAAATTGACGCTGGGAACAGGGGGGTAAGTGTTTGTGTAATTGAAATGGAATATTATTAACTCTTGACTTTTCTTGTTCATCCGTCATCTAAAAAACGTAAATGAAAGAGTACTTTATCAATAATAAGTATAATAACGTGTTAGATTTAGTTTGAAAAAAGAAGGCTGTTTTCAGTATACAAAAAAGTAAAATGAGTGTTAATAGAAAAAAATTGAATTTGGATGAGGCTCTTCAATATTTGGATGATTTATCAGATGATGAAGATTTGGATGTAAAAAAATTAGAAAATAACCAAAGTTTATATTGAACCTCCAATAAATGTTAATGAATGGAACAGTGACGTTGATTCTGGCGATGAAGAATATCCAAGTATTGTTAGCTTAAGTGGAAATCAGCTCCTAGCACCCGCATCCTTAGTAGTGAAAGAAGTAAGAAAAGGAGACATTGATGTTGAGCAAGATCATCAAAAAAAATATCACTATGTATAATTTTTCAAGCTCATTGTCAAAGAAGCGAAGAGCGATAAAAAATTTGGAAAATCGAAACAATCCGCCAAACAACAAAACAAAATTAGCTACAGAAAACAATGTGACCAATTGACAACATAAAGATATTGAAAATGAAGAGAATTTCAGTTCTTGGTAAGAAACATTCGTTACGATCGAAGATACACTTGGATTGCAAAGGGACATCAACGACGATGTGTTCAATGCTCTAAGACTAGTAAATATTTTTTGTGAAAAGTGCAATGTAGGTCTTCATCCTGATTGTTTTAAGGATTTTCATACAAAGTAGTGTTAATAATGTTTAAATATATTTATTTGTAGAAAATTACAGAGGAGGAATATACATATAATATATCTATACATTAAAAAGCTTCTAAAGCATTTATTTTTCTTTTATAAAAAAAAAATATTAGATGAACAATCTCAAAACAATCTAATATTTCTTCAAGAAGGGAAGAAGAAAAACTCCTACCCTCCTGTTACCAGCGTCAGTTTAAACTGACGCTCATTAATTTGGTCCTGGGAAATTCAATTAATTTTTTTGAATTAAATTAAAACTGAATCTACCATTTACTCATAAAAATACACCAAATTACAAATTTTCATGACAAAATTTGGAGTTGGGAAAGTATGGGTTAAGGGAAAAACATAATTAGATAATACGTAGCTTCACATTTTAATGAAACTCAATGAAAAGTTTGTGTAATTGGTTCTGCAGATATTACAGACTGTTGGAGGCACAAGGCGTGTGTGTGTATGTATGTTTGTGCCTCGAATTAATATTTTTCATTTTTTTATTTTTGTAAGTGTACATTGCAAGTAGTTAAGTGAAACCCTTTTTCGATTCGAGAAAAAACGTTTTCTTTGTAAGAACTCATTCTATTGGCTTCTGCATTTATACTAATTCAGGTTTTTTTAAAGAGTAATTGACTTCTTTTTATAATTGTACTGTAATGAACCCATAAAAAATTAAAGGGTATTGGAACAAGAATAGGATATTTTATTAAGAAGGATTATAAGTTCATAAATGAAAATGTATACATCTATCTATGTAGGAAAAGTCTAAAACTTCTTCACAAAATATTGTTTGAAATTACTATCAGTGATATTACGCAAGTTTTATCCCTTTTTTTATTAGTTAACTACATGTTGAACCTTCAAAATCATAGATCATTGAATTGATCAAGAGAATCAATCAATATGGGTATGTGTTTTTTAACCTTGCAAAAAGGTACAAGTAGTCTTTTATAGTTTCATAAGTCAGGACGCAAAAAATAAGTAATTCCATATTTTACGTATTTTTTTACTTTTGGGAAAAACGAAATATTTTCTCATTTTTTGGAGATAAAAAACAAACACATATTTTACTTTTTGTATATAGTAAAAATGTAAAGTTTTGCCCCTGATACTAAATTTTGAAACATTTCATTTGTGGAATATAATTTTGTGGCTGAACTAGTCTACGTTGTTTACCCAGCACATGCAGTCTATCTTTCTTCACTCCTCGCCCATTTAATACTAGAAACTAGAGAATGACAATATAGAGTTTCTACAAAGTTCTACATGCTTAACCTAAGCTATAATACAATGTAGAAATACTAAGACCGTGCAATCAATTATTCTCCAAATTTAGGATAATTTTTTTTGTCCACTAGGGAGTGCTAATATGGTTTCATGAATTACTAAATAAATAACTATGCAACCTTCATGAATTTATCCTTCTAATTGAACTCACCAGATTTTTTTTTTCGTTAACAAGTTTAACAATTTAATATATGATATTTATACAGTACATAAAAATCTATAACATATTTTGGCGATTTTTTTCATATAGTCACATGTAGAAGTATCACGATGTTCTTCCGACTTCGTACAGTCTTGGAGCAACCGGGTATTGGCTATCATTGACACTTCTGGTTTCTTGGAGCTTCTTAATTGTATATTTAATCGAACTTAAGCTTATTTTTTGGGATATAAGTCGAGAAATTTGAATTGGTTTTTTTTCTGTGGTTAAGAAAAACTTCAACTTAATTCCGTAAGTGGTGCATGACGACTGAGGGAGTGATAGTTTATATCTTTTCATGAAGGTTGAATCCTTTTCAATATCAGCCAATCAGATTCACGATTGATTGATTTGGCGCCAAAATAATTATGATATAAAATGAGAGTTTTAAAACTTTTGAACAACCGTATATTTAGGGTTTTAAATCCTTAGCATTTTTTTAAAATGCGAGTTTTTTTGTTTTTTTGTTGACCATCTAAAATATGTCCTTTATATTTTCTATAGCTTTTATCATTATTCTTGAGAAGAGAACATATTGATATAAAGTAACTACGTGTGAGTGTTCTTATGAAATAAAGAGAGTAATACTAAAATTTTATTGGGAAGTTATCTTCTATGTTATTCAAACAAAATTTGTATTTTTGCCAACGTCTAATAATTCTGAGCAATGGCTGGTCTGCTACTACCGCTGGTATATAAATAATACATTTTGTCGACTAAATTGATTTTGAATTTATCCATGCTTCCCAAAAAAAGGTTTTTTCACATCTCTAGTGCCCTAAGATTATTAAAAAGTAAAAAAACAAAAAAACTACCGGAAGATAACCAAGTCAAGCCAACTTTCAAATATGAATAAAATTTGTGCCGGATTTTGTGTCGGGCTGAACTTTCCATCTGCACATAACAAAAAAAAAGACATCTAAATTCTTGATTTTTTGATAATATAATATGTATTTTTGGTATATATAATGTCGTTTTTGCTAAAAAATATACATTTGTAATTTGATATAAGCTTCCTTCTTTTAGAGAGGGAAAACATCGTGAGAGTATCCAATTAATTAATTATAATCTTATACATAGTTCAGGATATATTATTATTATTGTCTATTATTAGTCTTAAAAGTAATTAAAAAATAATAATAAGTAAAGGGAGTGAGCTGTACATACATTTGTATGGAGTGGTTGTGGGAGGAGGACGAAGGTGGAGGAGAAGTGGAGGCTATGTGCCTTTAATAAATAAATAAAAACACTGAAAAAACTAACTTCTTTTTCTGTTTCATATATATATATATATACATATAATAATATTATACCAACAACAAAAATAAAAAATAACGACAAGAGTATTTTTTCTAAAGGCACTCCCATAAAAAAAACTTTTTCTTGCATAAAAACAACTTGATCCATGCACATTAAAATATTTCTACGGGGTGCTCAAAAAGGAAAAGGAAAACAGCTCTTTTCTTGTTTCTATCCATACGCCATATGTATGTATTAAGGTTTAGCCCCTAGGATCCCGTTGTCATCTTTGAGAAATTCCCGGGAAATCATCCCTCGTTCAACTATTTCGTAATCTAAGTTTAATTCAATTATAATGTTGTTTATCAATTACTATTTCACTATTTTTTTTTTTTTTGTGGGTCAAACCTGTGGCCTCTAAAAAACTACACATGCTCTATTAGTGGTAATGATCAAAATGAAGAACCTGATAATTGAGAATATGTTATGGGAAGGACGAGCTTCAAATGTATCCTTTTTTTCTTAAATTTGAGAATAAATACTCAAATTTCATAGCATTTATTATTTACGAACAGGATCCCGCTCAAAAAAAAAATATATATATTTATTGAATATAAGAAATCTAAGTATGTATGCAAATACATAGTCAGTAGTGTTGAGACTCAACCACAGACCCATTTTTTTCGGTTAAGTGATTTTTTAGACCCCACATCGTGATTTAAAGCTATGGACCAAAATTGAAATCATAGACTGAAATTCAAACCTTAGACCAAAATTTCTTTTTTTCATAAATAATGACCAAGCATAACAATTTTTCTCCATAAAAAGTTTCCTGTGGGACAGAATCAGGAGCAAATTTCCGTACAAGTCCGGTCTATATGGACCGATGAGGCACCAAATTAGTTATATTTATATCAGTCCTGGTTAGGATTTTGAGACCGAACCCCAACACTAATATCTATATATATACTATATATTTGAAGGGGATCTACATATGTACGCAGACCATGTACCAAGGACCAAGGTGTATCTCTCTCCCTGTATGAAAAATATGATTATTAATTTAATGAAAGGTAGATACATTCTCATAATTAAAAAGCAACGAACACAGTAGAAAAAATGTCTCTTATTTAATATAACAAAAAGGAATTGTTTTAATCTGATTAAATAATGGATATACATAAATATATATATTCGAAAGAGTGGAGAATGTATTGTCCACATTTGCTTAATCAAGTCATGTAATGAGATTAACAATAATTTCACATTAATTGTAAAAGGTAGTTTCAAACTAGTAGCTACGTATTGTACAGGGTTAGGTAGAAAATCTGGACTTTTGATTAATGCTCATTTTCTCATATATGCCTATGAAGGTTTAGTGATTATTTTTTAAAAATATTGATAAGCCATCATTTGTGAAATAAACAAAACGTTGAAAACATTTCGTCATTATAAGTGAGCAAGAAGCCAAAAGGCAGTGCATCTCAGATCCCCTAGACGCTGAAGTTGAGGTGGCGAGGATTATGGACATTTTGAAGTGCTCCAGGAGCCTGGTTTTTAAGATGGTTAAGATGAAAAATGATAGAGAAGACCTCTTCAGGTAAGCAGGAAGTGGAGAACACAATTTAAAGAGGAATCTGGAGTTCCTGTCCAGCATGGTCAAAATGATGAAAGAGAACACTACCAAATGAAATCGCATCGCCAATGACTACTACTCTGTAGCTGCTAGGACCATCAAGAGGATCATAAAGAGCGACTTGGCATTGTCATCATTAAAAAAAAATTTACAGTATTTTTAAAGCAGTCTTTTGAGTGCTCATTTTGCTGGACAACCCTGTATGTATATAAGTATTTCAAAACAAATTATTCTGATTGAATAATTACAAATGCATTTTTGGTTCTGTGTCTTTTTAAAGGAATAATCTTTTGACGTTTACACTTTTTTCATTTACATACTAAGGTACATATAAAGATTCTTGCAAATTGTTGGAGGGTAGATTCCTCGTGAGTATGGATATTAATCCAAATTTGAGGCAGGAGTAGTAGCAAGGTGGGTGGCATTCAATCAAAGTATTGTTGCATTTAAGCTTTTAATTGTTTTTCTCTATCTTGTGTTATTTAAAAAAAAAAAAAATAAAGAATACCAATTTGGAAGAGGATTTTTTTTTTTTTTGTTACTTCATTCTCTCAGAAATTACCAAAACTTGATTTTTATTTCATGTGAGTCTGACTGTATGTGTGTGTCCATGACTGATTATTAGTCATGATATGTACGTATATATGTCATAAATAAATTTTTTAGCTTCAATTGGAATATATTTCAATACCGAAATAGGAAGGAAGAAAGTTGTTAAATTAATCATGCTTCTAATCAAAACCATAAAATAAATTGGATAACAAATTATGAAAGAGAAGTTAAATTTTTTCATTTCGTCAAATTAATTACTTATCTTACAATTATATTAATGAATATTTATAATTAATCCTTTAAAGATGCTGTAAATTACATTTCAAGATCACAAAAATGATGGAATACATTTATATATATTTGAAATAATGTTTCATCAATTGGGTAAAGACTGTATGTAGAATCTTGATGATTCATTTATATTTATCATAGTATTTAACAAGCCAAATTTGGAACTATCATTTTATAAATTTTTTAAGCTTAACACAAAATGAACATCTTTATTTGAATACTACGTGATATAACGTTAATATTTTAGACAAAAACTACATAATGTTAGAGTTATTTAATGGAACAAAATTAATATTTCCTTAGCCAGAAGAGTTTTTTTTTTTTTTTTTTTTTTTTTTAAAGATTATTTTTTTTCGCCACAACAGATGATTTAGAATATAATGTGTTAATATGGATTATGGGTTATTTACAAATTTTTTGCATCTATATATCTCAAGGATATATGAAAAATATAGGTCCATGAAAAATATTACATCTTATATATAGTCCCAAAATGAGAAGCTATACTCTAAATTTGTTATTCTCAAACTGTAGTACGCGAACGCCTTGTAGGTGGCAATCGGAGCCGTGGAGTACAAGGGGAATTATCTTCTTTTTAAAAAAAAGAATAACATTTTGTCAAAAATTATTAAACTTTAGATAATGGGTGTATTAGGAGATCTTTATATTTGAAGCGTAATGTAAAAAGTTTGACAATTACTACTTTAGACTCTATCTAATATTATTCGGCAATTTGACTGTATAGCTAACTTTCATGACTAAAATATGTCAATACAATAATCTTGCATTCATGTACCACATAATATAATAAGTAACTCTAAATGAAAGGAATATCTACATTCTTGATACTGCATGTTTTTGGATCTCAAATCAGTTCCTCAAGATTCAAATTTTCCAAACAAATGCTTTCTATGATAAATATACATCCTGTAAAGGAGGATTCCTATTGCTAAGTATTCATTTCATGTTAAGGGCAGATAACCCCATTCTTTAAAACAAGAACAAATCATTTAAATGCACCTAGATGGAATGGGAAAACATTTAAAAATATGAGTAACATAAAACAGAATTTGACATCCATTGAATCTTGAAGATTTAATTAATATAATATTATTAATAATAGTCCATTACCATTCCTCTCAGATAAATATCGGGGAAAATAAGAAAAAAAGGTTTAATTAGTTTATCTTCTATAATATAATTCACATTGGAATCATATTTTTATTCATAATTAATTTATTAGATGGTGTATCATTTCAAATAGTATGGCTTTCCCCTAATTTTATTTCCTGATAACTTTGCACCCCTAAAAAGGAGATTATAAAATTTCTATGACCTCATTTTCTAGAAATCTAAAATTAGTTTGATTATGTATCCACGTTTATATAACTAATTGCATAAAGATTTAAAATAATTATTTCTGATTAACAACTCTTATGACGTTTCAAAAATATATTTGTCATTTTAGAGCTCTTTTTCTCACTAAAAGATATAATATAATCGAATGTGAAAATATAATATAATCATTAGTTCACTATACTTTTGTATAAAAAGCCCTTTTTCTCGATGTTTCCCAAAAATAATAATCCAGTCGACTGAGAAGATCTTCTTATCTTGATAGTAGACGATTTTTTTATGATTAATAACAACATATTTGACCTCTCCTGGCATTTAGCTATCGTTTTTTCAAATAGATACGGAATGGGAAAGCGAACATAGCACCTCAATCCAAGCTTCATAATTCCTGGTAAATCCTAACTCTTTTGCTATTGAGTTTCTTTAGAATGTTGATCCATATTATACCAGTTTTTTTTGAGAATTTCGTCAAATTCATTCTGTTTATTTGATTCTCCTGACTTGTGATCATTGGATATTTCCCAAACTCTAAAACCCCTCAGATTGTTCGAATGCCTTAAATCCTTGCTGTTCCAGAAGGAGGGATTTGGGTGCAAAATAAAAATACTACTTGTTGAGTGTGGTGTTGTCTCTCCGATGTTTCTAGATCCAATTATCTCGATCCAACGCTAGCTGATGAATTGTTTGATTTTATATCCAATTACATCATTTAAACTTTATGTTTAACCTTACTTTAGATACAATGTTTTCGCAAATAAAGCGTACTGTTTTGCTTATTAACCAAGTATATATGTATTTATCTACCAACAGCTATATATATATATATATAAGTCTGAACAAAGTTTTTCCTTGTCAGGGAGGAAATTATCTGGGAGTGAGATCTTGGGAGATTCACGAAAGGATTGTAAATAATATTATAGGATAAATGTTAAAAATGCGTTTTATATTTTTCTACGTTAGAAGGTGATATTATAATGAAAATAGAGATATATATAGATTATTTAATGGGTATCATTTTTAGTCAATCCACATCATTTCATTGTAGCGATAATTTTTAAAAACTTTATCCCAATATGTATCTCACTTTTCATTCAATGAATTACATAACATAATAAATAATTAAATTGTCAATATCTACTTCACGGTTTTTTCAGGGATTTCATGATTTATTGTGAGTTATCCCTTCTAGCTTAATATACAGTAGGTCATTTCAATTCTTTGAAACTATTTATGTACATCTAAGAATTACTTTATTTTTGGGCCAAGTATTCATTGTGTCATCAGTATTTTGTGAGTTTTTCAAGATTACAATTTTGAATTGAGGATTCCTTCATAATGAAACCTACTTCTCTTGTCTTTAAAATAAACTCTCTCATCAATAGAACGTAGTCCAAGACTATCAATGAGACGTATTTTTGAGATCTAACCCCCGAGAAATCCTTGGAAAAAGGGGCCCCGATAGACATGCCCCAGTTTATAGTTATGCATATGTAAACAATGCATATTTCAATATATAAAAGTTGCTAATTCTCTACAAATTGTAACTTTTTATGCAGATTCTACGAGTTACAATTTCTACGTCTCATTACTTTATGAAATTACAACTTCCGTCATTTTAATAAGCATTTCATTTTAATTCATTAAAATTACTTGTTATATATACATTTACAAGTGATGAAACTTTAGACATTTGAACTTTATAATGTGCTACAGAATAGTTATTAATCAGTAATGCTTATCAACATATAAAAAAGTTACACTTTTAATAGAATGACCATCCAAAGAATATTTAATTATTGCATTCCTCTTTTCCAGGACTACTAAATTCTTTATTTAAAATTATAATTCATCTAATTTTTTGATTGTAACTTGTATAATTTGCAACTTGTAAACGACATAACAATAGAAAGTATGTTAACCCTGCCTCATTTTGGCTATGGTTTCTCATAATTAACGATTTTCCAATATGCTGCAAGAAAAAGAAAAATGTTAATTGTACATAATTATTTTATGGGCTATGGATTTATTTAGTTTTTTCTGTTTCTTTGTTGCTTGAAGATGAATCCTTTCTTTTACATAGATATGTGATAGCATTGGAAACAAAGTTTTGAAAAAATATATATAATGTAATGAAACAACGATAAAATTCCATTGATAAATACTTTGTAGAAACATAAAACAAAGGTGCTGAAGGTAGAACAGCAGAACATTTGCTCTACAGAGTGCAAGAGGGAATTTTTTTGCTATCAAGAAGCAAAATAAAAACCTTAATAAATTTTTATTAGTAAAGTATAATAAAAAATGTTATTGAAAAAAACTTTTAGCAATTAATATTGGCAAGAATTATTCAATATGACCGCCTCCAGCCTCTATCACAGCCTCCACACAAGGTAGGTACTTAGCAGGTTACTACAATATAATCGGAGACATGGTGGCCCATGACTTTTTGATGCTGGGCCAATAAACTCCTGGACATTCCTATGTAATTTCTTCCAAACCTTGTTCTCTAAGATGCTGCACATACTAAAGACGAGAAGATTGATATCAGGACTGGAAGAGGACTGGAGGGTCTTGTCCCAGAAGTCAGCAAAGTGATCATTGCATAAGTTCTGTGTCTTTATGGCCGTATGGCAGGGGACACCGTCTTGGTTACACACATGGTTGTTCTCAAGATAGTTAGCCTTCAGCAGAGCAAGATTTTTCACCTCAGGTCCTCCTAGTAGGTCTCAGCCTCAATTTTTCCATTGAGCTTGAAGAAAAAGGGATCCATTTTCTTCCCATCACATGTCAGAACTCACTAGCCGGTTTTGTTTGAGTCGGAGGTTTTGGTCTTGAGGTTCCCTGGAGTTCCCCAGATGATTCTGCTATAAATATGTGGTTTCTGCGGTGAAGATCTTCTTCACAGTCGACGGATGACTCTTAAAGTAATTAAGCACTTTTTTGCATCTCTCAAGCCTTAAGGCCTTCATCCTGTCGGTGAGGATATGTTTTGCAGTCCAAACAAAGCTCTTAAGGTCAAGTTCATCATGAATTGCCCTCCTGATGGAGATCATGCCCATGTTGAACTTGTCAGCCAAGCGGCACATTGATGCTATTGTATCTTATTTGGTCTTGGCCTCCAGGCACTTGAGAAATGTTTAAATGTTTAATCTCGCTTCAAACTATTTCCTATAATTCCTATTTTCTTTTTGACTCATTTCCCATTCTCCTTGGCTAACCTTATGTTCCAAACTGTCTTCACGGTCACACCAACAATGTCTGAAATTCTTTTTGTATCAAAATTTGCGTTGAGAAGATCCGAAGCCCTCGTCTTTTTGATGCCTGTTCATTCATTTTTTGTCCAATTTTGATCAAATTAAAACAATGTGCAAGGAAAAGAAACCCATGTATCGGAACATTGCTTGAGATATCTGAAACCTTAATTAGTGCAAAAAAAAAAATTACTTTAATGCCACGGAAAATTTCCATGTCGCACTCTGCACTACAAAAAAAATATATAGTATCGAACAGTTACTTTGAAAAGAAGTACAAAGTAGAGGGAGAAAGTATGAAATGAAACACGCGGTCAAGGAAAGAAAAATAAAATATTTCCTCAAAGTGTGAAAATACCTCCCATTATTTTGTTTTTTCTCTCTTTCTCTAGCTGTGTATTTTACAAGACAATTATTTTTTATTCCAAACAAGTTCTTTCTAACACACACCTAGAGATAATTCAAAAGTAATAAATTTTGTATTCACTTTTGAAATATTATACGGTTATACGTAGTGCTTTCTAAATAGATATTTTCAAAAAGGATACGAATACAAGATTCATATCTGAAAAAAAAGACATTGGCATTTTAAGTGAATTACTTTTTATGTACATCTATAATTACAAGTGAAAAAATTATTTATTTTTATTCTAGTCTTCTTACTTAAGCTTTAGCCGCAGTTGTATAAAAATCTATGTGTACATAAAAAATGTACACTACCAAAACATAAATTGTATAAACTACAATGAAATAAGATATAAACAGCATATAGATACCCTAAATTTTGTATAAGCAAATCTTACCGTTTTGATTGTAAGATTTAAATCAACTTCATCAAGAACTACATATACATAGAATCAGGAGCATTTTTTTATTATAATTATAATATCAATAATTATTTTCTCAAAATGTCCTCCTTCTGCAGGCACCATGGCCTCCATTATAGACCTAAAGGCTTTGTACACTTTGATAACGTAGTCATTATTGGGCATATAACCCCACTCCTTCTTAACAAAGGCCTTCAGGGAAGCAACATTTGTTATGCAAGTGCCTAGTCTTGTTGCCAAGAGTAATCCCCTTCGGGATAGTTGGCATCCAACAAGGTCTACACAACCTCTTTCATTACCTCTTGGTACTCCTTGTACTTAAATTTCAAGGTACACACCGGTCAAAAGTATTTAGAGAAAATATCGCTGTGCCCTCCACTTCATGTCTTCATGGAGAGCCTTTCGCCCCTGTTAATGAGCCTCTTGACCTTACGGACAAGCTCAAATGAGTAATTAATCATGACTGCAACCTCTTGCACAGAGTGATGGGCACGAAGAAGATCAATAATCCATTATTTTTTTGTATCCATTATAGTTCTTGTATTGACGTATAGCAACCAACAATACAGAGTATGAAAGCTTATAAATTTCCAAACAATTTCCTTTTTACAAACCAACATCGATTGCCAGTAATAATGGATTTATGGAACTCTAATTGGGGCAATACGATTTGCTTCTGCACACTGTATATTCGTTCGTTATTAGGTGTGTGGGGGAGGCTGAGGGGAACGCTTATTTGTAATATATTCTAGACAACCCCTTGTTGTATAACTAATATTCTTGAATATTTTAATTCATCCCGAAAATTTAAATACAATGCTTATAACTTACCAAAACAGATCTATGAATAAATATTAAATATTATTCAGTCTTTTTATTTTATTCAATTGTGTTCTTGTGTTAATAACTACATCATCATATGTATTTTGAAAAACTTGCTCTAGCTTTCTAAAATCAAGTATGACTTTTGATGGTATTGTATGACAAAGTTACAAAGATCACTTTTTATTTTACTTTTCTGTCCTTTGTCTTACTCAAGTTTTCCCCGTACATGATATACATATGTATATACCAATAATAATAACTATTGTTTTTATTATTAATAAAACATATACCTTCCTACCTTTATACATTACTTTTTAGAAGTAATATATGTATATAAGTATAAAGGGTGTATATATTATACATACAACTACGCATGTTTAGTAATTGTATGTTGTTGCCGTCTTGTTATGTACTTGGTCGTATAATTGTTATAAATAAGTGTAAAAAATATTTATTTATTTATTTCTCTTTCTTCATAATTGTTATACAACGATATATAAATATACATATACAAAAATAAATTGTCTTTTTAAACTAATAATAATAGTGTAATAATCATCATATAGTGATTTAGTAAAAGGCGTTCTTGGTCTTCACATTAATTGCATGGCAAGGTAAGAAACAGAGGAGTCCGGCCGAGCTTAGATACATACAACTTTATTAAAATACATTATTATGTATTACATAAAAAACACAATAATTGTATATACATATTTGAAGGGGTGGATTGCATTCGAAACTTGCAACTTGACCTGGAATTGAGTCCATATTTATTTTGAAGGCTTGGGGCTTAATTTGATCACACATTCACTGTCTCGAGACTAGACATGGACTCGACTTGGACTTGTAAGCAAGTTTATACTTCAGTCAAGATACTCTGCCTTAATACTATGGGCCCCATGTTATAATTATGGATTAAAAATGAGGTCCAACATAAATATGAGAACTTGATGAAAATGTTTAAAGACTTGGTTGGAAAGGTTGCAGTAAAATGTGTATCTAACTTCCAGAGTTCCAATAGGTTCTACATATATAAACGATCTCTTTCTCTGGAAACGTTAAATTTTTGTAAAGAGTAATAATTCATACAAAATTTATCTAAAGTATTATATATACAAGAGTATATACCCAGCGTTACCCGGGACATTAAGAAATTAAAATCAAATAAGAAAAATCTTCTGCTTAATTTAAAACAAAAAATAAAGACTGTAAAATTTCGGAATGATTATCAAGTTGGTTTTATGGGTATGAGTATATATGATGAACATGGGGAAAAATAGGCACTCTTCTTTCACAGGATTAGGAAGTAGTTGCTTTATTCTGGGTCAAAAGTTGAACTTGCAGTCTGGTAGCCGCTTTCCTTAACATTGAGGACCACCCTATTCTCAGGTTGTACAGGTGAAGTACTAGGCCAAAATACACTTAAAACTCTACTACCGCCGTGTTTCTATGCACCAAGGAATATTTCTAATATGCTATCATTTACCCCAGCCCACAGGCTGTGTAGGTGACCTACTGGGTCCAAGTTAAATTTATCCACCGCTGCTCCCTTGAGCATCAAGAAACCCTCCTAATAGCCAAAATACACCCCGACTCACAGGTTGTACAGATTAAGTACTGAGCCACAAAGCAGTTTAAATTGCACCGCCACCGTATTTCTAAGCACCAAGAACCTGTTCTAATATGCTATAATACACCTCCACCCATGGGTTGTAGGCTGCTGGGGCTTGACACAGGTTAAATTCTTCCACCAGCGTTTTCCTGTTTATCAAAAAACCCTTCTAATATCCCACAATACACACCAGATCTTAGGTTTGTAGAGATAATGTACTGGTCCTTAAGATAGTTTAAACTGCACTGCTGCTGCATTGATAAGGACCAAAAACCCCTTCTAATATTGTAGAATACACTCCCACCCAATTAGGACCTTCTTTTTTTTGTATAATGTACATGGATTAGTGGCAAATATTATTTACATTTTTGATCAGATTTTTATTTTTTTATCTCTTTTATCTTTTTTCAATCGGGGGCAATAAAGTATCTTAGATCAAATAAAGGTTCTGGGCTATCGTCTTGGGTATCTTAATACATCCCAAAAGCTTGTGATTGTCTCAAATATGTCTATAAGTATACAATAAAATAAAAAATTGGGATTTTCTCCTTTTGTTGATCGTTGTTCAAGATTTTTTTTATGTTGACACACAAGATACAATCAGAAGTTATATTTTCAGAGGAAAATATATTAGATACAAATGATACTATGGTCTTAATACGCATAGATTGATCCGAAATAACTTAATAGTATTTTTGTTTTTTTATTGTTAAAATATCCTTTTTTTTATCTAAGGTATTTAAACCCCAGCTAATTATTCACGTAATGATTTTAAGTAAAAGTAACTAGTAAGAGTTAAAAGATTTTCTTTTAGTGACATTAAATATATTTGTGATATCAAAGAGCTGAATAAAATTAAACAACTTTTGATATAGTAACCAGGAACTAAATCTAAGTAGAGGTTATTAATATAACCCACTAAAAGTATTTCCTGTATACATTCGGGGGGATAAGAGAAAAGGAATCGTAAAAAGAAAAAAAGTTATCATAGCCATGTCTAATTCAAACTTTTTAATGTCTAATGGAGTATAAAGAACTAAAGGGCGGTCAAAAATGCACAAAAAGAGAAACTTCAATTCGTCATTCATCTTTGTTTGTTAATGGGGTCAATCAATAGAGGTTAAAAAGCAAATGAATTAATTGGTTAATCAAGCAAAAAGTAAATACCGACAACGATTTAAGATTTTCTTCTTCTTCTTTTTATTTTTTTGGCATCTTCTTCTAGGTACCTACATGGCTATACCTCAAAAAATATGGGTCATACCAAATTATTCAATCAATACGAAAGACTTGCGAGTTTGTTACATACACATATACATAAAATCTTATTAATTTCGATTTCATACATGACTTACAGGAATATGACAACAAAGGAAAGAAAGGAGGACAAAACCAAAGTTTTCATTCTATTATAAAGTTTTTCTTCAATTTATTGTTTTATTTTTCCTTCTAATTCTTCTTCTTTTCCCCTCTAATTAAGAAGTTCCAATTAGTTATTTGATGAAAACTTTATCAACGCAATTAAATGATGTTTTTCCATACATATAGTAGTGAGTGAGTGAGTGATTTTTCCCCTTCCCTACTCTCCCTAAAAAATAATGATGATCTGAAAAATGATGAAAAAAAAGTAGGAATAAATGAATTGAAGTATAAAATTTATTTGTATATTACATGAAGCCGTACAAATATCCACTTTTGGCTTTATGCCACTTTATGAGTAGTTGTTCTTTTGATACTTGAGGTTTTTCCGAGTTTATTTGTTTGTTAAGTTATAACAAATATATTTTTTCATGCTTTTTCTAAGAAATATTCATTGATGTTCAACTTTTTGTAGAAATGTAAAAAGGAGAAAGGCATGAAATTGTTCATAAACCTAATTAATAACAGATAATTATACAGCAGTAAACTATTAGGTACAGATTTGATCCCTCCGGATTACTCAATTTCACAGTTTTATCCAATCAAAAACTATTTCGGTAATAAAATTAAAATAGATTCAAAAGCAATATGATAATAGTTTGTAGCACTGAGTCTCGAATGGTAAGAATTCAAAATTCCGGTATACTCGATAAACTATTTATATTTCCTGATAATAATCTAAAACCTGCCCTCAAAATACTCATTGGTATTTTATAAATTAGGTAATTGGGTATCCATATATAAAGTATTTCATTTAGAGATAGATCAACTTTTGGTCTCTCTAGCGTTTGGACTTTGTCCGTTGATCCATATACCTCACTAACTACCATCAAGTAGGTTCCTTTTCGTAAAATAATCAAGTAGGAAAATCAAAGTTCACCTTTGTTTTGTAACAAATAGTTGTTCATTTATTTTATATATGAAATCTTTGAATGCAGACAATGTTTCTAGAAGACAAGAATAACGAAAAAGGGTCAGAGTCTGATTCAACAAATTAACATGCATATTAACAGTATTTAAAGAATAATTGGTATTTCTACAAATTTTACCCGTAATTATATGTAGTTACCAAAAATAACATCATTGTTTTTTATGTTGATCTCAACAAACAAAATCAACAATTTTTCAAAATAATAAAAATGAGATTTGAAACTACAAATTGATGCAACCCATGGAAACCCAGATGTGTCTTTCATGACCTTAGTATGGACTGACAAATATAAATTATATATAGTCATTTTTATCACTATTTTAATTTTTCAAAAACTCAAAAAAAAATCAATGGTTTACTTTCCAAACATGAATTAAGAAACTTTTTTTTTTCTAAGAACAAATGAATCCACAAATTAGAAGAAATTTTATAAAGTAGAATCTATCGAAATCTTGAGAGATGATCGGAAATCAAAAACAAAATATTGCCTGTTGAGCCATACCTTGATTTTGATTTCCGATAATTTTTTTCAATTTACAAGGATCAGGAAAAAATAAAATATCTTTCGAACTCATCTCTGGACCCAAGTTACAATTCTTTTGTCATTATAAACTTCTAGGCATGTCGTAAAATAAATTGATTATTCTTGAGAGAAGGAAAAAAGTTTTTCCTAGTGCTCTTGAAGATAATTAGATAGAGGAACTTTTTTTGTGTATGTGTATAGATATAATTACAGATCTACATAGGTACATATAAGAAAAAAAGAAATATGATAATATAATTGAAAGGGAAAAAGAAAAAAAAAACATTCAAAATAAAAACCCTATTCACATCAAAATCAGGGTAATTATTCCAACAGAACAACTATTTTTACTATTATTATATGATGAGCATTGAAGTTCTTTGTGTGTTATATGTTAAAGGATATTAAAATGAAATAGAGATCAAGAGAATAGTTTTTTTTGAGGCTCAAAAACAGTACCTACACTTGTATAAAATATAACCATTAGGCGTGTTAGATTTCTTTCTAGTTGGCAATCTAAAGTGGTTTTTTTATTTAATTATTGCTGAGGGAAACATCTAAAAATATAGTAATCAAAAGTCAAAGACAAAGAGTAACACATAGGATTTGTTGAAAAGTTATAAATGTACGCCCTTTTTGGACTAGGAGTAGAATTTTCTGCCTATATCTTTGATAGATACGGAGGGGGATTGGTGCAATTTTTCGGTCCTGTCATAACTGCTTCCAGCTAATCTGACAAAACGTCATGACAGCTAAACTGCTCGCCTCCAAAAATTATTCCAATTGTCAGGGTGAACTTGTCATTTTTCAGTTTATTTTACATTTTCATAAAGCAGCGATAATTAATGAAAACCTTAAAAAGTGTTTCTAAAACATAAAAATTATTATTCGTAGTAAAAGTAATATATTTAAGGTAAGAATATTAAAACTTTAAAAATTATGTATTACTACACAGATAAAATTAACAAAATAAAATAATCCCAAAATGTAAATAATATATGTATATAAACGTTTCACACAAAAACAACTAAAAATTGCTTGAGGTTAGATGAAATAATGTCACAAGGCTCAGAGACAGTAGAATGGATCACTACACTCTGAATCATATTAGCAATCAGGAACTAAGCCACTGTAACAACCGACCCATTATACCGATGTGAGAAAATTTGAAGAGAAGTTAGTCAAGATTACAGTTACGACGACTGACGATAACATCTTATAAAAAAATTAGATTTGAAACACATTACATATTAGGATGGAATCCGTGTTACCTGCTAGAAATAAGTTGATTACTCTCAATGAGTGATTGTAGCTTCTAATTAAGGATGGGGTTATTTATTTTTCGGATATGTCTAATTAGAGATATATGTCCGTAATGAGAAGGATAAAGAATATATCTCTTCTTAAAGATACCTACATTGGCTATTTTCCAATCATTTGGCACATAACTAGTTTGAAAAGAAAAATTAAAAGCATAGATAGAGGGAAGGTAACACTATTGAAACTGTCTTTTCAAGGAGAAGATGTTAATTATGTCTGGTTTAGTGGAGAAAGAGCAATGGATATTTACAATTATACTTTGAACTTCTTCAAAAGAAAATAAACATTTACAGAGGGACGGGGTCCCATAAATCCTATCAATATGACCCTCATCCACTGGATTTAATTGGAGCTAATAAGGTGATACAAAATACGTGTTAAAGCAAACCAATCAAACCAATATCACTATTACTACAACCTACTCTATTCTGCCTGATATACCGAAGCCCGTTATGTTATTTTGATAGAGTACGTGAAATCTCCAAAAACAACAACAACAAACATAAATAAGTCATTCAGAGTTCAAATACAAGCAAATAAAAACGACTTCATTCTTAGTTATACGTATGTTTATATTTAATGTATGCGAGTATGTACTTAGCAAACATATTTTTGCCTGTTATAAATATGCCAACAAAGCATAATTGCCTAAGATGAAACTTTCATGCTTAAAAATAATAATTTAAAACCTTATCAATTTTTAATCTAAATGTTGATATGAATCAAAGTTTGTATAATTATATGGGTGTACACCGGAGAAGAAGCAGTAAGTATATAGCATTGAAATACAGAAGTTGAAGTCATTGCATTTATTATTTAAAAAAAATGAATAATAGCACACAAGTATGTACATATAAGGGTTATTGCTATTTGAAAGAAAAACAGGGATTAGCAAATCCTGGATGATGTCTGAAGGATGAACAAACATTCATAAATATTATTATTATTATTGTAATTATTAATTGAGTCAGCAAAAACTTTAAATTCATTCATTCAATGATTGTATGCGTAAAGCATAAATATGTATCAGTTTACCTTCAAGATGAAAAACCTATATCCTCCTATTTTTTTTATTTTCATTAGAAAGATATATAGTTTTCTGATCGAAAAATGTTACTTTGACAAATAAGTAAAACAAAGATTGAATATCAGTAAAAAAATGTAGTACTCAAACTTTAAAAAACTTTAATTTATTATAGATGACAATTTTCTTAATTTTTTTTGAACCACCCTCAATGTTTTTTGAACAATTCTATTATTGAACTAAAATAATACTAGCTAATAAAATTTGGACTTTTTTTGACCATTTAATCTAATAGTATTCAATATACTATAAATGAATACGCAACAACATCTTCTTATCATGGTGATCTATATTCAATTGTACATTCTATATATATATATATAATAAAGGTCAAGATTATCTTGAATGGGATTTAAATTTAGGTACATTCAACATGTTTATTTACACGTATTACATATGTCAATATACAACAATCCCCTTCTCTCCATGAAATAGGCGTATAAATTTCTTACTTCTCCAATACATCTTCCCATTATCGATCTGAATCTTGTAGCTTCTATTATTTTGTGTCATTATTTTTCCAATGATATCCCCCCTATGATAAGGTATTTTGAATACGTACATTTTCCCAACCATGACTATGGTTAAATATTTTGATCGTCTATCATAATAATGCTTTGCCTTTACTCTCTCTCTCTCTTTATAATGACTCATCTACATTAGTTTATGGATTCTTCATAGCAGACGAGGCGTACTCCTGTACTCTAATAAACCATCACAAAATGCTTCCGAGTGGATTGATCGGGAGCCACATATATAAAGAATTCACTTCATATTCTTCACAGCGGACTCAGCCATACCATTACTTTGGGGGTAGTATAGGCTTGAAGGTGACGAAACAATTACATTTATATTCAAAAACTTTTGAAATTTCTTACAAGAATACACAGTGCCCTGATCAGATCTTGAGTTCTTTGGATATCCAAAATCCTGTTTTAAGGTCTCTTGGAATTGGATTGCCCTTTGACTTTGACACAGCTCACATTTTTATATTATTATTAAAATTTCATAATTCATTCCAGGCCAGTAGATGGATTCTCTTCCACGTCTAATTGTCTTCGTAATTCCTTGATGAGCGGAGTGGACTATTGTCAAAACATCTCTTTGACATGCCTTTAGAACAATTATTCTCGTTCCCTTCAGGACTAGTCCATCATCAGCAGTCAACTCATACCAAATGGCCTTGTATACAATTTTACAAAAGGATTTGAAAATCCCCTGTTATGAATCATCCAACTCTCTATACATTTTAGTACACATTGAAAATATTCATTGAGGAGAGCTATTTACCTCATCTCTTCAATAAGAGGGTCAATGAATCCAATGTTCCTAATATTTTCTCCATCACAACGACTCTGGTAATAGCAAAACGAATGAAATCCTTCACTCCGTCCTCAGTCTCCTCCTCTTTTTCCAATGGAACAGGTTCTCTAGAGAGAGCATCAGCAATCAAATGATCCTTGCCTTTCTTCCAGGTAACATAAAATTGATATTGTTGGAGATCCGTCCTAATCTTTTGGATTTTCAATCTGATTAAGAGAATATTTATTAAATATCGAAGGGAGAGAATTGTGATCGGTGACGACTTCAAACTTCGGTAATCCACTAAGGTAAATATGACACTTTTTTACTGCCCATTTAATTACAAGAGACTCAAGCTCTATCATTGCCTACCTTGACTCTGTGTCGTTCACAAATCTCAAACCGCATTCAACTAATTTCCACTTCTCTCCATATTTTTGTAGCAAATCGAATCCAAGTCGATCAGTTCTTGGGGCATCCGTTTCGAGGCGCTTCTCATTCTTTGGATCAAAAAATTGCCCGAACAGGTGTGTCCATCAACACGTCTTTCACTTCATTCATGGCTTTGCTATGTACATTTTTCCAAACAAATTTATTTTTTAACTTCATCAGATGCCTTAAAGGCTCTGCTACTTTGCTTGATTTTGATGGGAAACTAGGACACTGATTTTCTAAACCAATAGATGATATCAACTCTGTTATAGTTGTAGGTGTAGGGAATTCAAGAATCCCTTTTAACTTATCTCCATCAGACGTGATACCATCCTTACAAATCCTTGTTGTAACCGACAAAATGTATATCTTCACACGCAAATTGGAACTTTTCTTTGCTTAAGGTAATAAAGTACTCTCGAAATCTTAACAAAATCTTCCGAACAGTGTCCACGTGCTCCGCAAAACTTTAATCATGCACCGAGACATCATCAACAACTTTATAAGCGTTACAAATTCTTTCTAAGTCTTGGTTGCACCGAAAATTGTATGCATCATGCATCGTAGTGAGTTTTTGGCTTCCTTCGTAAAGAGGCATCTGCCAGTGTACATTCACTGTATTAAACTATTTGGATTTTTGATTAATTTCAGAGCCTGCCTCTTTTGGCGTTTCCATGGGCTGAACTAATCTTGTTACTTGAGACTTCAATTTATTTAAGTCATCTTTCCATTCGGCTTTGGTACAAAAACAATTGGAACACACCCCTCTGTCACCTCATCCTTAATCTTCCCTATCACTTCACCATATCACCCAACGCCCTCTTGACTTGGTCCCTGTAGCAAAAAGGGATTTACGTCTATCCATGAGCTGCAAACAGCTTTGCTCCTTCCAACAGTTCTATTATTTTCGGTGGAAATTTCATTATCCTCAACTCCTCCTCACAGGCAAATACATCTGAAAACTCATCTATCGATTCCTTGAGGTAATTTCTTTTAAATTCTTCGGATTTGTTGGAATCCCAGGTAAATTTAACATTTACATTCACCAACGACTGATTTATCCATTCTTGTTTCAGAGGTTTTGATAGTAAGTCTTTATAAACTCGTTTTTAATTGATTTTACAACCAAAAACCTTAAGATTACCTTTATATGCGCAAAATGTAGGGGTTTGTGTCCTACAGAGTGCTTTTTCAAAAATATTGTTTGCAACATATAATATAGTCAGTGTTATTTTTCGCATTGAAAAATCTAGATAAAAGGAAAAAAGCAAATAGTATAGATTATAGGTACATATTTTCAAATTCAAAAAATATTTTTACCTTTTCGGTTCCTTTTTCTGAATCGGAGAAAAGTATAAAAAATGACGAAAATAGGTCATTTCCTTGAAAGTCTAATAAATTCTCATTTTTGATTAGAATAAAATCTATTCTTTCTTAAGTAAAAACCTACAAGTTCATAATTAAAAAAGAGCTTCATAATTAAATTAACCTTTTTAAAGTTATTTTTACCCTCTGTCGACCACAAAAAACAAAAAATTCGACAATAAATATTTATAGAGTTAATAACAATCAAGAACACAATATTTCAATCCAAAGTCAAAAGTTTGTACACTAGTCTAATCAAAACCTGAAATATTGCAATAAGATTAGTCAAATTTCTAGTATCACGCAATAAACAGCAAAAACGACAGGCACTCCTTTCTTTTTAAAAAGAAAGAGTTGATTTGTTAAATAGGAGAAGTCTCATTATGTATTATGGGGAAATTTTAAAAGAAAGGAACCAAAGACTTTTTTTTTACAAGAATCTAACACAACAAAACATTTATCCAACCATTCACATCTCGAATGAAATAACCCAATTGATGGCCTCTTTATGTCATAAAGAAATAGTAAAATTCATATTTTTGACTTGCTCTTTATTAAATTTTATATCAGTTCCAAGGTGGATTATAATTTTAATAGTATTGATAACTAACTCTGCCTCCCAAATTATACAAATGTGGTATTTAATTATTGTTTGAATGAAAGGCATGTCATTCTTCACATCTTACGTCATCATTGCCGAATTAAGCAACAATGCATTTATGTTTGTAAATAAACATTATATTAGGTTGGAGAAACGTAACTTTGCATTTCCCCTTTTTTTAACTAAGTATATCTTGTTCATTATTAATCAAACTGGATCATACGATAAAGGGTCATAAAGGTGTGAGTATCTAGTCAAACGTTTCTAGGACAGAATCTTGCTTGTCCAGTTCAGTTCAAAATAATCGTGTGTCGAGTATGGCGGTCTAAAAAGAAGAAATTCGGTATATTTTACATTTTACTACATAAAAGGGCAAAACGCGTCGAAAGCGACCCAGAAATTCGGGCTATTATTATTATTTTATTTTTTTTGCTCAATTCATCTCTCTACTGTGAAGCTGGTTATGGGACAAAAGCAGCCAGTATTGGTGAATAGGCGACAGAAACACATCATCAAAGCAACTCAAGGCCGCATACATTTTTGATGACGCACCATAAGCTCCAGGAGCTCAGATGAAAGTTTTTATGAACCCACCCTACCGTCAAGAACTGGCACCTGCTCCTGTCTATGCCCAACGCACTTGGTGGCACAAATTTGGCCTCAATAGTGGACTCTTAAAATTGTTTGTCCAAGTTTTTTGCAAGTAGGGACGAGGGCGTCTACAAGAAAGGGATTATGAAGTTGGATTCTCGTTAGCAACACGTTATCAAACAGAACGGGGTATAGTTAACTTATATCGAATGATTGTAGTACTTTTTATAACCCATTGAAATAAAGCGAAAAATATGAAATTATTTTTTTCCTAATCCATTTATTATAATAAATATATATATATATAAGTTCAACTTGAATCCAACTACTTGAGCGAATATCGTGACTAATTCAAAACCCTAATATTACATCTTTAAAAATGATAAACGCATTCTTAAACGTTATTTTTCTTTTTGTAGGTAAGTATTGGACTGAAATGTTATCTAGGAAAATGACAGAAAATGTATTTTGTAAATGCAAATTTTAGTTAGAGATAAGGTTTACTTATTTTTTTTTTTTTTAATTTTGTGTGTTAAACGTGGAAAAGAAATAATGCCCCCTTCCCATCTATTGTAACTATATTGAAGCACTTTTTACGTTGGACTCATAATAACTACATATTTTATAAAATATCGATGATTTGTAAGTACAAATTGTCATAGACAAATAAAATATGATTAATGATTTCAATGACCTACAATTAACACCTATTTCATTATTATCTATAAGTATAAATAAAAAACCTAAAATTTGCAACATCAAAGAAAAATTAAGAAATATTTATATATATTTGCATTTTTCATCCTTCCAAATAATTATTTTATGATAAATACCCTTTTTAAGTGACCCAAGATTTGCAAATATATACAAAAAAAAGCATTCATTTAGCGTCAAAAAGATTAAATTATGCTTTTAGTTGGTTATTAAATCATAAGAAATTGTTTATTTTTCCCAAAAGACTGACTTCACCCCTTTTTACTCTAACTCTTTTGAAATTTTTGCAAATCATTTGGACATTCTTTATGATCATATAAATACAAAATGTATGATTAAGTGCTGTCATGTGTATTGTTATTTTTTTCAAAAGATCTATTGAAAAAAAAGTATTGATATATAAAGTTACATACAGTTGAGTTGTCAAACAAATTTGTCAATAAATTGTCCTTAGCCCTAATACAAAAACCTAAAAATATTTATGTAAAGTGATTGATCTAAATACTTTTTGGAACAATAGCATATTTTGTAGAATTAGCGATATCAAAGGGTTAATATCAAAGCTTATTTGTTTAGTTGAATATGTATAAGGCTTTGAATTTTTTTTTTTTTTTTTTTTTTTGAAGCTCCCTCTAGTAAGTAAATATAATATAATTACTGATCGTCTGAGACTTTGATATTTTTAACTGAATCGAACTAATTTGGCTTTTAGAAGAAGTTCAGTCTGGATTAATCCTTTAGAAAAATTAGATCTAGACCGATTTTAAAGAAATATTTGTGTGGACGCCATATCTATTCATATGTTTTGAACAAAGCTACAAGGACGTTCTATAAAGTTTAAAGTATGTCTATGTATACAACTCATATAATTACAATAGGTAAAAAAAAGATCCATAGAAAGAGATCGTAAAAATTGGTCGATGATTTGAAAATGATTAATTTTTTGTCCACGGTTTAATACTGCAGTATCTACAAAAATATCTGTTCAAATTGGTCGGAAAGAAATCACTGAAGTGTGAAAAACCGATCTTGGACCAAGTATCAACACTAGTAAATAACTGTCTATATTTAAGAGATATTTTTTGTAGTATAATTTAAAAAGATAATTATTTAATTATACATAGTAAAATGTATTGCTTTTCTATTTATAGTTTAATACTTGTTGATAGCACATGTCAATCTCCATTGCATCTCTCAAATTTTCCTTCTCCAAAAGTTTTCAAAATTAATTAGTGGCTTGCCAATAAAGTTATTTTCTGTAACTAATAGACTATTGATAAATTCAGCACGCTATTTGAGAAAGCAGTTGCTTACAAATAAAATAGATCGGAACGATTGATGTTTCAAGGGAACCATTGTCTCAGAACGCAAAAAATATGATGAGTAGAGAAATCAACAGCAGACAAATAATAACATTGGAGGTGTTAATGTTTGGTAGATACTCTTGTGATAGAAATTTCAAATTGGTGCAGTTTCTCGAGGCAGAGGCTAACATGGACTAGGAGTTCCTCATCAACGCCTGTGTCTGGCTCAAGGGCAGGTTAGAGCCTGAGGTTGTAGTTAAAAGTGTTTTTTGGGTGATTGACTTCACTGTTTTGAGAAATAAGTTGTAATATACATTATCCTTCAATTTACGGATTAAAAATCTTCACCCTGTATGTAATTATATATATATAAAATTAATTACACTAATCATTTTCCAGCTTTTGTCTTCATTTGATCAGTGGAGGGGGGGGAGGGGGGGATCAAATGTCAATTTTTCAACTCACTTACCCAATCCTTTCTCGCCATCCTCAATCTTTGATGGTGTAAATAGGTACAGCTATTACTCATTGCTGTATTTACCTTCTGCTTTCACTCCTGGTAATGACATTTTTACATTAATCTTTTTATTTTGCTTTTTTTCATGATTTATTGCAATATTTTTCTTTATATATGATTATGATAATGGCACATCAAACATTCATAAACGTTTCAAATGAAAGAAAAAGAAAAATATTAATTTCTGCTTTTCCCTCCCTCTCTCCCTCCGAGTATATGTATGTTTGTAATAAGTAGGCAAGAATAAAATTGGCAAAAGATCTCTCTAGACATGTTGCTTAAATCTTTTCTTTTTCCCATCTTAATGGATTCATTTATAAATCACATATATAGGTGTATAATATAATAATTTTCTTGCATTTTAAGACAAATATTGTTATAGGTATAATGAAGTGTAGAAATGTATATGATGTATGTGTGTGTACAAAACATTTGATTCAATTATATGTACAAGCCATGTAGACAAAAATATTTATGAGTATCTATACTATTACAAATGTAAATATAAAACATCCGGATAAAAGTATTACCTACGAACATATAGTCATATCCAGCGATAATATAAAACTCAACTTTACATTTTTTTAATATGTACATTTAAGAATATCCATTATTTGTTTTTAGAAGAGTTTTACGTCATTGAAAAAAAAAAAATTAAAATGATTTAAACAAAAGTAATCATGTATTGATTTCCATTTTATATTATAGGCTGATATATATTTATTTTTTATATGTAAAATAAACTATTATTATTTTAATATGAGCGTCAGAAGTACATCACTACAACATTCAAATTCAAATCTCTAGACTCCAAGATATTAAAAAACAAATAAAAAAGAGGATTATCAAAATAGAAAACTTTTCAGGTTAAAAACTGATAATACATATAAAAAGAATCAAAACTAAAAATGACTGAAGCACAATTGAATAACGTGAGTTGCAAAATAGGCTTTTGTTAACTGAAGAATTAGTTCATACCTGTAATAACTAAGATGTATAAATTAATAATGGGGATAATTTCTGTAAGATTGAAGTCTTTCTCAGTCCTTTTTGCATATATTATTTGTTGACTTTTGGTAATAATGTCGTTAACACATCAACAATCAAAATTAACTGTAATCATCAGATAATATCAATTTAAGTGTTGATCTAACCTTTTTTACGAAAGGGTCCGTAAAAAACTTGTATTAATTTTCAAAAAAAAAATAATTAAATAGTTATATGCCAATTTTTTATTTTTGTGATTTTGATGAATTTGATGAAAGTATTAAAAAGTTACTTGGAGCAGAAATTGTATCAATGCATCTTGTATATAAAGTCATTTACAGAGTAAAAAATTAGTAACTAAAGAAATTTTCTCCGAATTTGTAACTTTGGCTTGTTCAAATGACTCTTAATTGTTAAATAAAAGAATAAGTTGATTTAGAAGAAGAAAAAACAATTTCAAAATTTGTGTTAAAAATTGTTGATAAATAAATAAATATTTTTTTATTTAACAAAAACATAGCTTTTGTCATATCTATGTAGACAATAAGCAAAAAATGTTTATCTTGCATGCAAAAACAATAATAATAATAATTTCAACACGTTGTATTGATGACATTTATTTTTTTGTAAATAACAAAGTATTTTTGAATATTAATTGTTGTTTTACTTACCTTTCTCTCTTCATGATATTGTTATACGAATTTTTATGACGATTTTAAATGATTTTTATGCTTTAGAATATTACTTAATTATAGTGTTGACTTCGGATATTATTCGAGCTAAAAAATATCAACTCAAACTTGTCCGAAATGTTTTTGAAAAACTCGACTAAATTTGAATAATCAAATCTCGAAATATTCGAGTAATAATTAATCTTACCTTCAGTTCTTTCTATATACATTTTCGTTGAATAATTCCTTCTAAATTTTGTAATGATATTTTGGTTTTAGATTGTTTCTTTAGTATAATAAGAACCAACTTTTTTGACAGTCTTAATTGTTTAACTTAAATTTTATCAATGCAATGAAAAAATATTTTTATTTGGCGGATATCTTTACTCGAACTCGATTTGACGCAATGCTAAAAAATTCCACTCAATTCAATGTGCAATTACTCAAACTTAGTCAAACGTGATAATATTGGATTAGCCAGTATTATTTGATTTATAATTTACTGTCTTATTGAAATGGTCAAACTGACTTAGTTAAATGTAAAACTTAAATTGTATAAATTCAATATGAAAAAAATTTCTATTTGGCTGAAGATTTTACTCTAACTTAAACTTGGGCTTTTTCTCAATGATTGATTCAATATTCAACTACTGACGAATATGACATTAATGGAGTAGTCAGCATTATTTGATTAATAATCCACTGCCTAACGTAGGTAGTCAAACTGACTTAATTATTGAACTTATATTTAATCAATTTAATATTTTTCTTTGCCGGATGCATTTACTCGATTTGACTCATTCCTCAAAAACTCTAACTCTATTCAATATTCATTTACAAACTCAATAGTAATAATTCGAATCCAACACTACAGTATGCAGAAGTCAATCGCACTGTTTTTGATACTGAGGTTTAGATCAACTTCATCAAGATCAACATGTATAGTATCAAAGGTATTTTTTAGTTATGACTATACCTTATACTATCAAAAAAATGGTCTCCTTCTTCAGTCACCATGGCCTCCAGTCTGAGCCTGAATGCCTTGCAGATCTTGATGATATAGTCCTTGAACATATCAGCCCACTCCTTCTCAACACAAGCCTTCATGGAATCAAGATTGCAGTCGGGGACTTTGAAGTCCTTGTTCTCGTCTAAGCTCCATTTTCCATAGTTCAGTGGCGAGCAGTCCGGAGATGAAGGAGGGTAATAAAATTGGAGGCCAGAAATCAGTTAGGTGTCCCTTGCAAAATGTGTGAGTTTTTATGCCCTCTTGTTAGGTGCAGAATCTAGTTGGCATCAGTAATCTTCTTCAGGGTACTAGACATTCGAACGAGGGTTTCGTAACTTCTTTAATCACTTCCTAGTAATCCTTAGCCACCACCCTGAGCCTCTTCGGTCAAGAAGTCTACAGTAGCAATCATGTTGTGTCCTTCTCTTCCAAGAGAGGCTCTCGCCCCTGTTACTGAGCCTCCTGACCTTACGAGCAAGCTCAACAGAGCCATTCAAAATGTATGTGACCTCTTTTACAAAGTGGTGGTTGCGGAGAAGATCTACAATCACTTCCTTTTTCCCGTCCATTGTCGTTGTTTGTTGACGTATCGTATCAATTTATACAGCATATGTAAGCTGATAAATTTTGAAACAATTTCTGTTGAATAATCCAACACAGATTGCAATTAATAATTGCTCCATGGAGCTCAAATTGGGACAGTACGACTTACATTAGATTAAATTACATACTAATAAGCTTATCTCCATAAGAAGTAAATAAAATATCTAGGAGAATGATAATTAAAGGAGGTGACCAAAAGGAAATATCAAAAAATAAAATAGACAAGTAGCTTTAAGTTCATTTATTTTAAGGGATGATATTTAATACATAAATATATAGATATATATATTATATAGGCATACATATGTATATTTATTTTATAGGTAAATGAGGCGCGATATAGAAAAAAAATAAACAAGACATTTATGCATTTTTTAACTCATTAGGTATATAATCATATAATTTACTCTCTTAACAGCTTATATGTATACATATCAGGCATTCTTAAAACTACATACACAGAAGTACCTACATACTTATTTTCTTTTTTACCTCTCCTTCTGTAGAAAAGTAAAAAATACCTACTTCTCAACAATAAACATGAAACTAATCTTAATTAGCAAAAACCTGTCATGGATAAGGTTTTTAAAAGTAAGTTAAGAGTATTTGACGGTCCTAAAAAAAGAAGAATTTTTTTTGTCATATTTCCCCTCCCCCAAGATAATGTCAGGATAATTGCATCTTATGAATATTAGTTTACATGGATTTTATTTTTATTTGTCAGAAATAAATATTACACATATGTGACCGTCAGTACAAAAGCAGGGCAGAATGATTTTTTTTGCAAAATGAAGTCGAGATGTTCTTTTAATTTTACATGATAGAGTTGCACTGATTAAGTAAAAGTAAACATCATAGAATTACAATTACAATTTCCTTCTATAGGAATTATGGAGGAGCAAAGAGGCAATTGAGTTTAAGAAAATAATTTCTACCGAGCCCATTGTTTACGGAGCTACGTTGTTCCATTTGTGCTCTACTACGAATCATTGTTAATTTATATCAACGAAATGTTCTAATTAAACACTTGAAGACGCTGTAAATTGCACTTAAGTAGCAAAAATTCATAGTCACTATAAAATAATCATTTAAAAAATCATACATTTCATTGGAAAGGTCATATCCGGGCTAAATAAAGTTTCAGAAATCAAATGAACTGTGTAAAATATAATTAATACTCTTGAATAACTTCACTCATCCCATAAATTTGAATACAAAGCCTATAATTGACATAAATATGTTCATAATATTGCACATATACATATGTATATAATAGGTTAAGGGAAAAGTAATTTCGTATTTTTGCATTATTTCAATGCTTATAAGAAGTGTATCAGTCATCCGATTTAAGTCAAGTATACCCCGTTTTGTTTGATAACTTATTCCCAAAGAGATTCAAACTTTATAATCCACCTTCTTGTAAAAGCACGTGTTCCTAATGACAAAAAACTTGGACAATCAACTGTCATATGCCTCTATTGAGTCCAAATTTGTAACCTCCTCCCCCCCCCAATCGCGTAGGGGTCCAAATTTGTACCCCCCTCCCAATTGCGTAGGGCATAGACAGGAGGAACAAGTGGTTTTCACTTAGTGCCAGGTCTTGACTGTAGGGTAGATGCATAACAACATCATTAAAGATGTGTGGGGCATAGCGTTATCTTGATGATGTCTTGTTCTCGCCTATTCACCAATGCTGGGCGCTTCTGTTCGATCGACAACTTCAAACAGTCTAGTTGCTCATAGTAGAAGGCAGAATTAAGCGGAAAAAAATAAAAATGGCTCGAACCACCGTTGTGGAAAACGAACCGAATGAGTATCACCCCAGTAAAAATTGCAAATTTTCTTGGCGCTTTTGCAGCGTTTTTCCCTTTCAGGTAGTAAAAATATGTCACATTGCGAATTTCTTCTTTTGATACCTCCATACTCCACACATGATAATTCCCGACTGACGTGGCCAAGCACAATTCTGTCTAAAAAACATTTGTAGTATAAATTCAGACCTTTATAACACGTTATTGTATGCTCCGATGTTGCAAATAATGAGCCAGATATAATTAGTTAAAAAAAGGGGGAAATACGGAATTAAATTTCCCCAACCTATAATATTTATTATGTAAAAAAATCACCTAGGCATTTCTCATTTTCTTGATTTTTGTTCAAGATTGTTTTTGTATTAACTCAATACACATGCATTGATAGTTTCAATTCAATTTGCAAATCCTTAATCACACTTAGCTATTTAAATTAAGTCCTAACTTTGATCCCTTTTGATGTAATAGCGAAGAAGCATTTATAAAAAAAATAGTAAGATCTCTCTTCTCATGTAAGTTTCCAAGTTTGATCTACATCAGTTCTTGTTTTTTCTTCGTTTATATAAACTCTTAATTTAATTAAGTCTTTGTATACATTGCATATGAAAAAGTATTATTTTTTTAAGAAAAATAATTAAGTACATACTTTATAATAAATATAGGTATAAGTATCCAGCAATATACAAACATTTAAGTTTATAACCTAAAAGTTAAAGAATATTTAAATTGTTATTTTCAAAGATCTTTATAAATTCCTTGCCATACATATGTAATTCACATTGCTTAAAACATGTGACAATATAAAAATTTGAAAAAGTGTCTCATCTCGAATTGGGAAAACTAATATTTAGGAGTGTTTAAATTATTGTTCGAATGATATATTGACGACACGATTTAAGGCAGTTTAGGAATAATCGGTAAAAAGTTGCTTAAAATACTTTTATCGATATAAAAAATGAATCTACACCAAGAAAGATTTGGTTGACATATATCGAGCTACATCAGGGTCTTTACATCACCACTTGTCCAATTCTCTAGTACTGGCAAATTGTTCTGTTGAACAGGCTAAATATTTTACTACCTGTCCGAACGGACAAATTAATGGAAACTAAGTTCGTTTTGACATGTGACACAGTTGTGCTATCGTATAATTAATGGATTTTGCTTTAGTTTGAACAATTTACATACCCCCCTTCAACAGCCACTATTTTCTGCTCATTGTTCTCGTGCATCCTACATAACAGATTAGGAAAAAAATTAATGTGAAGTCTTGTATATATATGTAAGTAGAGTGCAGCGAAATGTTGGCTATAAGTCAGCATGTTTACAGCTTTGTACCCGTGTTGTTAAGGAATTTGAAATTAATCTCTTATTTGTATTATATGTCACGTTAGCATAACGATAGTTTGTAGTATTTTATTCATCATTTCAATGGTAGCAAGTATCGGGCCAACCCTTATTATTTTATCATCTCTATTATGCAAATTTTGAGAGGTTAGGAGTATTTGTTTGTAAATTTCCTATGAACAATTTTGCAAAACACAGCTGTCGATTGCTAAGAAAAACATTGTCCTAGTCGCCATCATGAGCACAGAGTACGAGAAGAGTACTGATATAGTAGCACTACTCCTAACGGTCCTAAAAGACTATCTGGGGCCTCGAAGAAGACAATTTACAATGTCTCCATGCCGTTGAAGGTCGGGAAGGGACTCAGCCAATCTCCAAGAGCAGTCAGGAACTCCTCTGTGTCCGTCAACTATCTGAAGTTAGACTCCAAGAAAAAACGAAATTCCTCAATTGATGACGTAGCCAGGAAGATCCACAAGTCCCCCACAGCGGTTTCCAGGGTCCTAAGAAGGTAGATGGAAAGTATCGGCAGCGTATTCGTGGCTTCTGTTGACAGAGCATTTTGTGGGTTCGAATGGGTAAATAATAACGGTTGGCTCGGTAGATATCAATAAACTAGCTCTCAAAATTTATATACCTGGGTTAATCACTTTTGTAAAAAAGAATAAACAAGATTTAAGGTTTTAAAGCCTCACAAATATTGACTTGACAAAACAGTCATTCCTAAAAATTCATTTTATTAAACCTTTTTTTCGGGACAATTGATGTAAATTAAGGTATGTATTCAAATGTTGTAATTTTCATGAAAATACTCACAAAATTCACTCCTAGAGTTAAACATAGATTGTAAATAAGTGGTAGATAGATATAAACGCAGGTTTAATCAGTAAGGAAAGCTTTCCTTTTTAAAGTATAAGTAAGTACAAAAAATGTACCTTCTTTTTAAACTGTGTCAATACTTCATTCGATGAAATTTTGTTAGAAAGTAATATTTCTTTCTATTTCTAAAAGGGCCTATTTAAGTTGAACTGGAGGTCACAGCAAGACTCTTTTCCAAGTCACACTGCAAAGAAAATGTTGACCCAGTAGTTATATTTTATTTTACTTAGATATATCCAGTGTTTGGGCATTTAAGCTCACCGAACCTAAACACCATGGACTTCTTTGTATATGGCGTACTTGAGCGACACACGAACAGATCCATACTGCAACACAAAATTTGAACTGGTGTCTAGGATAAAGGATGAATTCTGGAATCTGCCAAAATAAACTATCATTAAGACCTGCTCCCGTTTCTGAGGTCGAGTTGAGGCCATTATTGACGCCAAATGCAATTAGATTGAATAATTTTTATTTTTTTTTATTTGGTTTTTGTTTGGCATTGGTTTTTATTCAATCCAGATGATTAGCTTATGAGATATTCCATTTAAAACAAAATTGTAATAGTTATTGAATGGAGGTTGTACCCTGTATGTTAATTCAAGATTAGCACATAGCTGTAAATTACAATCATGTATACAAATGCTTCAAATTCTTGACCTAAATTTCTTTAACAAACAAAAACAGTAATACTATTTTTAAATTCCAGGCGTCAAATGTAGCTTAAATAGCATTTGAACATCATAAACTAATGCATTATACACTTTTTAGCTTGTTCCATGTAGACTAGCATATAAAATAAGACAATTAAACTCTGAAATCGAATAGAGAAATAGTTTTCAAAGCCATTTCATGGTATTGGTTATTATTTTATATAAAAATATACATCTGAGCATAGTTATGCGACGTATCACTTTATTTCTACATATATATGTTATGTAGTGATCATCATCAAATAAGATGAAACAATAAATCATCGGATGCTTAGACATACAAATAGCATAAATTGATGCTTGTTTCTGCCATATCAAAATATTGTTGATTTGATGTGCACGCATTAATCATGTAGGGACTAAACAAATGACGATAAGTAAGTTTCTTTTCTTCTTATAACCGTGTCTTTCATAAAATATCGATACCAAAATGAATATGTGGCCATGGAAATGTCTTGAGAGCAATTTAGATTTTTTTAATATTTTTTAAAGCCCTGTCTTTTAGCTGTTATTTGATGTGTTTATCAACAAATTGACAGATCATTTGTAGGAATGGAGATCAAAAGAGTGGATATTACCCCAATTATCTGCAAGCCAATATTTGAACAAGACATAAGCCCGTCACGTAAGGAAACGATTGCCCGATCTAGAGAACCTGTTTGAGGTACAAAAATATGTCAGAGATCCCCCATAAAAAGTATGTTGACCTATCTACTTCTGATGCAAGTTGAAGGTCGTCATTGAGGCTAAAATGATTGTTTTGTATATTGTGTTTCTGAATTAACATTTTTTAACTTTAATCGGATTATTAAATTGTTAACTTTGATCTTGGTACTTTTTTATAATAAGGTACATATATATATATATACATGTGTTTGGTCATCTTAATAATTGCTTGCATGAATCCAACAAATTTTTTATGTGAGGTGGAAGGGGATGGGAGAGAGAGAGAAAGCAATTAATGAACACATACTTTGAGTCAAAGACAATTATTTTAAAAATTTGTCGGGGAATACTTTGCAAAAAATATTTAAGTAGCATAAGGAATTCATATAAAAATAATTCATAGACCGCAATTTCTTGTGTGCATTTATACATGTGACCGTACATGTGAGCATTCATTCACAGTTCCTTAATATCTAGTATAATTAATTTGATACGGGCAAATTGAGTGATTACAAAACACACTTGAGTCTTTATTTTATTAAAATATTCATAATGAAACAAATATCTTCCATAATCAATTTTAATAGTACAATAAGTGTTGATCAGTAGACTATAATTAGTATTTACTTATCAAATTTTTTTTTAAATCTTTTTGATTTGAATTTTTTGAGTATTTTCAAAAAAAATTCTCAGGTTTGAGACAACTTTTGAGTAAAAAAAAATCAATAATCCACATGAAAATTACTTCAATTCAAGGTCTGTGATGGTGATTTCTGACCTTGTCTCTATACGTAAACTCCTCCAGATCTTCTTCGGAATCATCGCATACTTCTATTATTTAATGTCTATAAGTAGCCGACTTAATTTTTGGAATCCTTTCACTACCTACTTAAACTTACAAGAACTAAAAAGATCAATCTATGGACAGAATAATTGACTCAAAGTACCAATGAGGAACAGAGAGAGTTATCATCTTCCATTCACAGCTCTTTTATTGAAAGAATTGAGTCCATTCCTCCTTAAGTCAACTCTGGTTCGTCTCTTACTCTTAAAAATTTTCATTACATTGTTATGAGTCCTTCAGAGTCATTGATGTATATAACACAGAAATCACTCATCCCAATCAGCCTATTTCTTTATTACTTGTGAGTCTCTTTTGCCAATCGAACATTTGTAAGTTAAGAAAATTCTAGACTCTTAATGTGCTTCTCTTTTCTAAAAATTTTGTTCTGCAAAGCATTTTCTATTCTGTAATTAAATGTAAATAGATATTGGAAGCTGTTAAATGATAATGTTAAAAAAAATATACAAGTGACTTCCTAACTTTTCTAAAATTATACTGGAATATTTTAATGTCCCAAAGTTATTGAATCTGGAATCTTTTTGTATTTATTTACTCATTATTATTTGGATAACGTTAAATAGTTTCTTTATAAACTATATATATTCATGTTCCTGATCTTTACTTTGGTTATATGTTTTAATGTTTAAAACTTTCTACTATAGTACATTTGATTAATCAAATAAACATTTAATAAATTTGGCTCAAACTTTGCATTCATTTCTAGAAAAGCTTTATTCATACATAATAAAAATTTACAATTTTTACGTAATTCTGAGATATTTGGGTAATTTCTTTGTATAACAACATCATAGACTTCAGTCGTCTATCAAAGGTAGACCACTAAAAACGCCTTTTTCACTATATGAAAATTTCTTGGAGTAAACATAGAGCAAGGTTGAAATTTTTTCTTGTCAACTCTCTATTCTTATTATAGAGGCTTTCGACCATTATTTTTCTTCTTATAATCAAAAATTTAGAACTACTTCAATAGCCATCGTTCTAAATATCGAGGACCAAATATATTTTCTATAAAATAAGCCTAAAACAATTATTTTTGTTATTCAAGTAAATATTGAAATTAACAGAAATCGTTACTTAGCAAAGACTTGTATTATTGGAAGAAGTTCAACTAGGACGTCTAGTGACCTGTTAGGTTATCTACAAAACTTAGATTGTTGTTGACCACGAAACGTTAAAATACTAACCAAGTTAAAGCGGCTTAGACTTGGAAAGACAAGTCTTTCGATACCTAACTATATTTAAAATCCGGAGAGAGATTTAACCATGAATCATATATTGGAGTAATGAATACTTAGCTTGAAGGAAATACGAGAGAGATAAAATATGGGGTATTCTTATGTTTTTAATTGGTTCATAGTTTAATTATTTGAAATAGGACTAGATTGGAGTGAATTTATTCAATATTAAGAATAACATAGTACAATACAATTAGACAAGCGAAATTTCTATAAAGGTTGAATAATATTATCAATATTTTTTTTTTAGACTTCGATACCTTGTAACTACAACGGTATTCTGGAACGAAGCATTGAACACCATATCGATGGATTTAAATATAAAGACCCGTATGAATAAAACTAAGACCAATAAGAGTACTCAACAAAAATCTTACATTTGACCTGGATATTTATAAGTATTCAATTATAATAAGTGTAAATCATAGTAAATTATTTAATTATCAAATATATTATAAGGCAAAACAATTAAGACAAAATAAAAATATAAACTTAAATCGATAAAGCACATAAATAGTTACTTGTTTTCATTGTACCATTATTTACAATTGTTAACTAAGAAAATAATTTTAAGTGTTAATGTCAAATTAACAATTACAATTGTCAAGAACATAATCTGTTATTTAATGTCGATGAATACTGAAATAATCATTCTTATTTATATTTTGTTAGATCATACAATTAGTGTAATCTGTGATATATTTTTTGAATATTCATGTGGAGATCCTCAATCCTCACAATCAAGTGATAAGTGATTTAATAACTCAAAAAATGACTTCCTACTCACTAACTTTAGAAATATGTCAAACAAAATTCATTTTTTCTATTATAAGTTAACTAAAGTAATAAAATCACAGATAATTGATTAACATATTTATCACGTAAGAGTTCTAATGAACTATTTATGCAAATCTGTAGGTAATAGGAGAGTTGAATATGTTTTGTGGCTTTGCTGATAAATATATCTAGAAAAGAGGACCACATTAAATATATGGTCCAGAATCGTCTTCTAATATTTAATCTTTACAAAACAGAATAGACTTGGAAGGAGTTTCAAGAGAAAAGATGCAGAGGAAGGATGATAAGTAGGTTTGTTCCTCACTGAACATTGATTATTATCCAGTATTATTTATCTTGATTAAACATATTCTTAATCTTATAAAAGTATACAATCCTTCTATACTACTTGCAAGATCTAGAGCGAGGGATGTATATTCGAACCAATAGATGATGAAGTAACAGACTTTGACTTTAAAGGGCATATGCACAATGAATGATATCTCCATTAAATGAGATGCCATCCCCTCTGAACATGATGGAGAGCCCAATGTCATAACACATATGAATTCATGGGAACTACGTGTGGAATCAGATCCATATATACGGATATTTCTCGAAAAAGATCCATCCAAACAATCCTTACTTTTTTAGAATTAATTAATTTGATGACTAAAGCTTATTACACGAACTGCTTTCACAAAAAAGTGTTAAATAATTTTAATTCTTCCTCCTTCACTGGATGAAGTAGTTTTGTTTTTTATGTAGAGGGTATTGTAGTTCTTCTTATTCTCTATTGCTTAGATATTATTGATTGTAGGTATCCATGGAATGGATGTAATCATCTTGCAAACTAAATCCGTTATATTTCATACCGAGATGAAGTTGGAACAAGGATATTAATATTATATTTTGGCTTTTATTAAAATTACTGAGGGTGAGGAAGGAGCAAAATTACTCTTCCTAATTTATTTATCTACTTTATGTACCGTAGGTCTATTTCTCACTCTTTCATCCCTCATAAAAAAATATGGGATCAATCATATCAAAGAAGGTCAAATATTCTAATATATAGAATGGGGAAGGAAAAAAGGTGTATGAAATATGAAAAGTAGGACCTGCCATCATGGGAATTACTTGCACAAGTAGACCACAGATTAAGAGAAGGAGCTTGAAAGACACTAATGCCTCTTCTCCTTTGAATACTGTGATGTTATCAAGTCAGTCTGGAGTCTTTAAACAAAATGACTTCTGACTTGAGTCATTTTATATTGACTTGTAACTCGAGGCATCTTATATTAACTTGTCAATCGAGTCTGACTTGAACTGAAATGACTAGTGACTTGACTTGGACTGGAATTAATCTCAGTTCTCATATATAGTGCATCCGGTGACAGATTTTTATAAATACATACATTCAGAAATACAGACAGTGTTTGTAACTGTTTATGAAAACATGTTTTAAAAAATTTTGTTTGGAAAAACTACATTATAAATTTGTCACTCTCTAGTCGGGCCCTCTCACTTCGTCTCTAAAACACACATCACCACTATGATCATCAATATGCAATAAATTATGTTTCTAAACATGGACGCAAAAAAAAACTAAGCTGTAGCTAAAGAAGGGATCTGTGTCAAGAAAAATCTAAGTAAAGGGATTGGGAAAAATGAATTATCGCTTATCTTTGGCGTAAATTGATTTAAAAATGCGTTATAAAATATAATTATAATATTTTCATTGTACTAATGTTATTCTAAATGTAGAAAGTTATCTTCTCTATTGCAGTAATTCATTATCTCTTCCCAAAATCATAGAACAGCTAGCTTAACACAGACCTTAATCTAGTAATACCATATGTCTCGCTCCCGCCTTCTCCTTGCGCTCTTAGGCAAATCCTATTTCTAGTTATAGCATAGTACGTTTTGATAGAACTAAAACATTATAAGTGTAAACCTTACAGGATACCTTGCACGTGTACTCACGTATCTTGGGGATGTAGATATGAGCCAATCGGAGCGATTAAGATTGCGGTCGTATTTTTTTCTTATTAAACTGTCTCCATTTCTATGAATTGAGTAACCGTATGACAATCATTAAAAAATATTACACGGAAATATATTACCCCAAAGGGACATACACGTAGTACCCTTCCATATATTCAGATTTGAACCCTATACTATAAGGAAGATCCTATTTTATTAAAAATAGGAATATTTAAAATATAGAATCATAACAAATATAGTCATTAGGACATAAATATTTTAATTAAAAATATTTATAAATAAAATCAATTATTTAATTTATTCAATTCAATTTATATTGTATAAATTATATGATATAATATTTTTTATTTATTTAATATACACAAAAAAATATTTTTTTTGTAAAAAAAAAGTTACAATTTATTTATAATGCTTTAAACAATTTCAAAAAAATCAATTTTTTATTTCTACAGATTTCAACTTTAAACTTTTTTAAACCTCTTTTCCATATTGTATTTTGTCAAAAACTTAAAATTGATAGGAAAAAATTAATATTCTAAGAATTATATGTATGAAATACACCAGAATGTGTTGCAATATATTACAAATTTGTTTTTATTGTAATTTCTATAATTAATTATTATTAACACGCCTTTGAATCAATTTATATATATATTTTTTATTTTAAAAAAAACTAATATTTATACAGATAACTAGCTATAGGTATGAATGCATATAACTTTGTCCAAATGAGACGTCTAACATAATTTTTCCTCCCAATGAAAGGTAGGATTATTTGTAAGATAATTAATTATAGACCTCTGGGTAAGCTCATTCTTCTTTGAATTACGAGCTATGAAAAATAGTTATCTGGACTAACTATATGTGTGTATATTTTTTGTGCATATAATTTAGCATAATAGGGATTAAATGCTTTTTTTCTTCCTCTAGACAACTTATCTTGCAACTTTCCATGTTATCTAATAACAAAATTATCAAGGTTAGTTCGGACATAACTTTAAAAAAATTGCCAAAATAAACAATACGACTACTATGTAAATACCCTCTGATTTAATTTGCAGACAGACTGTACTAAATAAAATCACTAATTTATATGGATTTTTAAAAAAAGAAGGAAGATTTACACTTTAGCAGTTAGTATTTAAGATCAAGCTCTAATACTCATTTGACAAAAGTGCCCATATTTGAGGGAAAGTTATACATATTGTTAATAACAATATTGAAAAGTTGCTCAAGCATAATATCTTCATTCTATACATACATACAAAAATATATTATTGACTAATTCAGTTTAATTATATAAATAATATATTTTTGTCAAATTGTTAATGATATTTTGTAAACTATTAGTATTTTCTTGAGATTTCAGTGTTGATTCATTGGATTTTTAGAGGGGAATCTATGTTAGTATAATTGCAACAAAAGTTGATTAAACAAACATATATTAATATAAATATAACCATCAAAACATAACCACAAATTGGTATTTAAGATTACAGGAATTTTAAATACTCCTCTAAAGGTTTTTGGTATATTTTTTTGTGTTCAGTCCTTTTGTTTCATTGTTTCCTCAACTAGCGTGAGCCAACTTGCCCATCCCACCAACTAATTAGAGTATCTTCGAGGTTATAAATTCGAAAAGTGAGTCTCTGCTCTGGATTAAGAGACCCTCAAAGAGCCCTATCAAATAGTCCCAGACATCCCCCTACTTGAAATAATTATATAATTTATAAACAGGGTCACAATTAATTTAAATTTATTTTGAAATGAAGTGTGTTATTTATTGAACTCCAGGCCTAAAAATATGTATGAAAACAATTAAAAACTATTAGAAATTTGTGGAAAACAAACAAAACAATTTTTTTTTCGTGAAAGGAAATAGAACAAACGATTTTTCATTCACATTAACATAGAGTCATTTGTCAAGATTTTTATTTTCCTTTTAGGAAAATAAATATATATAGATATACATTTATAAATAATTAAATTTTATAAACAATTTTTTTTTTAAATCTGCTTCATGGCATTTAGATTAAGAATCACGCTATGTTTGAGACACTCGGTGACATTTCTCACATGCAAAAAAAAAAAAAATGAATGGAGAAAAGAAATGGAAAGGGGAGAGAGGGGGAGGGACGATAATGAAAATAACGATCACACTAATGACGAATGTGGTCTACAATACAAAAAAAAACAAGTCTTTCAAATTTCAACATTTAGGTTTGTATGATCTCAATATTTAGTTGCTTCTTATTCCGGGATTTCATATTTATGTCCCGGAAAATCCCAACTTCATTTAATATTAGGTCAATTTTAGCTGGAGCAACGAACAAAATAGAAAAATGAAAAAACAAATGAATATCTTTTTTATGTCTCTGCATATCAACAAATCAACAAACCTCAGCAGCTATCATTTTCAAAAACATAAGGTTCTAACTAAGAGAATAAACAGTTTTTTTTTTTTTTTTTTTTTAAAGATGAAAAATGCAACCGAAGAATAAATTTTAGAAGAACGGTAGTTAGTTATTTTCATTGGTATGTTCCAAAAATACGTCCTTCCTCGCCATAGGATCATTGGGTTTATTGCTGAAGACGTATATTCTAAGCATTTTTGGTATTTAAAAAAAAAAAAAAAAGCAAAAAGGTATCCTTGAGAATTTGAAGAATGTTTTGGGCGAAAGCAGCTTAGAGGTTATGATGTTTTATTAGAGCAGCTGGGAGCAGTTGTAAGAGAAGATAAATAAGCACAAATCCCACTACGTATTTAGCAAGATTATAGGCAGGAATTACTCAGTTTTTGATCCTCAATTCGATTCTTAGTCCAACAAGGACTTAGATTTATATACCCTAACAATGCCTTAGTGTTGTTCTGACTCAGTCATGAGAACACAAACAAGTAGTAACACAACATTTCCTATGCATTGTATGGTGTTATCTCACTAACAAGAACATTTTCACTGTCAGCCGTCGAGTTTTCTAGTTCTTTCCCCATAATTAGGGTTATCAACGTTGATTGGTAGAATTCAAATAATCTCTTGCTAAGGTCTGAACAATTACCAACAATTGTTAAACAATAATTCCACAGTTGACAGGAATTGGCGAAAGACATTGTATAAAACAACTAGCAAAGTGTTACCCGGCGTTGATCAGGGCCAAGGAAGGAGAGGAAAAACATAATGAGAATGGCCAATACTGTTTCTTCTTAATGTTTAGCCCCCTTCGGTGTGGGCGAGCGTTAAGGTATTCCTAGATGCATTATAATATAGCGCCTGTATCTTATATGAAATGAAGCTCGATGGATAATGTGCTCCAGATAAATTATTCTCTAGAATTTTTTAATTTTGGATATATATATATATGCATTCAAGAATTTTTTTTTTTCGTACTCACAGTGGCGTGTGTATTACATATCTCATCCTTTCCTCAAAAAGAGAGATAATAAAGACTCTTTTTTAACTTGTTACTAGCCAATTACGTAATTTTCTCCAACTGCTGAACTATTTTGTATATATATAGTCGTAAGGGTATATTTACAACTTTTGAATAATGTATTTCAAGTTCAGCAGTGGATAAGAACACTAAACAGGGGCATGAGTAATGGAACAATAACAGCTGATAAAAAAATCAAGAGGTTAATTTTTTTCGTCACAAATTTATTATTGGATTTCAAATATGAACTCGTTTCTATATTGTAGTATACAAAATACATATATTTAAATCAATGATACCTCTTAGAAATATGTACCAATTGCTCTAATAGATTCCTTTGGTAGCTTATTAATGCTCACACAGTATGAGATAATAAAATCAGATTTCAATAACTTTTCTTTATGGATTACATTATATTTGATGTAGTTCACCTCTTTCCCGAGAAAATACCCAATATACCTGGTAAACGCCTGTAATTTCTCTAATTTCGGGAATAAAAAGGTTTTTTTTTTAAATGATTAAAGTAAAAACAAAAAAGGTTAAGTGAGATAATTTTAGAAGCTATATATGCAATAATATAAAAATTTATACTTTCCTTTTGTGACATATTTTTTATTGATAAACAATACATATTTTGAAATGTGTAATTATTTTGGAACAAACAGTTTTACAATGAGTGGTGCATTTCCATGGGTTGCGCACATTTTATATTAATGTATTTATCCCATAAATATATATCTTTTATAAATATCACTTACATAATACTGATAAGTGAGGTAAAAATCTGCAAGCTCAGCAAACAAAAGTTGCGAAAAATTACTTGAAAATACACGCTGTAGCGATTGCTTTGAGCTGCTGTTATATATAAGCGACTTGCATAAATTAGCATTAGAACAATAATAAAAACGTTAAAAATAATAGAATAAATGTCTTTAACAAAAAAAATATATAATAATATCGAAAAAATGTGAAATTGTTGTATATTTTGTACCTTTTTTTCTACTTCTTGCAAAGCTCTCCTCATCGCTAAACGATAAATTATCAAGTACATACTTTCATACCTACAAAAATAAATCCATGAGTGTATTTAGTGTTTCAAAAAAGTTGTCCATTTGATCTGATTGAGTTAGAGAAAAAGAGGTTCCTTGTCAAAAGATATACTTTAAGGATCTCCCATATGGATTTTGAGAAAGGTAAAATTATAAAAGCTCTTTATGAGTATATATATGTAAAATATAAAATTATTCTCTGGAGACGTTGTTCCATATATACGCACGTAGTATATACAAATTTACATAAATGAATTCACAGGACGCAACATCAATTAACTTAGGCATTCGTCTTGATATTTTTTTAATGATAAAAAGGAAAAAAATAATTTAATGAATTTGTCAATCAGTCTCATAGCGACCTCTCAGATTTTATACGTTGTGTCTTTATGTGTATACCATTATGAAAATATATAGGGGAGACCGTGTAGAATTGTAGTACTTTTTTTTTGTTTTTAGCTCAATTACTCCGAGTTAGTGCAACTCGCAAAAACTACCTACTTATGCCTTCTTTTTTCAAAAATGATTGATAGATTACTAGTAATTGTATCCCCTATTGCCCGGAGTAATTAGAAATCCCCTAAAAGACAAATTTTGCTTTAATAATATAAAAGATAATTCCCCAAGAAATCCTCAGTTTTATTTTATGCTTATGATGAGGAGTCACATATAACTATATAATTATATCCATTTATATGTGTTCTTTTCTTAAGAATGAAATAATAATATAAAAAAATGAGGGGAAAAAGTTAGGCTGGGGTGAATTCTGACATCTTTAGTGCTTAGAACGCTTTCTAACAAAAAGAAATAACATTCATTTTAACATACCAGAGTGCATATTTTATTCAAATCTTAACAAATACTAAAAGTGCACATGCCCACGCCTGTAATAATTCATCAATACGACTACATCATTATTTCTCATATAAAAAATATTTATATGATTTACATCAAGGATCACTATATACAAATGCGACATCTATAAACGTTCGATGCTTGATGCACAGACCTTGAATATGTCAATAATACGACTGCATTATTATTTTCTGATAATATTAAAAATATTTATATGATTTACAATGGACCCGCGACACGTTTTCATATATTCAGTTTTATTAAAATAGATACTTGTCCATATTTTTTTCATTTTGTAAATTTGAAAGCGAATCGTCAAATGTTGCATCTGTCCCCGGAATATTTAGCGAATAAACATTATTTTTTGATGAATTTTTAAGACGTCGAATTACACCATTTCAATGTGTTATGGAATATTAAGATCTTATTTGGTTTTTATTATAAATCACTGATCAATATAATTAGCGGAGAAATTAACTCTAAAAAAGCTTTTAAAGGCTCTGCACTTCTTAAAAATCATGTTGAATGAAAAGTAGCAGTATATAAAATAATATAAAAGGATAAACAATATAATGAAAAACTTGAAGATTTTTAAATTTAGACTAAATGATAACAACTTTTAGCAAAAGTGAAAAAAAGTGAGATGATATCAGTTAAAGGAAAAACAATCAAAAACTGACCGTAATATTATATTTATATTGTTCCTTCCAAAAACTACCTCTACTCCTCAAAATCATTTTTCTCCAGCATATCAAGGAATTGTTGTCAGAAATTATTATACTTTTCGTATTTTATAACTGTTTGTGGTCTCCTCAACATTGTATATACATTCCTAATTGTACCCAAGTACTCCTACGACTATCAATTCCAACAATACGACTGCAAATTCAAATATACCTACATTGTTTCTAAAGCCAAATGAAGTTTTGTGGTTTTACACTTGCCTTTAATCTGAGTTGAAATTTGAAAAAAAAGATTCCCGGCTCGTATTTTTTATTCTTGGACAAATTGAAAAAATGAAAATTGTATGAGAGTGGCAATTTTTTTTTAAAACTATGTATTGTAATATTTATAAACATAGCTTATTAAAATTGATCGAAGACGTTATTGATCGTAACGAATTATAAATAATTATCTTAAAAATCAATGTGAAATGATAAAACGATAACATTTCCTAGATTAATTATAATTATATATTAAACATTTTTAAATGGTTTTGTATCAACTCTATTTGACTAGAAATGAGTCGTTAATTTTTTGACTTGAGTCATATTGTGTGTTAATTTTTATAAATTAAACATATTGCAATTAAAATAGTAAACATATTTCTGCCACAAAATCCTATAAATATTATATTTATATTATTTAAAATTAAGATCATCCCACTTTTCATTTGGCAAAATTATAAATATTTCATTCTTTTGCTATTTTTTGCCGATTTATTTTACTAATATGTGTATAATGTAGTCAAATATAAAAGTATTAGTAAATAATATCAGGATCCAAACATATTTTATTTAATAAATCATACCTTCTTCACTATCAAACTGAAACCAAACTATACACTAAATAGTTGTAAGAAATTAGAATCAATTTCGAGTATTACTCGAACTCTAAAAGTACTACACAAATGTAAAGACGTGTTTTTTAAATTACTTGCACTTCTCCTAAATATCTTTTTAAAAACGCAACATAGTTTGAACTTGAACCGTGGAAACTCAAAATATTTATATGAGTCTCGATTAATCAAGTACTTAGTTATTTATTTTTGATATTAAGGAATATTTAATTATTCTTGCAATATACAAATGTAAGAATGACTATTCAAAATATGATAATCTAATGGTCCATAATTTAAAATTTTTTTAAACATAATTATTCATAACAGAGGACATGAATGGATCTATAACCTAGAGATTATAACAATTATACAAGTTGTACTTTACTCGAACTTGACTCGACTTCAATCATCGAAATCTCAAACTCGGCCGAACTCGAGAATTTTAACTCGAATCCAATTCTATTTTTCATATTGTTTTTAAATTGTTCAATTGGCAGTGGGCATATTTGGCTAACTAAACTTTTCGTTTTCTAATTTATCTACTAAAGGCAATCTTATATAACTAGACCCTTACTCTACTCTACATTTTACTTAAGTCGAAATAACAAATGTGTCTCAAATACCTTCAAAAACAAATTTATTATATATTCTCTACTTTATATTAAGAATTATTAAAAAAAAAAAAAGTATTTTTTATGTTCCTTTTTATAAAAGTAAAAAGAAAGATTTTTGAGAGTTCTTATATATGAATGTACATATGAAGTAATATTGTCCCCAGGTGAAGAATACCTCTCTCATTCTCTCTCCCAATGTCAAATTGTTTATATAAAATGACACACAAGTTATTTTCTACCTCTTCACAATTTATATGTAAGTTGTTTCTTTGTTTTTTATCCAAAATAAAAATACAAGTGACAACAGTAGTTACTTTCCGCCCAAATTTATGGGTTTTTAATCCCTCAAAAATATTTGCAGTTCATAACAATAACTACGTAAATCTAAACAAGTCTCAAAAATTGCACAAAGGTAGGAATAAATGATGATAATAATGCAATTTGCAGAATTTGAATGCCAAAAAAATGCTACTGTTTAGTGTTTACTATTTGATAATGTTGACCAAATTCAAAAATGACTAGTTGTAGTTTGCTACTGGTAAAAACATCCTAAAATTATGTTTCCTGTGCAAATAAAACTGTTACCCTCTTTCCGCTCAAAGTTCCCAATTGAATTGGAAATACTTCAAAAAGGGTCAAAGTTAGTGGAGAATGATTTTTTACTATACCTAATTAGGGACTATGAGAAGAAGACTTTACTCTCATATTTTTTTTTTTGCTTGATTAGTAAAATTTTTGACTACATTTAGTTATTAGTTTTTATATACATTTTTAATTTAATAAATAATACTTGAGGTAAAAAACTTGCAGAAAAGTATTCTACAGTTCGTTTTACTTTTTCTGGTCTATGATTCCAGGATAGAACGATATACTTAATTTGATTGGCTCAACCATGGAGCTCTAGATACTAGAAAGTCTACCCATATAACTTTTTTTTGTGATTTTTCCCCCATTTGAGCCATAGATCCTTCCTCTTATATATAATTCACATACTTGCAGTACTTAGTACATATTACGTTTTAATTAATATCAATAAATATACTTCAAACACTTAGAACAGACTGAGTCTTTATTTCAGGTATTAATACATATTTACACATACTTCCTAGTTACACGTTGATACTTATTTCATATCCTCTCCCTCCAAAGTTCGATCTTACTTGAATTCTTTTCGACCTTCTGATTCCAAGTTCATGTGTATTCACATTGTCTTGCACACATTCTATTTCTTCAGCCTCAAGAAACGTCTATTTCGCCATATCCTGTATTTAATCGAACTTGGTATTTTCTATTTTTTTTTCTTTCCAATAAATCGATCCAACCATCGATTATTCTTGTAATTTTGTACTATCACCTCCATTCCTATTTTGAGCACCGGTAAATCCCTCTTATTATCATAATAACGGAGTTTCTCCTTCTCCCCTTGTTCCTCACTTCTCCTCAAATAGTCTTTTTGTTCTTTTTCGGATCTTGGACCATAGCTCTTCCAATGAATAGGTAAACACGATCTTACTTGATGACCAAATAAGAACTTATTTAGTGATCGTCCATCTGCCTTTGGAGTGTTTCGAAACTCCATAATTCCATGTAAGAATTCATCAGAATTACATTTTCCCCCTGTTTTCACTAATAGATTCTTCATACATTTCCCCAAACTCTCAGCATATGCATTACTTTGCGGAAAATGGGGTGAAGAAGGTCCCCATGTTACTCCTCACATCTTCAAGAATGTCTGAAATTCCCTGGAACGAAACGGATGCCTTAATTTGCTCTTATTTTCACTGGAATACCGGTTTCAGAAAATATTTTTCTCAATGTCACAATTACTTCTCCCGAAGATGGAACTCTTTTGAATTCCTCTACATAGGGATATCCTGAAAGACAATCTCCATATACCAAGTAATGGTTTCCTCTATAATCAATCAAATCTGCAGGCGTACTCTCAAATAGTATCATTGGTATCGGGTCCCTCACCATCGTTTCTTCTGGTAAATTAGGTAACTTTGTATATATTTTCTACATGTTCGAATCATTTCTTCAATATTTGAATTCATTCCATATCAATAAATCGTCTGCCTAGCTCTTCTTTTCGTCTTCTCGATACCTTGATGTGAACTGTGCAATCCTTGAAGAACTTGAACTTGTCTTTCTGTTAGAATTGCCAGCCTATTACCATATGAACCAAGATCATTTTCAGTACTGAAATCCTTTAATATCTTGGAAAATGGTTGTACTGAATCGTTTATACAATTGTCTTCAACTGCATTGACTAAATCTTTATATGTTTGATCTTTCATTATTGCTCTTTTCTAATATCTTCTATTAATGGATCAACAAATCTTTCTTCATCTCCTAAATGAGTAGCTCTAATAACAGTTACTCTAATAACTTGTCCTTTGTGATATTCAACATCTCTATCCAACTCTTCATCTTCCTCGGAATGAGACACCAGTGATCTCCATAGTGCATCTGATACTTCATGATATCTCCCTTTTATCCATTTCTTTTCAAATTGATACATTGACATTTTCAATTTAAATCTAATTAGTCTAGCATTATCTAGCTTATCTATGTTGTAATTACATATTAAGAATAGGAACATGTGGTTTATAGTCCGTAATTACACTAAATGTAGGTAAGCCTGCTAGATATATGTGGCATTTCATTATAGCCCATACTACACCAAACATTCTAATTCTATCATGGAGTATCTTGTTTCAGCACTTGATAAAAATCGGGAGCCACATTGAATTTATGTCCATTCTTCTTTGTGCTTCTGACATAACACATATCCCAATCCATTTATTCTCGATGCATCAGTTTCAAGTTTGGTTTCTAATCTTGGATCAAACAGTGGTAATGATGGTGGTGAAGTTAAAACTTCTTTAATTTCCTTCACTGATAAAGAATGCTTTTTGGTCCACACATACTCTGCTTTTTACTTTTTTTTTTACTCTCTCAGTGGACCTCCAATTTCACTCATTCTTGGTGAGAACTGTCCCAATTAATTAACTAATCCCAAAAAACTTATCAATTTCTTTCTAGATGATGGCTCTGCAAAATCTTTAATAGTATTCAATATACTTGGATCCGCTTCAATACTCTTCTTGGATAAAATATAACCACAATATTTTAATTGAGGTTGTCCAAATACAAATTTAGAGGGATTTAATGCTATTTTGTTTTCTTTACATCTTTGTTGGATTCTACAGACATTCTTAATATGGTCTTCAAAATTGCGTGATACAGTTAGAATGTTATCTGCGACGGTGTAAGTGTTTGATAAACCTTCCAATGCATCATCTCCACGGAGACAATATGCGTCCCCCCGTTGCTATGAATCCCATCGGAGCTCTATTAAAAAAATATCTACCCCTAGGAGTCATAAAACACCTTATTTCTCTTGATTTTTCTTCCAGTTCCATCTGCCAATATCCCTGTTTTGCATCCAATGTTGTAAAAAAAACTCAATGTTTCTTGGAATAATTGATATTATGTTCCCAAGGTGTTCTCATGGGATGGATTTGCCTCTGAAGTTGATCATTCAATTTCTTAAGATCCACACATTACTTTTCCACTAGGTTTGGGTACAACTACTTATGGATGACACCAATCTACTGCTTTATCACCGACTTTACTTATTATTTTCATTCTTTCCATTTTGTTAATTTCTTTCTTCACTTCTTCTCCATAGATAAATGGTATGTTTCTTACAGCATGAAAGGTGTATGGTTGATAATCTTCTTCCTTCTTCACATATTGCACTGCAGTTATTCCGAATTGTTTTGGATAATCCTTTGTTATGATTTGCAGTTCTCTACAGACTCGTCTAGACAAGAATATTTCAGGAATATTTCGACTTATAATTACATTTTCTTCACTTTTTACTAAATTTAACGCTAAAGTAATTCTTAACTTTCTAATAATTTCTAATTGCGATCCGTCAACAACTGAAATCCTCTTTTCTTCGTACTTTTTCACTATTTTCTTATCTAATCCCATCTTCTTAATAAACTTTACAGTAACTTCTGCTCCTATATCGGGAACTGCTTTAATTTTACCAATAATCTTTCTTTCACAAATTACATCCACTAATAACATTTGATTAATTTTATCTTCCTTAATCCCATTTATTCTTATTGCAGCGAATCGTTTATCATCTATTTTGGACTTCATTACGTAATTGTACCAGAGTACTCTCCAATTTATAAATTCTTTGAATTCCATATCTTCTTCGATCTGAGGTGGTGAGTTTATGTGGATTTTCACTTCTCTGACGCTTGCTGATGACCTTCCTTCTCTGAATTTTCATTATCTTTATTTCCCAAAAGGGAAGCAATGAAAATTTTGAACATTTTCTCCATGAATTGTCGGTTTTCATCTCGGGCTTGTTTTTGTTTTTCCATCATCATTTTCATTATTATTACTGTAGACTCTTGATTTGTTAATTCCACATTCTTTTCCAGCTTTTGAATCCGCTCTATAAATGATTGATTTTCCATTTCTAATTCACTCTTTGTCGGTATCATTTTTAATATTTAATTTTCTCACATAGATTTTTTCAAAAATTTCTTAATTACTTCATTACTGTGCGACTGTGCCATGTTACGTTTTAATTAATATCAATGAATGCACTTCAAACCCTTAGAATAGGCTAACTCTTTATTTCATGTATTAATACATATTTACACATACTTCCTATTTACACGTTGATACTTATATCCTTCAATACATAATTTGTATTAAGAGGTTGCATTTATTATATAAAATTATAGCTAAAATTTTACATTTCCTCAAAATGAAAAAAGAAGAATCCAAGAAATCAAAAGGAAAAATGAGAACGACTTTTCAGCGAAACGGTTGATTAAATTCACTAAACCTCGATTAAAAAATCGTGAAACATACAAATAAATGTCTTAGGAGATTATTTAATAGCATTGGCCATAAAATATAGATTTAAGGGAACAAGGAGGATCTTTTAAAATGGAGGGATCTATTTTATATTAGTTCACTAACATAGGTTAAAAACAATATATATCGGTACTATTTTACTCTTATATATTATTGTATATTATAAAAATTATTTATTTATTCCAAGTATATAGAGTTCGTTGCTCAATCTAATCTTTGTAACTGTAATTACATGTACAGTCCAGAAAAAGTAATTTTGTCAATTGATTTCAAATTTTTTTAAATTGACATTTATTTCAAGGCTAAAATTTCAAAAAATACGTTAACACTCTACAAGGGAGATAACCCTCCCAATTCCCTCATTTTATTAAAATTATTCTTCTTTGTAAGAAGTCTATTCATAACTCTTTTTCTGTTTTTTTAACCGTATATCTATTGGTTTATACATATCTATATACGTTAAAAATATTAAAGACAAGTCAACATAAATCAATGTCCATGAAAAGAATTATGATAAACTTTTTTTTTCTTTAACGTATACCTCTTAGTTTGGTTTTTTTTTTTTTTTTATTATGTGCCTTTTTATATTTTTCCCCTTGTTTTTTTTTTAAACCCTACATTATACAATGCATCACATCACGATATCGTACATACACATTGCACAAGCAAATGATGATAAATCAATGGCATTCGGATTAGAAAGCTGTAAGTCTTTGTTTCAAATTAAGGTAAAATTAATCAAGGGAATTTGAAAATTCTTATTAACTGTAGCTTTTGATGTACATGCATTCTGAAAGTAAAATTACAGGCTATGGAAGAATGATGTATCTCCAAAATAAAATAATTAAAGTGCCCATAAGAAGATCTCATATTGGAATAGTGGGTTATAGGTAATTTTCCTGTTGATATTCTCACCCCTGCTCATTCTGACTTTTAGAGATTGTGTGGAATGACAAATTTGCCGTCTTTTTACGTGTTTATATTATAGGTTCGAACTTTACCTGTAGTCTTTACTGTTGTATCTGAAAAAGAAGAAAAATATAAAATAGTGAGGAACTAAAACAGCCACATATCAGATGTGATGAAAATCGTGTGTATTTTGCCCTGTTAAAAAAGAAATCTAAAATCAACATGAACCCTGGCAATTTTAATAATATATTGTATGTAATGGCAACATGGTGCGTTTCATTTTCATTAATATTATACATAAAAATACAGTTTACAAATTAACATGATTTTTGGAAGGGATCTTTTTCATTCCTTGAGCTCTGTCAGTGGCCATCCTTTCTTGAATGGTGCTAGTAAACTGGTAAAATGTTTCCACAAAAACTATTTTTGGAATTTCCTTTCAAGCTACGTTGTTGACAATGACAATATTGAAATATGTAATATTTTCTTAAATGTTTAAACCTTTTTCCACTTCGAAATAACAATTAAAGCGCTAAAAATACTTATATAAGTAATCTCAACAACATTGTTTCGGGTCTCACAATATTTAATTTGTTAATAAAAATAGTTGATATGTTACAATGGTAATTTTGATAAAAAAATTTAGTAAATGTTTGTTACCTATAGTACATTTTGAGTAGCAAATAAATCCTCCTCAATTTTGATAAAGTGGTGAAATGCCTATAATGTAATTACAACATTATTAGCAACGCGTGCAATTCACATTGAAAAAAAAGGCGAACAAAAGAAAAACTTAAAAGGGAACAAATTAATTAAATTCATTAACCAACAAAAAAGTTGGATTTATACTTACTATACGTTTCAAGAGCATGCTAAAGAGTTATGATAACGAAATGTACATATTTTAAAGAAAATACTAAGCAATTTTGTAAAATTTAAAATACAAAATCCCAGGTAAAGGACAAGGGGAATAAATAATATAATTCAATTTCGTTGAAACCCATAACACTTGAACGAAGATGATATCATTTTTGATAATGAATGTTGTTAAGTATGTGAATACTACGTCTTTAATGTAGTTTGTGGCCATAGCCTTTTTAACTATCATAAAACAGCTTGTTCTACCTCAACTGAGCCAAGAATCATTTTTGTACGCACCAATTCTTACTTGTTTACACATGTACTCGAAAATATTGGAATTCATTTTTATTATTATTTGTTAAAAATAAATTTAAAATGTTTAGTCAATAAAATGGCAGTGTAAGCTTTTTTAGTTAACTTGCCCTGCCAATTATATAAGCAGTTAACTCAAAGAAGCCACTGGTTTTATTTAAACCTCACTCATTTCTCAAACTTTCTCTTTTTTTTTTTTTTTTAATTGACTAATTAAAATTAAACTATTTATCAATTGATTATGTGTCTAAATAATTATCATTAAACAATTTTCCCAATTTCTTATAGGATGAAAGGCTCATACAAACAAGTCCCAGGCGTTGAACCATAAAGATTTTTTTAAATAATTAAAGGATGGAATAATGTCAATTCAATTGATTCACAAAGACTTAAAGAAAGGTATTAAGAATTGAAGAGTAAAATCTTTTAATACAGAACACCCGTTTTGAAACTATAAAAAGGAAGACACTTTTTATCCAGGTAAATAGAAAGTTAACTGTTAAATAAGTAAATATGTATAAGACAAATATAGACATCAAAGATAGTTGCTTTTTTAAATGAAGAAAGTGTTCATTACAGAGTTGTCTATATGTAATTAAATGCGTTAAATCACACAAATATATGTTATAAACGGTATGATATAAAATAAAATCTCTAAATATACATACCTACAAAAACCATAAGCTGAAAATTCTAGGCTTCACATATAGACGGCGCTATTTTTTCTACCTATTTTTCAGTTAGTACCAACTTTCAAAAGAAAACTTTCAAAATGTCATGGCAATTTTTTTTTTTTTTTGAGTTATTGTGCAAAGTGTGACGCTACTTTTGTTATTTTCAAAACAATGGATAATAGCAATTTCGTGTTTTAAACTTACACTCTCGACAGAAAAAAGTATCGTTTAAAGCAAACAATGGCCTGAAAAGTGTTATGGGGACTCCGTTCCATAAAGTGAAAAAAAAATTTTAAAAAAAATAATAATAATTTAAAAAAGTTAGTTTTGAACAAAAAAAAACGTGTTTTCTTTGTTAATCCCGAGACGGTTGAGCCCATATGTTATGTTCCATTGTTAGTTGGTTAGTCACATCTCTGAATCGGCAGCTTTTTGAGAGCTAAGAATAAAGAATGGAATAAAATTGAATATCCAAAGTTAGTTATAGCCATATTTTAAATCATTAATTTGCATAATTAATTAGAAAAATTATAATAGATAATTTTATAAATTATAAGCCATGAGAGTTATGAAAACAGCCAAAAATAAAAATATTTAACATTTACTCATTAGAACAATGGCGATGTAGCACCTCCATTGCTTAATATAGTTACAATATAAGTATTAACTTGCTGCAAAACATAAAAAAAATGAATTTCAATAAATGCCTGAGTACATGTTTGACTAAGTAAAAATTGTTGGGTGCTGAAATGATTCCAATGTCCGCTGATGTAGCATACAATTTTGGAAGGCTGGGTTTGAACATAAAATAATATTTTAGGGTAAATCAAAATAGTACCAATAAGGACAGCATTGCCTTCCTAGTCTTAAAGAATAATAACTGTTTGATCAAACCCTTTCTAGAATCAACTTAAAAAAAAAAAAAGAGTTTTTTCCGGGGACAACATTGTATAGGAATTTAAGACATCTTAGAAGTCTAAACAACTGCAATGTTTGAAGAATATACTCCCTTATTTCCATGTTTAGTTTTTTAAAGCCATTAGATGTAATTTCCTGAACTATTTTTCTATCATGGAGTCATGTTTGGTTTATTACATAATTTGTAGCATCAGAAGTAACTATATCGACTAATATAGTTATAAGCTGCAGTTGTGTAAACTATGTCATACGAGTGAGGCGTGATTAAGCCTGAACTAGTTTGTAATAGTTACTCAAGTTAGAAAAAATGGAATTTTGAATTTAGATCAGTAATTTTGTAGAAGCAAGTCTAGTTTTTGAAACTTGTCATGTTTTCTGCAGCAAAGTATAATTGAGAGTGAAGAAATACATAAATGCACTTGTAAAGTAGTCTATTTTTTGATAAATCTAACTTTCAGGATGGGTTTATCCTCCTTATCTAAGTATGTAGGTATTTCTATACAAGTGGAGTCAACTAAAAGACTAAGAATAATGAAAATGAAGGTCAATATTTACTCTTTAGAGATAAATCAATAGTTTGCCTTTCATTTTCCTTCAGAGATCCAGGCATTAAACCCAATATTTTTTGAATTCTATAAGAAACATCTGATAAGTTTTGTGGACTATAGGTATATTAACGAATATAATCGTTCACATTAACGATACCATCTGTAAATGGAAGAGATTGGTTTATAAATCATTTTAAATATCGTATATTTTCTGGCATTTTTGCTTTTGGCAATTTTACTAAGGTAAATTTTAGGTCTTATACCAATTTTCCCGATGTCAATTTGCAGATATAAACATTCAGGAAAACAATTTTTCGCTGATCAATCCTCCACGAACGCTCAAAGTATTTAACAAATCTTATATTTTTTTTATTTGATGTAGATTTGTCTAGTTTTATCCATTATTAGAGTTCTGAAAGTTGATATATTTATATTTAAATATTATTAGTTGTGGACATATATGTAAATATCTAAGGATAACTAAAAACAAAATAATTTAATAGTTCAAACAACTTTTTTTTCTATCTTTTTCAAGAATGTTTGAGTCAGAAAATGAAGACTCCATTTTGAAATGGAAAGTAAAATATAATGATACTTTACAATTTACGGTATATATTTTTGACTCGTTTTCTATTTTATGTCAAAAATTAATAAATGTTTCCCATTATCTTCGAAAAGAGTGTGAAAGGGCCTAAGAGTAATTCCACCCTACATTCCAGACCTGGCACCAAGTGACTACCCCCTGTTCTTGTCTATAGCCAACGCGCTTGGGGGTACTAATAAATTTCAAATTTGGTTGTCTGATTTTTTTGGTAATAGGGGCAAGAGCTTCTACGAGAAGGGCATTATAAAGTTGGATTCTCTTTGGCAACAAGTTATTGAACAGAACACTTAAATTGTATGATTCTAACACTTCTCATGAGGGATTGAAATAAAGTGAAAAATAAGAAATGACTTTTTCCCAACCTATTATATGTCCTTGACAAAAAATGAGCTATGAGTGAGTTCTATCTATGATAAAAACTTTTTAGTCCCAAAACAGAAACAAAAGAAACAAACATTTATAAAATAAAATAAAAACTTGATATTTTTCATTTACAAATGGCCAATTATTATTTTTATTTTTTGTCAATTTTTAAAAGATATAGAATTACACTTAAGTCTTCCATTCCTTCTCCCCTCCCTCTTCCCCTTCTTAAATAGGATAATGTGATACTTTAGAATGAAAATAAGTCCGAAATGAATTTGCAAAAAAATTATACATATATATATAATGTAATTTTTTTAGCTAATAAGGTTATCTGACTGAAGTGTCTTATCTCCTCATAGCTATCTTTTAATGAAGTTTAATTAAAGCTTCTCTATTTTATTTAGTTTTAAGTATATTTATACATACATTTTATATAATTTTGACAATACACTGCGAGTAAAAACAAGAGAAGACATATGCCAGCAAAAAGTGGACTGCTAATTAATTTTTATTTTCTCATTACTATGAAAAGGTTTAGTGATTATTTTTTGATATTCTATTTCTGCCGTCCATTTTATATAAACAAACTTTACTTATCGTTAAGCCATTTTATCATCATGAGCGAGCAAAAACAGGAGCACATCTCAGATCTCCTAGATGTTGGAGTTGATAATATGAAGATTACAGACATTGTTAAGTAATCAAGAAGGCTGGTTTTTAATTTGCCCTATAAGAAAAAAAAATGGAGAAGACCTTTCCAGGATGTCAGGAAGTGGAGTACATAATTAAAAGAGGGATAAAAAGTTCTTGTTATGTTTGGAAACGAATATAAAGAGATCCAAGGGGTTTACCACGCCATATAACCCGTCCAAACAATGGTTCTTGGCGTTCTAGCCTCCATTCTTTTTCAAGGCCGGATTGAAAATCGGCTGGTAGTCCTAAAATAATGATGTGCTCAGGTACATCATCTTCCCATGGCTAAAGACAAACTATTCGGAAAGTAACTACGTGTGGACTCAGGACGACACCCCCTCTCGTACGTCCAACAAGTGCCAAAAGTTATCTGCATATAACATAGCTTGATTCCCGGCCAAACAGATATGGTCCCCTTCCTGACCAGATTTGAACCCACTGTACTTTTCTATATGTTGCACTTTCTAAAGGTAAACCTAACACCCAAATGTGAACTCACTGAATTTCTCCATAGTGGCTGCACGGAACAACTTGTCAGAGGAGTTTGTCATCTACTCCAGCATGGCATTTAGGTGACTCTTGTAAAGTGTGTGATTTAAATGAAGTTTAGCTTTGAGTGGAAAAAAGTCTTACAAAAAACTTGTGTATATGTTTGTTAACATTATTTTTTTCCCCGCCTATTATTGAAAATATAAAATTATTAATTTATTTCTTAATTCATCTCTAAAGTCCACGTTTTGCTGTCCTACCCTGTATATTTTAATTGTACACTGAATTTTGTTATCGGCTACTGATGTTTATTTTGTTCCAATCAGTGTTCTGTGTGTTGATTGGTTGATTTTCAATAAGCTCTTGTTCAATTCTTGAACAATTCCCAACAATGATTGGATAATAATTCCCTAGTTGGGAAGAATTAGCTAACTGCTACAAAATGATTATGGTCATTTTATCTGTTTGTTTTTTTAGGGGAAAGGTTGAATAATACAATGAAAGTATCCATGAGATAATAGCAGCCGTATTATCGTCATAAATAAAAAATTTGGAAAAGATTTGTTTTTGTGTGTTTTTTTTTCTTTCATATAATAATAATAGAAAAATGGCATTTTTAAAAAATAATAATTCTACGAACAAACCATTGTCATTATATTTTTATTTTCTTAACAAAAGAAGAGTGTAAATAAATATTACTTTTAGCGTGAAATCTATCTAAGAACAGGATCAAGGGAAGAAGAAATAAAAGATGTTAGATTCTGATGACAAAAGTTCTTGAAGCGTTGAGGGTAAATTATGATGATTATGTTTTTTGTTTTCATCTGAGATGCAAATTTCACTTTCATTAATTTAGATTGTAAAAAGGAAGAAAAGAAGAAGGAAGAATGAGATAAGAACATACATTGTATGTAAACTGGCGGTATATATCAGTTTTGAGTGTTGAGCGGGAAATGAGAGCCGTTCATTTTTGGGGGTCTTATTCGCTCGAATGGGAAAAAAAACTTTTATTTTCGACGATATTGTCTTCCTTCCTTTTTTATTATTCTTCAAAACATATTTTACTCCAGGACCAAAGTAAAACTAAGCATCAAAACAACGACCACATGATCAATTTTGTTCAATTTTACTTGGATACGATAATACTTTTTAGCCACTAAAAGGCCTTAGTGAATCATGAAACACTCGATAACTAACTACTTGTATGTACTGTTGTTTCAGTACTTATTTAGAATTGGTGTTCTTGTTCAGTCCTCCATATTAATCTTTCAAAAACTTATCAAATTCGGCCATTGATGACGTCACTCAAATTTAAATCTTCTTTTTTTGTACATTCGAGTACTAAAAGTATGCTGGACGGACAATCTTAAGTATCGTTCCCAAGGACTGATAGGACCAGACCATAGAGCTTATGGGACTTGTCCATAGACTGGGCTGTACCAATAAATAAAGACTGACAAAATACTAATTGTATGAATCATTCTCTTGAAAAAAATAGCATATCTGAAGATAATGAAGGAGTAATTAATTGTAACAGGTACCTGTTAGCTATGATACTTCAAAATGGACAAAAAAAAATACGTAGCCAACCAAAATTGATCATATGATCTTCGTTTATTTTGAAAAGATGAACAAATATACTGATATATGCACAAAAAGGGATAATTGAAAGAACGGATTTTTTTTTTTTTAGAAATGACCTTATAACATACGCAGACGTGTCCTTCGTCACAGCTGATTGTAGTTGGTTTAATGAAACGTCATGACTGCTAAGCTGCTCTCCTCCAAAACATTCTTCAAATTATCAGGTTTACCATGTTGACTTTCGATTTTGTTTTTTAGCAGACACAACTGTGTCGAGTGTCCAATTGCAAAATGATATCGATAAAGGTGTATAAACGATGTCCTAGAAATCGGGAGCACTTTTTTGTAGTTGTTGACATGAAGAGGTTTTTTTTATTTCTATTTTTTTAAGTGCTTGTAATTATAGAAGAAAGAACATCCAAGTATAAAGTAATATCTAGCATGCGTACTCACGAAAGACGAAAAGTAATAATGAGGATTCGCTCGGGAATTATAAGTGTAAGTCTTTGTTCAACCGAGTAATTTTGAGTATATCATTACTGTATACGAAGAGGGATTTGTGTTTATATTCGTCCTCACACGGTTGCTTGCAACTGATCTAATAAACATCATGAAAGCTAAGCTGCTCTCCTCCCAAAGATTCTTCGAATTCTCAAATCATACACGCCATACACTCAACTTATAAATCTTTTTGTAGTCAGGTCTACCCAGAGCGGAAGAAAAATGACAACTACCATATCTCTAAATATCTTGATCGTACACTTTTTTTTGACCACTACTATTTTAACAATTAATTGAAGATTTAAAACTGTATTGAAACTTACTGACTCAGCCTTATCCCTCTCTCTCTCTCTTTTCATGTTTAAAATATTTTATGAATGTGTATGTATGTTGTTATTAGCTTACCTTAAGAATAGACGAAAAAAGTTACATCATCTACTTCTTTTTCTTCAACATATTTTTTTCCCTCATAAATTAAAAACCTGCATTCAACATATTACAAATGTGTTAAAAAGATATGAAAAGGTTTTCTGCTAACCCATTTACCTTACAATAAGAAAAATACGTAACTTTTAGTGTAGAAAAAAAATGTTGCTTCTAAATGAATATTAATATACATAGTCGTTGTCGTCTTATATTGAAATTATTTTATTATATTTCATATAAGATAATGGGATATGAGGAATGAAAGAAGAGATTTAAGAAATAAAGTTCATGCATATTTTATACTTAACAAAAAAGCTATAGCAAAAATAAGGAGGGGGGGGGAAATAATTATTGGAACATTAGGGGATAATTTGTAAATCAAAACTCTTTCATTCTAGTATGCACGAAGAGATTACAACGATTCTCCATTTAGTCTAGGTTTCACAATAGTTGGTGGGTTTTTTTCAATAGATGCTAATTTAATTGAATCTGCATATTACATATATATTTTGTCTCTCTTTTTTATATAACTCAATAAAATAAGGATACAAATATACATATAGAGACTTTTCTTAATTAAAAGAAAGAAAAAGTAATATGTAAATACATCATCTTATACACGTCGTTACCTTTATAGAGAGTTTTCATCTGACGTCAGCACTTTTTATGTGAGCCTTTTTTTTTTTTGGGAGGGGGTTATAAATTTCATAAGTATTAAAACCTTTTTATTAACATTAAGGAAAAGGATGAACTACTGGATATCAAAATGAGACCAATAAATATCAAGACTTATCCCTAAATTTCTATCAAAATCTATACCTAGTTTTATTATATATCTGACTAGCAGCCAATAAGTCCACCATCTTTAATTCACACATGTAAATAATTTGTAATCCTATATTACTTTAATTAAAAATTTAGTATTAGAAAGTTAATTTAATAATATACCGGGTGTAGAAAAAGTACTCTAACTAATAATTAAAATACTCATAATTGACCAGAATAATGTACATAGAAAATTTGATTTTATCATATTTTTTATTATAACAATGCACATTAATTATGAAATTGCCCACCATCAGCCTCAATGACAGAATCCAAACTCCTCAGGAACCCCTTGTGCACATTGGCAACTTAGCCCTTTTTCATGATCCTCCACTACTAGTTAACAGAGATATTCAGGCATCAATATTCGGGTGGCGGACTTTGAAGGACTTCTTCTCAATTTGCCACCAAATGAAGTAATCCAGTGGATTGAGATCTGGGTTCTGAGGGGGACAAAGGTTCTTGGACCAGAATTTAATGTTGCTAAGAATCCATTCTTGTACAATATTAGCAGTATGGACCAGAGTTCCTTAAGTTGTCCTTAAGGTTGTCCCCATCAGCCAAACGATTTCGGACCAGACAGGCAGTGCCCGTGCTGACCTTTAAGACCTTCATGATGTCCGAGATAGTACTCCTGGTGCGGATTAAATTGCATATGATGGCTGTTCTTGACTCCATCGCGACATATACAGAATTTTTGCTAACAACATTTACACAATCAAAGGCTTAGAATCTAAGCTATTCAAAAATAATCGGAACTTTAAGATTTAATCAACAACAACTATTCAAAACTGTATTTTTAGAATGTATCATTACTTTTTCTGCACCCGTATAATGCCACGAACAGACACTCATCAGAGTCAACAGCAACTAATATGTAGTTCATGCTGGATGTGGTCAACCGTGTATCGAATAGTCTGATTTATCTTCAGAAGACAAAAAACTGGGACTATTCAGATATATTTACATATCTCACAAATTCCATTCCACGTAACTACCTCAGCTGGCGTTCAAATACGTATATAAATCGAAGTACAAACAAAGAGCCGGGAATTAATCTTTGATTTTAATGAAAATATCATTCCTGTATTTGCTTTCACTTCATATTTTTATTTTATGTGACCCAATTGACTCAGTTAGTTAGACTCCTATGTTCGAGTTTAAAGACAGTTACAAAGAGCAATAGACTTTTAATTCGTGAGGACTTAAATAATTATTTTTTAGGTAAAGTAAGAACTTAATTTGGTTCAATAGCTAAAATTAAATATAATCTTGAAGTGCCAGTCCGTGAGGAGAATCCGTTTTAAATACAGTTATCTCCGTGAAAGTGTGTCTCCACTTCCTAAATAAATGAATTCCAATAATACAAGTTATATTTTCTCTTCATGTTTCTTCACAGCAAAATACTGTTATAAAAACTAACACACAAGCAAAACAAAAATAATTTGCTTAATTTTTGAGCCCTAAAATTGAAAGCTATAACTTATTAGGTATTTTAACTAAAAATGCTAAAATAATGTAGTCCAGTATATTTATTATTATTTTAATTAACCCTCTGTTGTGTTGTTGGGGTATTTATCCACCTCGAACACTGAAATATCCGTTTAAAATGCTGTGTGTAAGATATTTTTGCATCATCCTCTAAGCAAATAATTATTTTATCATATAGATACTTCTTGTCTCCAATTTTTTTGAAATGGTACTCCTTTAATTTCTGAATAATTAAAAACACAGTATTTATCTACCCCAACAAGGAATATTACACCAAGGACATGGAAGGAAATTGGGAGCAGATTTATTCGGAATTATCATATTTGATACTAATTTATATATTCAATCAATCCTTACTGTTACAAAAAGTAAGCATTTTTGGTTGGTCAAAAAAAAAACCTAAAATTTAACATGGTAATTTGAAGATGATTTAGGGAAGTGCAAGTAAGTTATCATGACATATAATTAAATTAACTGCAAGCAGCAATGAGATGAAGGAAATAAACACATCGAATAAAGACATAAGCATGAATGATCAATTATCAATTCTGGTCTGACTTCAATAGGGACATATATATAATTTTTTTAAATAATTAGATATTAACCTATATAATTTGAATAATCTTTTCAGGAGAGTAGCTTAGCTGTCATGACGTTTTAATTGATTAGCTGCCACCATCAGGGAGGAATAAATAAACACAAATCCCACTGTTTATCTGGAAAAATTATGAGTAGGTTTTCGATCATCCTCTCTACTGTGACCCCAACAAGGACATACACTTTAAACTCGCCTACAATTTTTTAGCGTTACTCTCCATCATTCATGAGCACACATACTCGTCGATGGACTTTATGCATAGATGTTTTCTCCTCAATAATGAAAACAGCTTTATGAAATAAAAAAATCTTCAAGTTGACAACAATAAAAGAACTTGCACGCTAAAAAAATGCTTAGGATTAATAGGACAACCCTATTAATCCTCTACAGTCTACAAAATATAATATTTTTATCTTCAACTACTATTTTAGTATATACATCATTTTACTGTTGTAAAATATAACGGTAAAAAAGCATTCCATTTGTTAACTAATGCTAACACTATCATATGTAACAACTACTAAATAAAAATATAGTTTGACATTGCTAAATATGTGTTTTAATGTTGAATTGCTTACGTTAGGATTTGAATCGAAGTATTTAAGGTTGAAACAAGATATTTCCAATAATAAGGACAAATGAATTTCCGACTTTAAAGTTTAAATAATTATTTATATCCTAGAACATTACTCTAAGAAAAGATAACTTTTTCAAATCTCTTTTCATTAATAATAATAATGTAATTAGGATATAAAATCTACCAAATTGTGTTTTCTCAATTAATTTGTAAATAGATTTGAAAAAATGTATTTTTATTAATAAGCTCTCTATATGATATGTAATATATATTAAAGCATGATACAATCATCTATATTATTTGTTAAAGATAATTGATTTTTAAAGAAGGTTCCTTTTCCAAAATTCTATTTTTTATTTTTCAAACCATCATTTATTTATGATATTTAATAAATAATCAAATTAAGAAGGAAAAAAACTTCATAAATAATTTGGCCTTTAAGAGTCTTTAAGAATAATTGAAGTTGCATTATTTATTCGAGGGTTTTTTTGTTTTTGTTTTTTTATCTCTCTCTTTGCTTTTGTTTTTATTTATTTAATGGTATACAAACATATACATATTACTACTATTATCAATAATATATTTAATTACTTGAGAATAGAGAAAGCTTTCAATTGTTGAACTATTCATATTTTGTATATTTAAAAATAAACAAAAGTTTTAATATCTTGAAAAATATATCTATACGAACATATTATGGCATATATACCTATGTTTGTATTAGGGTTTTTCTTTCGAGATGTTGTTTTCCATAACTTTCACGTGGTTTTACAGTTAGGAGAAATTCCTTGAAAAATTCCGTATTTCATTATTTCCTATTATAAGCTACATTTATTAATAAATGATGTTAAATATTTATCAAAATGATATATGAACCTACTCATTTATTACTCCATAAAAACAGTAAGATACAAATATAGACAAGTGCATAATATATTGCAAGTTTGACACTAATGGAATGAATCAACCCAAAGACTCATATTATTTTTGTGAGGGATAGATAATTTGTAAATTATTCCAATTATTCCATATCGGTACAAGTGTTTCCTATTTAGGATATAATCCATAGGGTACATTGCACTCGTATAAGTTTACCCGCACGTCCTAATTTCCTTTTTCATCTCGAAATTGGAGACAGGGACAGCGGATAGTTGAAATTCAATTATTGCGACCTTTTAATAATAAGGAAATCACTTTGCAAAGCGAATAATATATTATTGGAATAGGAAGAGAGGGATCTGGACTCAATCGATCACAATTGCTGGAATATGTTTCCACGTAATCATTGGAGTTTCTACAAAATACATATTTCTATTTATGTATGTTTAGAGTAATTTTTCTGTTTCTGGAGTTAATGTATTTGATGACATAGAAGTTCATCTCTTTTTATGTTCATCCAGTAATTATACAGTATTTGTTCATGGTAGATACAAAAAAAAGTTGCAGTGCTTTACTTTATGAGATATTATCTCCTCCGGCCTCGTCCTTCAGTTTACGGATCGACTTCAAACCCGACCCCTCTCCAAATACACTACATTCAAGACAAACTCGTCATCTCCTCCGCATGATGAGTCCTTTCTTTTATTTTCATGGTATTTGTTGGAATAGCTCGAAAAAGTTAAGATCCCTCCCCTCCCACTCGAATAATATATTCTTCGCTTTGTAAAATTATTTCTTTATAATTAAATGGTTGTGACATTGGATTTGAAACTATCCGCTGTCGCTATCTCCAATTTACAGACAGAAAGGGAAAGTATGGACTGTTGGAAAATTTATATTATGTATCCTATGTATTATATCTTTGAAGAAATTATCATCAAATTTATTAAAACTATACCGTAACGTATAACTTGGATATTTCAAGGATGCATATTATATTTATAACCATTTAACCCTTTTGAAGTTTCAATCATATTTTTTTACTAATACTAATTAACGGATATCTGGCTAGATTTAGCCAAATTTGACGGCATCTGGCCGTTTTTTCCTCCACTTTATTTTTTGTATCCGTATTTCATCACACAAACTTTCCTCCGAAAAGGAACAGAAAAAAGCCACGAAATCATCAAGTAGTTAGCCAAATAAGTCAATCATGGGAACTGCTATATTTCTCCTATAAGACTCCCAGACTATCACCGTCATGTTATTTCTTCACCATTTTTAAAATGAATTACATATATTTCGTAATATGAACATCTACATTGTATTTTATTCATTCCTGAATTATCATATTGGTTAGTAATATTCTATTAAAAGCGTAGCTATACATTTCTATATCTATATGATAGCCAAAATTTCTTCATATAAATGATCGAAAGGCCAATCTATATATTATATAAAGGTTGAGGGATCAACGTTTATTTAATAATGATGTTCTTTTGGAAACGGAGCATAAATATAGAATAACTTATTACTTGGTTTATTTATCAAAAAAAAAAATACACTATGAAATGGCCATGACGTATCAAATGAGAGGAGGGAATCAACAGCTGACAAAAAATAAATAAAGTATTTTTGTATTAGTGAGGTAACGTCGTGTACCGTATCAATGGTGGTCAAGGCTGCCAGCCAGAAGTCAAACAGGTTTGAAGAGAGTGTGTTCTTAACTCAAAAGCATCAATAATTCCGTATGGATCGTTGTAGGAGTCTTCTTAAGGACCTCAAACATCATGGCAACTGAGTGATTTTCTTCTCCAATGAATAATTTATGGAATGTCATAGTTACTTTATGAATAAATTATCTAATATGGCAGTTTTTTGTATTAAAAAAAATGAATATTTTAAGAATTGGGATCGTTTCTTGCTTTCTTCTCCAAAATGGGTCACTATGTTTGAAGAATTGGGAACCATTGGTCTAGGATTATCTCACAACATATTAACAGCCAAGGTTTCTGCCACTTTAAAATCAATTTGCACTGAGTTAGAGCCTTCGCGTCTATTTACATCAACTCCTTGTCTAAAGAAGATTATCTAAAATCTAATAAACCTACTTATCATCATTCATAGGAGATGATTCTCCATATGTTACAATGTGATAAAAAAATATTAAGAGATTTTTATGAATCAATCACTTAGTTTTTAGCAGTTCTTGGCTCTGACCCACGCAGATATCCTGAAGAAAAATTGTTGTGAGTGCCAGTAATCAGCAGCTCAAAAGTAGAATGCCAAACTAATGCATTATTATATTAATAAGATATTTGGATATTCATGAATAAGGCTACCTATGGGTTTTATAACAACTCTTGTAATAGGAGAATTCATAATGAAGCCACTAGGCATATTGATAAAAAGTGATGATTTCCAGCATTTTGACAATATATACTAGAATTTAAGTTAAATGTCCAGATAATTTGTTTCAAATAAGGTAATTTATAAAGAGAATGCGAAAAATCTTTTCAGCAAATTATTATGGCTGAAAGGAAAACACGGCAAATTATTTAACACATACCCAAGAGCTTATTATCAAGAAGGGATATAGCTCATAATAATTTCCATATGTAAAAATAATTATATCCACTCTAGTGATGTGTAAGTAGACTTTTAGCCCATGAGTCAAGTAGTGCAATTCACAGTTATACAACCTCTAGCTGTACCAAAAACACTTACAAAATAAGTTGTGTTTTTTTTTGTTTTTTTTTGTGAGTTGTATCGTGTTGTGGAGTTTTAAAAAAACTGCACTATTTGAAATCATTATAAAAATGAAGAAAATGATAATTGAAAATACATGGTTAATTCTAGATGAGATTTTTATGTTTTTTTTTTTAATATTTACAGTATTTATTATTTACAATCCGAATCCTAATATTCTCCGGAATTCTACTCAAATGAAATGAGAAAGCCTAATATGTATGTATTGTACAAACCTTTTATTATTTAGTTGTTTAATATTGCTTGAATACATTTTATTGATTGTGATAATTAATTCGAAATGTTTCATTATACTCATTGGAAAATCATATTAATTGAAATATTGGGAAAAGTTTATTCACTCCAATTTATGAATAGTACATCCTAATTCTTATTAATTTTTGAGAATTGAGCTCTCATGAAGAACAAAGTGAAAACCAATGAAGAAATTAGGTACATATTTATGATGACTTATGAATAATGGGAGATATTTATTAATTACGACGGCAGAGGTTTTCATATTCATTTTGTTATGCCCTTGAGACAAAGATTTTTTTCTTAATTTGGACCCCTGGTATTTCTATTGTATCTCTCAACCTTAACTATAAAAAAAATGAAAAATTAACAAGTATTTTGGCAATTTTTACCAATTTATTTAATAATTCAAAAGATTAACAAACAAGATCATGTTCAACCAATCAATGTTCAAAATACTTAAAACTAGCTGAACTGTTTTTTTGCTTTTAAAACATGGCAAAGCATAACATGTTTTAGTAGAAAAACAGAAGAATCGAAGAAAAATTGATATTTGACAAAATAATACATGGAAAATTGTTATGCAAGTGAGCCAGAAAAACGCCATAAGAGCACACACCCTTTCTAATTAATTGTTTTTTTTCAGTGTTATCCAACTGTCCATATATTTTTTTGTGAGCTGTTGATGCTTCACCTACTCACTGGCTCTCACTGGTGTAATAAACACAATATTTAACCTGATTGGTTAAACTTAATTAGCGCTTCTTAACCTTCTAACAATTTCCCATTATTAAATTAAGAATATAAAAAAAGGTTAAAAGAACTGGCTAACTAATCACTCATTTTCTAATTCTCTTTTTGAAAGAGGATTGAGAGATGCAATACAAAAATGTCATTATGGCAGAGGCATAATTGATTTATTTATGATCTTCTTTGTACGTATGCTGTGTATTACACATTAATTTGCAAAACATTGCAAAGCTGTAATTATTCTAACACTTTGGAAGATTCGTGTAATTGACATAACACAAATAAAATTCGAGATATTTTTTTCTTTCCATATAAACACTTTTCAATAATGCCAATTTTTTTTTTTTTTTTTTTTTTTTGATAATCAAAGTTACGACGATTTAAACCAGTAGAAACATTTTAACAATGAACCTATATCAACTTATAGTTCAGCTGTTTTATAATACAATTACGAAAGCAATTGACTTTTAATTCTTAAATGTTGAATATAATTACCTACATAAAGCGGATTTAAGAAGTCGCGTAAAAATTCCCATTAGAATATATTTATGAAGAGTTAAAATAATAATATATCAAGGAACGTTAAAGAAAATTTCAAAGGTTTCGTGATCTAAGAATAAGTTTGAGAGTTGTTGCGTATAAATTGTATACAAGTATATTTTATGTATATCATTGATTATTTACATAAGTTATAGATATAAATATACGACCTATATTTCCTTTAAAATATATCATGAAATTAAGCGTGTTAATTGATATTATTATGATTGTAAAATCTCTATTATTACACCTACTTAATTTATGAATAAATTTTTATGGACATGTTATTTTATCATGACTTATTTTGGACATTTTTTTAATCATTATATATATATATACATATATGAAAGTTATATATTTCGAAAATAGCAATTGTTCGAAGGTAGCATATCCCCTTGTTACGACATTTGACTCACTGGTTATAAATTGATTCATCTCTCTACATAATGTTATGATTACATAAACAGGAGATTGAACTTATGAAGAATCAGAACTACTTTATTTATATAATAAATAACTCAAATCCCTTTTCAACCCGCCATTAATTGGAATCCAAGTTCATCATTCACTGGTCGCAGTAGCCTATTTATGTATATATAAATACTTCCATCAATATCCCAATATATGTATATAATGGATCGTATTTAATAGTCCGTGAAGTTAAAGTTTGTTATTACATTTCTCATCTTATTTAGTATAAGTTATCACTTGGCTAGAAGCCAACAAAATTATATGAATATGGATGATAAATTGCTTTAAAAAATGATTTAGTTTCATTTAAAAAGGAACACGGAAATATTTTGCATTTATGTGACAGTAATTGAATTACTTTTTATATTTTTATGAAATAAGTATATAAATAAATGTATATGTGGCAAAGTTATCTGGGAGAAAAAAATAAATAATAATACAACCATTATTGTTGCTTATTTTATTACAAATAGAAAATGGAAGTACATCATATCAGATACAAAGCCTTTTATTATTCACTTAATTTTTTCCTTATTAGCCCATCATCATTTCTTGAAATTCTAGATAAATATTTAAAACCAAGAATTATTATTGGGGAGCTGTCACTGCCTAATATCGATACTCACCATCAAAGTCCACCGTACCAGATCCATCCTCATCCACTTCTTGAATAATGCCTTCCAACTGCTCGGCCGTCAAACTAGGATCGATCTCTTTTAGGATTTCCTTTAATACACCGGTAGTAATGTATCCATTACCTATAAAATTAAAAGTAGATTTCAAGTCAACCCCATCATGGAACATTTATCAGATCCCTTTCCCACCTTCTCTGTCATAGATACGAAATGCTTCCTTGAGTTCCTCTCTCATTTCTTCCACATCCTCCTCATTAATAAACCGACTTGCAATAAAGCAAAATTGCTCCAGATTAAATTTTGCTTCAGGATCCAATCCACTCTCTTCAACAGCATCCATGACACCTGCCTTGGTTACATTCACTCCCAACATTTTAATTGAGGTTACGAGGAGTTCAGTATCAATGGTTTCCTCATTTTGACCGCAGGCTTCGAATGCTTTTTGCAGACCTGATGGAATATATAATTAAATATAATTTGTAAGGCTATTTCGAATAATAGCCTGCGACATACTTTCCACCTGAAGTAGATCCAGTCCGGTGACTTCCTGAGAGAAAAAAAATGTCTTCTAAAATATTCATCCTTATATGTACATATCTATAGATCAAAGTGATCCCATAGATGTTTAGTTGTTTTCCTTTATAGAAAGAATCAACTTGTGTAAATGTTATCTTACCGAAATTTTAGACAAATTTATTTCTGTAGCCATGTTTGATTAAGCAACTGTTATTTTTTTTTTAAATGAGCTTGTATTTAAGTGATGAAACAAACTGAAGGAAATTATAGGAATTGCTGAATCAGCTAAAATTACTTCGTACTTTTATTTGGAAAAACTTTCATTTATAAACAACTATAATCTCATTAATAATTTTTTTTCTTCATATTTTTGAGTTATATACATTTGTATACCTGTATACAAATTTCTTAAATATTGCTTTGAATATCATATTTATATAATCAATAATTAAGTACTATAAGATATACAAATAGATGAATTAGCAACTACCTTGAGCATGGCTATAAAAAATAAGGTCAGTTTTTACATAACATTCATTTTTAAATGGATAAACTCTACAAAACTAAAATAATGATTCAGTACAACAAAAAGCTACTATTTTGTTGTTTGGCTTGACCATGGTATCATAATTTGATAAATAAAATAGACGTGGAAGATGATATGATTGTTTTAATGTAAGACACAAAAGAATTCAATGCCAAACATTGAAAATGGAAATGTTTTTAAAATTCCTAGATCGTATAATGAAATAATGAGAGAAAAAGCTACAAAGAATATCAATTTCATTATAACTCCCATTTCACATACTAGGAATCACATTGAGTTGAACAATTGCCTTTGTCGGATTAGTTATCTAACAATGAAAGGTCTTTACATACATATGTATTGTCGTATCATATACTACTTTTTAAAACCAGGGCTGTTATTATTTGTTTGTTTTTTGTATAAAAGCCAATTTTGAATAATATAATTTTTTTAAAGTGACAAATGACAAAATAGACAAATATTTTTTTGATGAAAGACAAATTAAGTAAAATACAATTTTGAAGCAAAATTTGACAAAATGTTTTTGCCAAATTTGACAAAAATAAATTTCCCAATTGGTACAACATTTTTTTTTTATTATGACAAAACAATAAGTATTGGGGTAAAAGGGGGGGGGTTCCCCGTAGTCACTGGACTGTCTATACCTTTATTAACGAATTATTAGAAACTGTATCTCCGTCATAGGTGAGGAATGTGAATTACTTATAAATTTACAGAAACCAATAAATCCATGTTCTTACTCATTTTGGGAAACGAAAATCCTTCTCATACAAAAGATTATTTCTTCTAGGAAACTGATCTCCCAAATTCCAGGTTTGAACTAGTGTTGGGTTTCTTCTGAAGATCCTAGACCGGTCTGAGAACATTATACTTTTTATGGAACAAACAAATTTGGTCCTTCCAAAAGTTTGATTTGGACCATTCTCAAAGAAAAAATCGGAGTAAATCGGTTCCAATGATTAATTCGTTCTGGATTGGTCCCAAAGATAAATTCGGTTAGTATTGGTCTTATTTCAAAGAGTATTTCAGGAGTGAGCTCAATTCTATTGCTGAATTGTTAATAACGTTATGTGTTTTCCCAAAATTGTGAATTTCGAAACGACAACATCATAAAAAGTAAATGTTTTGCATAATCATAATTGTAAAGTTCAAAAATCAGGATAGTTGCGAAATTGGTCCTTAAGTTGAGACCGAATAAATTTTTCCACAATTTGAAAAGATTAATTTCGGTCAACGGTATAAGATTTATGTCTATATCGGTCCAAATCTGTTTTATGAAAATCCTATATGACTAATCCAAAACAAAAAAAAATATATATATATATCGTTCTTTGTTGTAATTTTGCGTCATTGTTTTGAATCTCATTGGTCTTATTTTTATTTATTTTTTTCAGTATACTCATGCTTTATAGTAAGATCTTAATGATGACGTATAATTTTTTAACATTCATAAATTTATTAAAAAGTGGTGCAAGTTGGCATCTATTCAAAACCCGAATTAGATTGAAGTCAAGCCACTCATCTTTCTTTTCTTTTTTAATATTATTTTTACACAAATCACATCAGTCAAAATCATAAAATAATCCAAATAATAAATATAAAAACAAAAAATACAAAAAAGTCAATGTAAGAATTTGAAATATTCGATGTTTAATTTATGAGGAGGAAAAGAAAAAAGAAAACCCGGTAGATAAGTAATCAGATCAAGAAGTGAAGTTCCCAAGCAAGCTCTTTATAGACCCCTTGCTCCCTCTTTTCCTTTTCTCCAATATATCACTAAGTATATTTATTATATCATTATATGACGTAGTATCGATCATTCTATGTTGATATGTGAATACCCGGAAGTCTTGTTCATTTATTTAATCCTATCATAATAAGTAATAACACAGAAGAGCCATCCCGAATCCCTCTGGTCTAGAGAATTACATGGTCTGTTCGTAAGCTTTATACTCGGTAATAATTCATGATTTTCCTGTATTATCTAACGGGACAGAGATGGCTTCTAGGATCTTCATTGAGTGGAGTACATACTCCAAGCCTTGGTGGAATCGGTAATATTTTTTTTTAGTCATATATTATCCCTTGGACTTAAGAGATAATATGTTCAATTTTCAGGTTCTGTTTGTATTTCGAAGACGTTGCTACAAGCCAATCTGAAGGGCAGAGTTCTTGGCCGTACTTTTCACGTAAAATACAATCCACCATTCTAATAACGGGAGCCACCTTTGAGCAAAAATAAAACAAGTGGAATTATGTCTCGATGTTTTCTTTACAAAAAGAGCACATTCTAGACTCAACCATTTTTTTGACTTATTTGTAAATAAAGAAGAGATGGCCAATCGGTGTCTTAACCATTTTTGATAGGAATCTATTAGGTAGTTTTCCAATATTGTTTTTGGGTTTAATACCTTTACTATTTCTTTCAAGTCCAGTCTCTCCAATCTTCTCTTGATGATAAGAGACGTAACTCCATTTTTATTGTCGTTTATTAAAGATCTTATTCTACCATTAGAGAGTACTTCCACTGCTATGAAGAATGGTGTTGAAGACTCGAGGTTACTGGTTTTGGAACGGTTGCATAAGACTAATATTTTGGTTCTACTTAATAGAATGAAATTGCCTAGCTCTGTATCTCCACGGGATAGGTATTGACCAAAAGAAGTTGGTCCTCCTTCCCTTAAAAACTTGTCCCGACTTCTCAACCTTGGATTAAAGTTAAGAAGTTCGTTACAGCTCATGGTATGTAGAATGTCATTCATAATGGATTCCCACGACTTACCCATCTGTCTACAGTGTTGACCTCATTTTTTCATCACCCCAAATAGCTCCGATGGTCCCATAAATAATCTGTCAGTCAGATCATGACCAATTCTTTTCTCGAACTCACCCTTGATCCTCAACACCCAGAAATCACTGTTTTTCCTCAGTCTTGTAAACGAAGAGAAGTTCAGCACTTGCCACAAAAGTATTATTAAAAAAAAAAACTGTGAGCAATTTACAATGTCTAGATGGATGGATATATTGTAAATCATGTTTTTCGAGGCCTTAGTCTGCTCCCAGATGCCCTTCTGGGATATTCCGTGCGGAGAAGCACTATCTCAATCCTCTTCTCGTAGTGTGTGATCAAAGTGGCAACTAGGACCATTTTTATTTTTGCAATCGACAGCTAATTATGTGTTCTATAGCATTGCTCATAGTAAAAGTGTAAAAAAAGAATTCTTAATCTCTCAAAATTTGTATAATAGAAATGAGTAAATAATAACGGTTGACCCAGTAAATTGTGAGATATTAAGACCATTTAAGTTGATTCGTGAATGGCTATGTACATAAAGTGTACAATATGGTCCCATGTGTGTTTACCTTCTCTGTTACAAAAAGAAAGCTGACATTAATAATTAGTAATAACCACATCGACAATTGGGGTTGTAAATCATTGTACATTTTTGGCGAAGGGGTTTTGTTTTAGTTTGTAATCTGAATTTTTTTATTTTCTAAAGGTGTTATCATTATTCTTTTATTCATGAAGAGAGAACATCGAAGTATAAAGCATTAAATAGTGCGTCTACGCATGGAACACGGAGAGTAACGCTTGGTATTTCTTAGGGAATTATAATTGTAATTTACATTTGGACTCATAGTAGAATTGAGAATCGAAAACCGAATAATTACTCCCTATGCCCTTGCTTGATACGGAGTAGGAATTGTGTATATTTCCTTCTGCTTGCAGCTGATATAATGAGACGTCATGACAGCTATTCTGCTCTCCTCTGAAAAAAAATTAACATTGTCATGGTTAACATGTTCATTTCGAATTATTATTTATACATACCGAATATACTTACGATTTACAGCCCTATCTGAGATAGGCTATCTATTATGCGTGTTATGTTAATTTATTTCTGCAACCCTTCAAACCTCAACAACCTATATAGGAAAATGAAGATTTTTTGTGATATAAAATATTTATTGTTTCTTTGAGTGAAAATGATGACATGATAAATTAAATTTTGGAAACACAAAAAATACTTACTTAGCATTTTCTCTCCCCCGAATGAGAAACATTTTAAATCACATAACCTCTTTATTTTGACAAGGAACCTCAGTTTGAAGATTATAATATGCAGAGTTTTTAGAAATATATTGCGTGATTGCAGATGACTAACTTCCTTAAATTAGTTGCTAGAACTGTTGCCAATTCATAGTTCATTCCTTATCTTTGTCCACTACGATAACAATTCCAGGGGATATGCAAAAGATAGCTGATGGACTTAGAAATATGATAAAAGAATAGAAAAAAATAGAAATATATTTTATAAATAAATATAAATTCATTTAGAAAAAATGGAAATATATTTTTATTATGTAATTAGTTGTTATAAATGTATTTTATGCGAGTTTTTTTACAACCAATAATGAGTTAACATAGGTTCAAGAATGTGGACTAGGATTTATACTTGTGAAATATGCAATTAACAGTCTTTATATAAAAACTCTGGGGTCATTTAATTTTATTACTATGGGTGAAGTGACAGGTACTTTTCTGAAGTTATTTGGGAAGAAATACTTGAGAATTCCAAGATTAAATAATCTATTACTTTAATAATTAATAATTCTAGAAATCGAACCAAATTATAATTGTTGAGAGGAATTGATTTCAATTTCAGTTGTAGATTGTGTCCATATTTTTAAGATGACATTTTTAAAATTAAAAGAGCATATGCTCTAGTGTTTTTATTTCATTTTAAAAATAGTGGTCCTCAACTGCCCCACCCAGACGCCCCTGAAGTGTGGGGCATCTATAGTTTCTTAGTTTTACAGAAAGAATAGCATTTGTCTTACTGTTTTTGATTATGAAGACATTACTCATTGTGAAGTTTCTTAGTTTCTCAAGATAGTTATTAAGTATTATTAGATATCTTTGGCAGATTCAACCCCACGGATCGCTTTTTAACTAGTCTTATATATATTTTTTCAATCGCTGATGTATCATAAATGCAAACTCAAAGTTTACCCTTTAGAAAGATTTTAAATATCCAAAGGCTTAAATATCATAATGAATTCATGTATTCTTTTTCTGCAAATTTTAGATGTAATTTAAATATGATTTATTAAATAAAAAATGATGAAATGCATTTATAAATTGTGGATATTCGATATTTTTTATTCAAATTTTTTACATAAAAGTACGTTTTTGATTAGTTGTAAACATTTTCTTTATCATAAATTGGTAATAGACATATATTTTTAAGCTAATATATATTATTTAGTCCATGAAAACTGTGAATTCATGTAATTTTTTAATTTAATTTAATTTATATCTATGCAATACGAAGTTTTATTACAATTTCAATAATTCTATGTTTCTCAAGTTAACGGAACCTTTATTGTAAGTATCACTCAACCTTATATGACTTAAACAACTTTTTTTTATTCGATTGAATAAAAAACAACTTGGTCTAATTAGTTCCTTTACTAGTAATGGTACGATTTATCAGAATAGGGAATGGAAGAATTGGGTTTTTTTTCTGGATTTGGAATCGGGATCGGCATTAGAAAAATAATATTAAACTTGCTATTCCAATTCCTATTTTTACTGGTATTTTACAATTTATTTTCTAAGTTATGAAAAAATACACCCCCTCCCCCTCTCAAAAAAAGTGTATTTCTTCCAATAAATTAAATTTACTGCGAATAATTATGTAATTTTGAAAAATTTTTTTTAACAACTGTGGATTTTTGAAAAAGAAAAAGTTAATAAATTTAATTTTTTAGAATAGTTGTAGATTTTGAAAATTATTAAATATAAAATTGCATAATTAAACTTGTTTTAATACTTGAAATTTAATTTTTAAGTTTTTCCAATAGCCAAATAAAAATAATATAATCCTCTAGATGCCCTTGATAGCAAAATAGTTTGTTTTTTTAACTATTTTCTAAAATATTAAAGAATCGGCTTCTACTTTTTACGCCTAATCATTTGTTGATCCATAGGTAAATTTTGAAGAAAAAAAGCAAAACGATTTTTCGGTTAAGTGTTCCAATTTTAAATACTTTTTGATATACAAATACTTACCCTTATGTGAAATTTATGTTGTTTTTGTATGACTTTAAAAATAAGCAAGAACTAAATTATTTTATTAATCAAAATCTTTATTCTATCATATAATTGTCAAAAATGAAACAATATAGTTGAAATTTCTTAAAGTGATATTGAAAACAAATAGTGGTATCTAAAATCATAATGTAAAATTATCCCCCTCTCCCCCTAACCAAAAAAAAAAAAACTACGATCCTGTATCTGCGTATGTACCTTGTACATAGACCCTAAAGATATCAGTTGCTACAGTATTACTCTAACTATTTTACTGTGAAACTAGGAATTTTATGAACTATTTAAAAATTTAGGGAACTTTTTAATTAGAAATTTGACTAAATCACTTTTTTGGGAAGAATATAAAATAACAGGGGTTTCCAAACAGATTTACCTTGAATTAGTGTTGTGATGGACCCTAATAAATAAAGACTGACACAACATTTCTTTGAATCATAATATATAAAGATACTGACGACTAATTTACTGAATAATAACGGGTATACCCAAATTCCTTTCTCACTTTCAATTTCAAACATTAGTCATTAAAATTTCAAAAAACTGTAATTTAACATTTTTTTTAAATATTCAAAATTGCAAACACAGGTATTAACGTACTTCTTTTTAAACAAAAATTTTAGCGTTTCCGTCTTGCATTAAGAGCTATTTTCGCAGTTCATAGATATTAAAAATCACAAAATTTGCAATCACACATGTATATTTTGTGTACAAGTAGCTCGCTTAAAGTATATTATTTAATTACAACATTCGTCAGTCTAATTACAAACTATTAATTGATACTATTATTCCATTCTAATCTATTAAATTAAATGGTTATTATATATTTATGAGTAACATAACTGTTGACATATTTTGAACTTTATAATAGGCCCCATAATACTTATATTTTAGTAATTTATATTAAACTTTTCAAAAGTTACACCAATAATATCTCGATCATATATTCAATTATTGCATTCCAAGAACTGCAAATCCTTCATTTAAAGTTATTCATCTCATTGTTTTGGTTGCAACTAGTACACAATATATAATTAACTTATTTCTGTTTTACACCCGGGTGTCCTATTTTGATGAATTAATAAGATGGACGTGATTTTTTTTTACCTCCGGGTATTTCATTCAGTCTACATGTACATATACACAGTAAACCTATAAATGAAGTAATTTTTTATTGTTGACTCACTACATCTCCTGCAATGAATCAATTTGATCTTGAATCTCAAACTTATTAAAACTTGACCGAAAAACGGATGTAAACAGGATCAAGCAGAGCTGTGGGAGCATTTTACTATCAAAATACCCTTCCAAAAAAAAGACTAAGTAGGCAAGCCCATTTCTGAAAAATCTTGATGTCGTTGCTTTCATAAAAGTGATTACCTATATATAAATCTTCAAATAGGTAATCTTTCACAATTTCAAAAATAGCAATACATCAAGTTGATAGAATAATGATTGGCATAAGAAGTTACTACACTATTCTTCAACAATGAACATAAAACAAGCGTAGACTTCACCTTAATGCTTATAACTTGCCATACATAAAATTAATTGATTTCCTAAAGACAATATTATAGATTTATATTCAAGTTGGTTTGACATTAACATCTGTACCATCTTCGGGCACTACTTCACTACATGGCATCTACGGAATCTACTACTAAACCAGTGTCTGATTATGCTAGCAAGCTGTCTCCATCTAAATTAAGTCATCTCGTAAAGACACCACCTACTGTCAACTATGAATGATTTTTTCCTAACAGTGAGCCATCATCATCAATAAAATCTATTAATTAGTTTTTAGGGATCTAAAAATGCAATTATATTAAATAATCAAATTCTACTTAAAATAAGTAAAAGTAAAATCAATGTTGGATCCTTTACAAACTAAGTATTGAAGTATAGACCAATCATAAATTTTTAGCAAATAATGGACAATTTCCTTCGGATTAATTTTCCTGGACTCGCTTTAACGGTGTCATGAAAAAATGACAGTGGAAAAAAAAGGAAAAGTTACATATTCGAAAAAATGGCAAAAATTTTTTAAACTGATATAGTACATACCACCAGTATAGTATATATTTAGATAATAAAAAAATAAGTACTTCTTCCATTGAAACCACTGTCGTGTTTGTTTATTTTTCTTTTATCGTAATATATATGATAAAAGTGGTAGGTATTTTATCTGTTTAAAAGAATTGTGCCATTTTTTCCACTCCCTTTTTTTTAATTTTTTTTTCTGCCATTTTTTCCTAAAATTGTTGAACACATTATACAAATTTGACCCATTCCCTACATTCATTTAATATTGGATGATGCGTGTAAAATTTTGCTTTAGGTTCAGTAGAGATGTATATTAGAGTGTACCTTACCATTTTTACTAATCCAAAATCTCTTTCCACCGTACATAATTCAGTTTACTATAATTTGTTCAAAAAAATTAGACGAAGGAAGAAAAATTGCAAGGCGCTTTATATTACTCTACACTATATTTCTTTGATAAAGCCACAAATGTAGTAAAAAAACTCATTTTTTAATTAACAAAGCGATTTTTTTTTAAATAATAAAAAAATGTTTTTTACACTCATATTACATTGGAAAAAAAAATTCTTGTGCATGTAACATCATTTTTGAAGAAGTTTTAGAACTAACCGGAAGTGTTGGCTGGAAGTAGGCCTTCCATTTTTTGCTGCAGGAAAAAAATGTTGCAGGACATTCTTACCCATACTAAACCTCAACTCATGGTGGAAACGGATTTTGGATTAGTAAAAATTGGTTTCGTAATACACACTCTAAATTTTATATAAATGATATTATCAAAGAATGGTCATTATATCAACTATTGTTCTTTGAATGTTAACAACACTACAATATACCTAACTATCTTAATCTCTCATTTAAACGAAAATGTTATAAGAGTATTTACTAAATATGTATATTTCATATCTATACTAAGACTCAATTACTTGAATAGTAATAATACACATAAAGAAACTAAAATTTCTTAGGGTATCTAACTTCCTTCAAATTGATTCTAATCAAAAACTAACCTGTATAATGATTTATAGAAATCAAATCTAATAGTTCATATTTTTCATACGTGATATTATGAATCTAGAATCCTGACAAAAGAAAATCATTCAATAAAAAGAGGAAACTGAAACTCAACGCATGCGTTTTAAATTATGATATTACAAAAAGAACTACATACCTACATGGGTATATGATTTTCTCTCATTACAAAAACATGTTTTAATTGAAAATTATTGAAATCACAGTTGTTGTTTTTTTGCTATCAAACTTATCGTTTATTTAATATATATTTTGAATGTATGTATTAATAATTGAGTATTAAAGCTTATCTCACTATTTTATTAAAGACTTTCTGATGTCGATAGTAAAATTCATGGACTAGCTTCCATTATTTTTGGGGCGATGAGTGTTTTAAGGTGAATTTCAACACTGTAATATATTTACTTATAAACATAAATAGGTTTATTTTATAAATATATATTTAAATTTTAAGAAAAGATGTACTCTTTACTTGTAACACATTAATGATAATTTTAGCTTTCCAGTGAATCGATATGTGAACTCCAAACAATAGTTTCGCAGAGCTGGTACCTTAAATTAATCTAGCTATTAAGAACGTGCCTTATTCTCCAGATATAAATCCCCGAATGGATCAGCAAAGGACACAACACACTTCAGAAAAGAAATTAAATTAACGAAAATATATTTATAAAGTGGTGATAGAAAGCTCTGTTAAGAGAGAACTTCAAACAGCTTTGAAAAATCTATGATCTGGTTTCATTTCTTTCTATTCTTTTTTTTAAAAAACGAAATGATGAAACTTGATCAATTCTAGTCCAAATTTAGTTGTCTACGAAAAAAAATATACTCGTGTAATGTATCTTTTGAGTTATCCGATGATATCATTTTCAGAAGCTTGTCTTTTATTCAAAAGGAAATAAATCCGAAGGGCTTTACTGCCTCTCAACGACTGATAATATTTAAAATATGAGTATATGATATATTCAATTTCATTATCTTTTCTACACGTAATAATTTTTAATCTTTTTTAATAGTTATATTGGCCTAATGTATACATGAGTACATTTTAGGAATATCTATTTAAGAAGACCGACATATTTTTATGGAAGATCAGATTCATATATCATATTATATATGCCAATGGCATGTATATCTAGCTCCAACCAAATACTATCTATTAAAATACATATTCTTACAGCTCACCACAAAGCAAGTATGATTTATTATATGTGAGTCCATTCCATTTTACTTTTTTGGAAGATTTGATCAAATGATTAATTTGAAAAAAATAAAAACGCAAAATTCCTAAAATACAAAATATTTTGGTAAAAAGTGTTACCTTCAGATCATTCAAAATCCAATTTAGAAAAACAGTTTGCCTTAAGACTAATGTCAACAATAGAAAATAGGATGTAAAAATAAAGATGACTAATATATTTCTGATGAATATATACCAAACAATAAAATTGAAAGATATATTACTTTTATCCCAGGTCCATTTACATTTATGCTTTGTTTCAAATAAAACTTTCACACATAATTTTTAAAAGATAATTAAAAACATCTAGCTGCCTTATCAAATCATGCATTTTCGTAGTATTCTTGAAATTTAATTCAGCAACCTCTCATATCCTATTAACAGTTATTGAATGTTAAAACATAAAAATATACATTGAAACCAGGCTTGGATACTGAGTCCAAAACAAGCACCGCTTTTTAAACGGTCGGAAGGAAAAACATTGAATGACTCCCTTCAAAATTTATTGAATGGGGTCAGACAAGTAGTATTGGATACGTAACCTAGAAAAATGATATATGGACAACATACGAGTATAAAAGTTTTTTTGTAGACAACTACATTTGGACAAGAATTGATCTAGTTTTGCTATTTCGTTTTTAAAAAATTATTAGAAAGGAATGTCAATGAACAGATGAACGGAAAAGAACTAAATGGATCCAAACCTAACTTAGTCCTATTTTACATACATTCCAGAGCAACGTATTACTAAATACCATCTTTATGTTAACATTTTACTTATAATTAATCAGTTCAATACTATATTAATGGGTATGAAAGAACAGTAAAAATCGCATTTGTGTTTTACTCAAGGCGGAATTAATTAATAAAATTTAATGTCAGTCTGTGCCTACAAATAAATTATAAATATTTTTTTATAAAGAACTTTGTAATTTCTGGATACAAATACACAACATATTTGACCTCGATGCTCATAACTATGTAGGAAGACATTCTGTTGTATTTTCGTGATGTTATCCTAAAGGCCAGCAATTATATATAATAGGTAAACTCATATTGCTTCAAGGAGATTAAGTGATTTATGCGCTGCCTTAATAATAATTATAATAAAAACTTCCGTTTTGGTCAAAAAAAGAGATGTATTAAAATATGTTTTACGAAAATAAATGATATCATCAAAACATCATTCATGATAACAAGGGAACAATTAGAGTGGAAAATTTTGTACAAATGAATTGAAGCCAAAAAAAAAAAATTGATCTTAGTTTTTCTCTCAATGGTTGGAATACTGAAATAATTGAAATAAACGTACACTCACATAAAAGATAGAACCATATAAAAAAATACGTATTTTGACATCTAATTTTAAAATAATTATTTAAGTTAATAAATAAATTCTTTTTACATATGAAATGATTAAATTTTAAAATCATTTTAAATGAATAAATATATGTACAAAATTAAACGTAAAAATATGTCTCAAGTACCCATTGGCAATAACTTGTAAATTTAATAGCCCAGAGGGTGAACGTGACTGTAATGTGCATCATTTTTCTTTACCATTTAACTGCAAAAATACAATTGGTTTGACAAAGAGAAAGCAACAGCATCAATGATTATTTTCGAAGAAGAAAATCCCCAAAAAACTGCACATAATTGACTCTGAATTGGAGCGAGCCTCAGCCTACTTTATGCAATTTATTCTAGTTCTCCGGTTCGTATAGTTGGTTTCTTGTTTTTTTATCTTAGAATGTTCAAATAAAGTAGGAGTTGTATTATGGGCCAAGCACCAGCGTTCATCTGGAGATTTCCGCAAAAACTTTGATTCTTCAAAGTGAGCCTAAGCAAATAATTTAAGTATGAATAATCAGAATATGGAGCACAGTAACATTTTTATAAAATAACCCATTAATTTGATTTCCACATCCCTCACATATTAAAACATAGTTTATAATATTACTTGGCAAACTCTTGAGTCTTTGGCAGGAGTCCAATTCGCACGTTTGATGGCATTCCCTCAATTGATGTCTTTAGGGAAATAAAACATTTTTATGGGCGTTAAGCATGCAGACTTTTTACTCGAAGTTGATATATTATTACAATAAACACGTTACCATTATGAAAAATATATTGATATTAATAAGTATTGGGCAATTATGATGAATAATTACATTAAGCACACAAAGTAGTACGTAAATTGCCTTCAATGCCTTAAGAATATACTTTATGTTTGCTGACAATTTTAAGCCAATCAACAAAGAGAAGGAAAAACATGCTCTTCTTCTACTGAGTGCCCACTCTTCCCCTTGACGTCTATGACGTCATTATTGCTAGGATTTTCAATTTAATGTATCGTACCGACTGCTGGGCAAGAAAAACAGATTTTGACAAAACAAGAAACCACTCATCTACAATGACGTCAATATTAAAAGCGTGATGGAAGTCAAACATCAGTCGTACACGCGTTAAGGTATAACCTTATATTTCTATTAACCTTGGTTTGGCCAAACTATGACTCAACGATATAGTACCATCGCGATATCCTATTAATATTAATTTTAATACTGATTTATTAATTGTACCCTATATATATGTTGTACTTTTTAAAACAATTCAAGTTTACGAGTACATCTATATAAAATGAAAATTGTGATCTAAACTTTGTTCAAATAGTTCCTAATACTATGATCGAAAGCCTAAGAGCTAAAAGTGATACCATGTTGGAGACAAAATTGTTGATATAAGAACGCATTTATTAATAAGGGAAGGGGTATTAAAATTAGATTTATTTTTTGCCCTTAATTTTCGTATGCAAGAGCAAATTCTAAGCACTCTGGAAGAAATCCTATTGAATTTGCAGCCATACACAAATTTTAATATCGGGGTTAGACATAGCCTCAAAAAAGAACTTAATTATATTAATTCCTGACAAATACCGTGTGCCAGCACTACAGTATTACAAAATACTTGAGCCAAGACTCTTAAATTTAAGTTCTTACGAAAATTTGGTTGTTTATTCCTTCATGATTACCGACACTTGCTCATGTAGACATATTACGGTGTTAACTCACTGACATAAATTTGTAAACTATATTTTATTTTCAACTCAAGATCGTTCTGCATTGTTTCCTCCTATAAGTGTTCTGAACGTCACTTGTTTATATTCGAAAAAGCTCTTTTTAAGCTGTGATCAATTATTAATCATTCTTGAATAATAAATATGATAGTAGGGAGGAATTGGCAAATTATCAACTGAGTTTGGGTCTTTTTGTCTGTTTCTTTTTAGGAGATATATTCCTAGATATAAAGGTAATGACGTAGTTATATCGTGTACGGCAAAAAAACCTTTAGACTTCATTTTTGCTCCATAAATCAAGATTTTTGTGAATTAAGTAAAATTGTTACGGTCAAATACTTTTTTAAAAAAACAACAACAACAATTAGATCTTCCTAAGTGTCTAAGTAGCAAAAAAAAATTGCCATCTGAACGTGACCAACGAATTTTGGTCAAAGAACTTTTGGACACTGGCAAGAAGCCAACGGAGGAGAGTTATTATAATGGGTCCAGACCAACTACCCAGACATGAACGTGGTGTTCCAACAGGATGGTGCACCTGCACACTCGTCCGAAAAGGCGCAGAAATGGTTGGAGGACAACTTGCCTTTTTGACCAGAGAAAATTTGGCTCCATACTCACTAGATGCCAACCCATTTGACTTCACTTTTTGGGTGGAAGTTGAGTCCAAGGCCTGCACAGTCCGTCCCCCAAATATCAACAACCTCAAGGAGACTGTCAAGCAGTACTGGGATTCCATGTTTGAGGACTTAATCTGCAATGGGTGCAATGCCCTTTATGGCCGCCTGGAAGCCATTATTGCTGCCAAGGGGGCTACATCCATGATTATGGTAGCCAAGACATTTTATTAGTTATTTTTATTTTATTGATATACCTGGATATACAACTGGTTGCTGTAATTTATCTTGATAAAGTTCTGGATTGAAGTTGTAAAGATATATCGCTGCATCCCGTACATATACGAGTGCTACAAATTTTAATATGCTTAGGCTTTAAAATTTCTAAACTCTTTTGAATAACACCTTTTAGCAAAATCAACAAGTTTTTACTTCATAACATTAAGGAAATTCGAAGATTTAATAGTCCTTATAGTCTATCAAAGTCTAATATCAACACAAACAAATTGTTTAAATTCCCTCTGGGACAAGGAACATCTTCTGAGATCAAGATCATCATGAATAAGTCCTATCGAGATAGTTGCATAAGCTAAATCAGAATCATCGTGTCGAAGGATTGGAAAGGAGAGAACCCAACTCCTTGAGGAGATTGATCATCTAACAAAATCTAAACTTCCAAGTGTATCAGTATGTAGATATCATAACGAATAGAAATAGCCGTATAGCATCACATAAAACTCTAGTCAATCTCAAATAAATCTATATTTTAAAATACCTTCTTAGTCTCTAAAACGATGTACAGGATAAATAAGATCCCCTATTTAGTAAGACTTGGCTTCATCTGGGTTTTTTTTCTTGTTTTTTTTGTCGAAGGAGCTTTGGGTATCTGCAGAAGGTATAAAATAATTAGGATTGGTTTGATAAAAAGTCTAGATCAAACGGCTATTAATTAGGGAAATGGGAAAATCGTTAAAATAAGGTTCTGAACAGAGAGGGTGATTATATCGTAAAAATAATATATATATTTCATATCTGCATCTATATTAATAGATTAGTTAGCAACTCACCTGTATATTGAACTGTGTATCCATTGTATAAATATAATTTATTTTTGGAATCGCGTTTCCTTCAGAATCTTTGAAAAAAAATTAAGAATAAGTTTTTAGTGCTACTCAATTCTAGATAAGATAATGGATAATTAATTTATATTTAAATCATTAAAAAATCTTGTACCATAAACTAATTACTATCTTTGGCCTTATTAAACCATTATAGAAAGATTAGGATGTACAATATTGAATACAATAAGGGGCACTTTGTAGAGTGCAAAACCTCCTTTTAAATCAAATTGAATTGTGTATCTCAATTTGTTCCAAAGTGATGGTCGATTAAGTATTTTTTACGCTCTGTTTTACCTTGAACCAGGTCTTTGACTCTAATCTCTCAAAATTTAATGGCCTCCAATGTGACCATATATAATCTTTTTAGCAAGTTTAATTAAAAGTTGATAGGTAACTATAGGGGTAATCCTGGTGACTAAAAAACATATAGAGGTAAAAATATAGACCTCATACATTTTGGTTGGGAAGGTAATTAAATATAGCTATTATATTCAAAATCTTTGTATTAGAAGCTGTTGTTTCCTCATGAAACACTGCCCAACAGTTCTCCATAATAGAACAATAGTTTGACGCCTGAGTTACATACCTATTTACAGTTTTTTTCTTCCTTGGTGGTCACAGTCACCCATGATTAATATTTTGTAGTAATAAAATCATATTTAGGCGTAAAATTTAACTATAAAATATATATAACTTAACTTATTTGTCCAAAAAAGGTCAAGGATTGAAAAAAAGATATGAACTGTGCGTTTTCCCATGAAAATTTATTCTAAATGAGGAATAATATAGGAATATATGTGGGTATTTGTGTACATGACCCTTCTATAATTCAATTCAATGCAATGTAAGTTTTGAAAAATCTATGATATGCTTAATAAACAGTGAGAGAAAAAAACACAGTTCCTCAACATTAAATTATTATCCGTCTGAAATTGGATTTTGTTCTGGAGCAAATTTTCTCCTAATTTAAAATGATATGTTTCATTGCTTTTGTGGCGAAATAAATATATTTTATCAACTTACCTCTTGTTTTTATTTAACATCCTTTTTTGCTTGAGTTTAAAAACTCATTGACTAACAATGAATTAAACTCGATAGCTTATTAATATAAAAATCTATGTATCTATAATTAAATTTAACGTCTTTTACGGTTATGTTAAACATTTTCTATGATTCCTTATTTATTTTTGAACTGATGCATAAAATTTCGCTAAAAATAAAGTCATCAAAGTACATTTTTGAGGTATTTAGTTAGGATTTTAGAGGCACAGAAGGAGTACAACTTTAAAGAGGGTATCTTTATTTTATCTTTTTGATTGTATATCAATTACTTTTTACTGTTCAGGGGTTAAAACTATTTGCGATTGAAGTAAGTTAAAGATTTCACATAACAATATGCTAAATAATTTCCGACTATCATTTTCAATGTCACACCTGTAAAAATTATATTAGTATACTATATTAAAGGTTAAGAAATTGATTGAGGTCAATTTGACGTGATTAAAGTTCACTGTTTGCAATGTTTATTGTGGAGAAGGAAATTAATATTTGGAGAAATATATTTTTTTAAATATCGTTAAGAGGAATCAATATTAATATTAGTGAAAAAAAAAAAAAAAAACTTTGTCTGTTTTATATTTACAGACATGTTCTCGTTCACCTTTTTTTTATCATTTAGTTCATTTTAATTTTTCATTCTTTCAAATTCGTTGCATTTTGAATCCTCATTTAATCATTTATTTTTTAAATGAATTTTCGTTTCGTTTCAACCAATTTCAAGAAAAAATAGAACGCAATGATAGTAAAGGCACACATTTCCTATAGGGGTTGTCAAATTACGGCTCACAGACCACATCCGGGCCAACATGCCCTTTTGATAAGCTCTCTGCCCTCTTATTACATAAACCGGTTCTTTAGAGATTATGAATAGTGTAGCTGATTTTTTTCATCTCATAAAAGATTCATATATATTTTTGCACACATAGTAAAGATTCAGATGAAAATTTTTATTTTTTTTTCTCCGTAATTTCGTATTAATACCTAACTTTTCGTTATTCAAACGCGCCCTTTTTTACAAACCTTGGCCCAGGTCCGTAAGATATACAAATTATTAAAATATTGAGACGTGTAAAGTACTCCCAAACATATCAAATATGTCTGTGAGAAAATATATCTATCGAAAGAAATCGAGGTACTTCAAGAAAAAATTAATGAACAGTTTGATTTCAAGGTATTGAAAAAAATAAAGATCTGAGATAATTTATTCTATATAAAATATGAACGATTTAAGAGTATATTTTTTTCCTTTGTCGTTTATCGTTCATGAAGGATTAACCCTTTTGCATGATGATCAACAAGCCTGTCAATTTAAAGATTTTTTATTAGTTTATAGTATGATCAAAAACTGTTATATGAAGCATCAGCCTCTGAATGCTTAAGAAATATTAATTTATCTACCTCTTAAAGTAAATTTATCTACTTATACTTTTTTAAGGTGATTGCCTTATAGAACGTATCATTTTAACATTTACGAATCTTTGTAATGAATAACAATTAATTGTTCTCAGAAATTATTCAAATATTCAAGGAAATGTCATTTCAATGCTTTATTACGGGAATAACTTTTCATTGCACCATAATTTCTAAAAAAAAAAGTTATTTGTTCTTATCTTAATAGACTTTATACTTTATATACTAAATACAATGAAAATTCTTTTGTAAACATTTTATTAAAAGAAGGAGTAAATGATGAAATCCTTTTTGGTATGTTAATAGCCCAGTATTACCAACCTGTGTCTACTTAGCTATTAATCATTATCTACATTCTTAATTAATTTAATAATATTAAGGCTATTATGAACTAAAAAAATAAAGTCATTTTAATAGAATTTTACATCAATAATCATGATATTTAAATTTGGAACCGAATAATTTTTGTGTTGAAATGCACCAAAAAAATTAAAAATCCAAAAAATGAATAAGGGAGAACGTGTCCGACATACATTAAATACAAATTAAAAATAATTCGGAATAATATCAATAATACTAATATATCCTAGATGTCTGTAACAATACGTGTAATGTATAATGATACGATATTTAGATATTGAATAATATATTAATACTTTACAGTCCCACAACTCTGTACAAATATTGAAGTATCATTCAATAAGCAGGCCAAAATTTCTTAGAATAAGTATTATATTATGTTTTATTAATATTTCATATATGATTGTATAATATCTTATAGTACATTTAGATTTAACAATAATAATTGACTGTGCCGTCATAATTATTAGCTGGAGAAGTATTTATTCAAATTATTGGGATTAGTGGGGATTTAATTCATGAGGATTTGAATGGATCTTATCGAGGGAGCATTTGGATATATGGATCCACTCATCTTTCGTCTTCCAATGAATTCATATTTTCCCAGAGGGACACCTGTGCAAGTTGGAACACAACTTCTCATTTCAGATCTTCTCCTCAACTTCAGGTTACACTCAGTCAAGGGACCTTCCTCTTTGTGCCTCACTCACTGGATATCATCTCCTTGAATACAAAGATCGTTGATGTTGCAGATGTCTGTGACCATCAAAGTATTTCATAGTTACATCTCACCTCGCTAATCATTGCCTTTATGCTCAAGAATACATCCATTACTCCAGATCTTCTATGGTATTATCACAACTACAAGAGTTCCATAAAGCGATATAATAATCGGATCAAAGGCACAATAACGAGCGAAAATAGTTCTCATCCTCCATCCACAGCTCCTTCTTTGAAATTCTTGAGTCTATCACTCCTTAAGTCAACTATGCTTTATCTCCTACTCCAGGATAAATATTTCATTGAAAAGAGTCCTTTAGTATCTTTGATGTGTATAAAGCATGCAGCATGAATCACAAGTCTCCATCACACTCATTTCAATTTCATTTTTTATGATCGAATTTATGCTATAGTGTCTAAGTGATATATTCTGAATACTCAAATTATCACTCCTTATTTCATCATACTTGTAAGTTTTTCTTAGGTAAAAAGCAAGGGGAGGCTATCTTAAACTCTCTTATTCGATATATCTGTATGCAAGTCATATTCTGTTTTACTATTATGTGTATAAATAGTTATTGGCAGCTATTAAGTGATTTGGTGATATAAAAAAGTGACTTATTAACTTCTGCACACTTTTACAGGAATATCTGAATGTCATTGAAATTCTTTAACTTATTGAGCCGGGAATTATCTTCTAAATAACTAAATTGCTTCTCACCATATCATAATATTACACTTACGAAGATTACAGATAATAAATAAATGTTTTCTATTAGAGTTTATTAATACAACTAGTTTTATTTCAGAAAATAGTGAAAATGTAACAAAATAATAAAACATTATTTTCAGTATTTATTAGACAAAATAATAAATTAATTAATACATTATATTCCTTATTTATAAGTTATCCGTTATATGTATATACGCTCCTTTACGCTGATTGCTCCCTACAATCAATATATCTACTAATAAAATGCCTTTAAATAAATTCCTCTACGTCTGGATTATAATTAAATAAGTATATAAGTACAGTGCACCCTATGAATGTTTTTGATACAGACTCACAAACTTTGCTTCATTAGTATAGATATCATTTGGCCGAAATGTTGAACTATTTATCTTACAATTTATTCAATGTAATAACGGGATATGACATATCTTTAATGAAAATGTGTGTGTAAATGTGGGTACTTGGAGCATTGCCCAACAGTAAATTGTCCTACTAGGAAAATGATCTGGCATTAAAAAAAAGTGTGTTCCTTTTATATAATGTTTGTATGTCTGTATGTTTGTCGATGTCTTATTTTTGAGTTTGCACTTAATATCTTAATAATTCTGCATTTCCAGTTGAATAAATCAAAATGTAGCGACTAGAGTGCGAACCTAAATATCAGCTTGTCATATTCAAAAAGAAAAAAAGGGGATAAAATCTGCAATCAGTTATAGAAAAAAGATCAAATATGTAGACTATAAAAGAAAGAGCATCTCGGGATTAAATAATGGCTCATCTATCAAATGGAGTCTCCAAATTATAGCTAATACCCCTAAGTATCTCAAACCATCTCAGTAATTATAATTTAAAGCCCATATTTAACCGAAACAAGTCAATGAAATAGTATAGTGTATATATTTTTGAAGTAAAATGATAAAAGGGAAATTTCTCCTATGTTTCATTTTTATTCAAGATTGTTTTTGTGTTGACATGCTACGGTTATATAAAATAAGGGAGGTGACTTTAGCTGAGGTATTGTTTGTGCCCTGACAATGCTTCATCCAGCTTTGTTCTCAAATTAGTTTTAATAGATGGTATTTACTTACGAATGACTGGAATTTACGTTATTCGTTTTTTGGTAATAAAAAGTGAAAACATTTGCGATATTTAATCTAAGTGAGAATATACATCCAAATGAGCGTCATCTGCTGGAGAAAATGTACATGTTCTTGATGAAGTTGGTTGATTTAAATCTTACAATTTACTTATGTAAACTGTACTCGTAAGACTGACCAATCTTATGTGTATTTTCTTATGTTTGAGAAAAAAAGTTGAACATAGCTGCATTGTAAAAAAGTAGTTGGAAATTAGAAGGGTCTTTTATGATTCTTGGTGGCGGTTTTTAATCTCCTTGAGGCCCCTAGTTAATCCAACGCAAATCGTTGAGCTGGATCATAGGTGACTATATTAGGGAATTCTTTGAAGTGGTTATTTCCCACATATCTGGAGGCTCAACGGTTATTCCACAGAACCCCATGTTTCTGAGGTGCAATTTGAAAAACTAGGAGAATTATATTATTATCACCCATCAGTCTATGTGAAAAATATCAAATCGGTAGATGAATCACTGCATATACTGGGTTGTCTATTGAAATATAAACAGTTACTAATTCAATAATTAATTAAGGTTGAGTGTTTGAAAGTGTTTCATATTTTGATATTAAAGCATAAACAATTGATTACAAAATGAAGCAAAATTGACCTCTCTAGCATACGTACAAGTTGAGAAAATTACACTTGAACGCGATCGTCGAATTTCCTTTCGTGGACTCCGAGTAGTTGAATATCTCTAGGACCTCTACGTCGTCAGCAAGTGCAAAACGTTTAAGAGGAAGAAAGACTCTGTCAAAAAGGCCAATTGGACTCGGAGGAGTTAAAGCAAACAGCCCAGGCCAATTCTACCAAGTCAATGAGGGTCCATGCAAGAAATCTCGGGATTTCAAACCAAAGAATCAAGAGAGCTGTAAAAAAAAGTGAGTAAAAAGAGCCTTGTGAGTGTGGAGAGGCCACTTTTGACAACGGCAATGAAAGAACACCATCTCATCTTTTGAAGAATTTTTTGATTGAGTTTTGGACGAGTCTTTTCAATACTTTTTTGACAATTTTGGCCCCCTACAGCTAAATTCCAAACCCTTTAACCATACATTTTAGATGTATGTCGAGGGGAAGGCCTTCAGTGTCCGTCATCCAAACACCAAGGTCCTCCCTCCAACCCACTGTCAGTCAGTACTGGGACGCCATGACAGAGGAATACTTTTGCCAGGTCTTCCGTCACTCCCTGGAAGCCATCATTGTCGCTAAGGGTGGCTATATTAATGATTAAGAGAGTTCAGACAAATTTATTTATATTATTAATTTTGTTGAAATTCTATTTTTAGTTAATAAATTATATCTGTTGAAGTTTAAAATTCAAAGTGTTCAGCTTTTAATGTAACACTCGGTATATTATGTACTATAATTGCAAGGAATTTTCTATTGATTACAACGTTTATGCTAAAATCAAGAAGAACATATAATAAACGAAATTATTTTCTCTTTAATTCACAGATTGGATAAACATTTTCTAAACACCTCTTGATAAATTTTTCAAGTCATTTTTATGGAAAATAAAAATATTCAAACAAATTATATAATATACATATATTCAAGTACAGTTTTCATACACTTCTTTTAAAACATATTAAAAATTTTTATATACTTATTAAAGTTAATCATGAATACATACATATTACATAGGTATTATTATTGTTAATCAAAATACTATAAGTTATATTCTCTATGGACATTATTATACGTATATTTATATATATTTTTTTGCTTATTAGGTCTCAATATCAAAGATTTTATGGATTGTTTTAGAAAAGTCGATTGAAAAACGCATTTAATTTATAAATCATTAATTGATTATCCCGATGGAGTCAAATCTTCGTTTATTTTTTTAGATATGTGTTGAGTAATTATTTCCAATTTTGAAGAGCATGCTGATATTAAATACATTTTCGTAAACATCTCTGGGATTTTTTTTTTTTTTTGGCTAGCAACAACAACAAAAAAGCTGACATTTTAAAATTTTAATTATTCAAAAAAAGATAATGATAAAGATAATGTTTGTGCAAGATCCTATTAAGAAGAAGGATTAATTAAAAAATGAGACTTGAACAAAGAACAAAATAGAAACCCAAAAAGCATGCACTCGATAAAAAGAAAGGAATATTGATTACATATATAAAATATAAAATGTAAGAGAGAGAGAGGATCAATCCTCTTCAGGCTTTTCAGTCGTCGGGGATGATGCATTGGAGGATGCAGATGCCTTGTCTTGATATTTTCTCATCATGGTACAGAACTCCTTGTAATTGATACGCCCCGTTCCATCTGCATCAAACTTTCTAAAGGCAGACTCAACTTGTTCTTTATTCAGATTTGGGCATATTTTGGTAAATTCTCCAAAACTAACGAACCCGTCGCCATTTTTATCAATTGCTTTAAAGGCTAGCTCATTTCGGGAGTCAAACCCAGAATACTCTTCAAAGCTCATTCCTACACTGACATCTACATCCTTCTCTCGAAATATATCGATCACATCACCTCTGAAAAAATTGTAATTCATTAATGGGAGCATAGCTTTAAAATTTAGAAGATAAAAAACATAAAGTACAAAATAAAGCGTAAATCTTTAAAATGTGTGTGCCTTTGGAGGATGAACTTAATTAATAAGGAGTACAGCAATGGAGTTTATAGGAATCAGAAATGGGAAAAAGTGGGGACAACGCATTTGGGATAAATTATTCTCTTTTGCTCAAATTGCGTAGGTTCAGTCATAGACAAGAAAATTTACATTTTGTAAATGGACTTCAAAGACCTTTCCTAGGTCAAATGGATTTATTGTAGTACTATAATGTATTGTATACTTAATCAGTGCAACTCCATCAGACCAACTTTAGGAAAATATAAAAAAAATAACTTATGAATTTCAAATCTATGATACTAAGTTATAATCAAATCTTAAGTATTTGAAGTTTATATCTAAGCCACATATATGATGCGTGTATATGTAAGCGTTTATAGACAATTTGTTTCTAGAAACTTTATATAATATAATCTTGAAGCCTCAAAAACTAACCCTCAAAATATTACAGGGATATTTCAGTCTCTATAGTGAATAAGCACCCCTAGAAATTAACGAATGATTAAAAAAAATGATAACATCTTTAAAAATTAAAAATCAATACTTTTAGATTACTAAACAAAATAATATATATATCACATTTGTTAAGGTCATATTTTGTACAACTCTAGTAATATTACATAAAAGTAATTAAAATAATTTATTTATGGGGGTTAAATGATATATATAGAATTGGATATAGAGTACAATGTATAAATATACCAACATAGTGCTCTACAAAACAGTTTTAATAAACAGATAATTAATCAATTAAAAAACCAATGGAGTGAGCAAAATTAAGATTTTATACATACATAAGTACTTTAAATAGTATCCCACTAATTTACGCCACCATAAAAGGAAATATAGGAAGTAAAAGCTGCGATATAGATAACCGAATTTAATTTATTTATATAAACCATGTCCTTAAAAGTAGAATCAAAGCATTACATTGAAGTATCACATCTGCAAAACAATTAAAAGGAGTTTTTGGATCAAATATAATAAATAATATCCATAAAAAAAAAACCACTTTTAACCCAGGAAAAGGCCTTCATTCGAATAAGATAAACAAATGTTGGAATATAAGACTACATTCATTGATAAAATAAAATCAAATACAAAAAATAAATATATCTTATCATTAAAAAAAAAAAAGATGATATAATGCAGGCTATATTTTTTTCATTTAAGGCCTTGGATTTTAATCTGATAGTTGTAGATATTTCATCATTTTTGCTTATTCTATGACGAATGGCTCAAATATGGCTAGTAAATCAAGGGATTATTTTCTTTAAATAGCTAATTGAGTGTAATTAGGGACTATAATTATTATACTATTCTTGTTCTTTTTCAAATTAATCATGATTGTCAGATACATAAATTAGTTTATGTAAATTTTAGAAAAATTATTTGCACAAATGGAAAAAAATTCTTCCAAGACAATGAATGATAAATGCCATGATTACAATGGATCTTACACTTTTAAACCAGCAGGCGCGGTAAAAGCAATTAACAGTAAAATCTTAATTAATAATTCTATGGGGGACCAGTGTCTGTTTTACACTATATAAAGCCTACTCAAAGATACATATTCTACGAGCTATTAATAGCTAGTTTAGGAAATAATTGTGCATAATCGTAATTTTTGTATTTTTGAAATTATCTCAGGGTTTTTTCATCCAAGTGACGAAACTCTGCACTTCCTTTAAGTGCCAATATCCCTACTAATAACGAATCATATAAATACAAAATACCTAATTTAGTCATGTAATAGTGTGTATATTATGTTTTGTTTCTTTACTTCATGGAATACACTCTTTTAGATCACATCAATCAAAAGTTAATTAGAGTAATGTGTGGGTCTAAATGATATTTATCATCATATATATTTTGTTGTTGTTCAAACCATATATGTACATAATATATCGATTACTAATCAATATTATCAGTCTTATCCATACAAAGGATCAGCCTCCAAGAAAGATATACATACAACATATAAGAAGCACTTCTTCCTTGGAAACCATTTTTTTCTCAACTCTTTCTCAGATGTCGGTAGGGGCTTTGCTACAGTGGGGACTTATCCATAGAGATAGAGGTTTAAAGTTAGGAAAAATCAGAAGTATGTTGGAATTTTGGACTATCTACGCAGATACTTTTAAAAATTGAAATATCGCCTTTTTGAAAAAATTAAATTTACCTTGTTATTATAGAAATGACTTTTTAGAAATATAATAAAATCTAGGAAAAGGATCCCAAATTTTTTTTTTCCTTCTTCCAAAAAAAGTCGTTTAAAAAAATTAAAGAAATATGTTTTTTCTAAAAACAGACGTCATTGGATTAAAAATGAATCAAATTATTCCTAAGGAAGACTCAAAAATTATAAAAATTATCATTTGGAAACAATGAGATGTCGATCGGAAAATTTGAAAAAAAAATATTCAAAAGTCTGCCAATGATCCAGTCTTATGTAGAGCTCCGTTGATTATCATTAAATTCTATCTAAAAAAAACTTTTGCAATAAGTTCTAATTGGTGATCAAGGAAAAAACTCACAATCAATAAATTGGTACAGAATTTGTGGTAGATTTAATGAAATAATAAACTTCCAATGGGTTAAAATATACGTTAATTTATTGTCCTTGTTTTCTTTAATTAAAGCCTTTATTATAAAATTGAGGATAATTTATTAATTATTATGGTATAAATTATTATATAAATGTCCTTATTTTATTTTATTAACTAATTATGATGAAGGGAAAAAACATATTTGTGATTAAGAAAAAATTTGCATTGATAGTTTTTAACATAGAGAAGTAATAGTTTGGAAAAGTAAAGTGTTTTAAACAAACACAAAATTTTTATAAGTTATGACCGTTTTTAACTTAGTAATTTGTCTACAAAGACTTGGAACCTCAGATCCACCTTGCAACTATGAATGTTTTGTTAGTTTGTCCATACCATATTGGGCTTACATCTCCACGTTCTTTGCAGTCCCCAGCAGAATAAAAATAAAGTACAATCAATTTAAAGAATTTTTTTAAAGGATCGATTTGTTTCAAATAATACATAAATATTATCATATATGATTAAGCCTCTTGTCTGGATCCAGTGGTTCTACAAAAACTATGAAGAATGCTCAAACATTAAATATATAATCAGGGGTGGTAACCTAGACTTCAATGTATCACATGGAGATACATCAATAGATGTTATTTTATCCTCTTTCAATTGTTGGTGATAATTATTGTCTTACTATCTACAAGTACCGACTTTGAAAGAGATTTCAGCATTAAGAAGTCCATTAAAACTGTGCTTAAGTAAAGCCTCTTTTTCGGAAGCACAGATTGGGTTTGTAAGCCGGGGGGGAGGGGCATTTGTATTTTTCATAACTAGAGCTTACCTTTTGTATGGATGATAAATTATAGATAAAAGCGTTTTATAACGTTATAATCTGAAAGATCTCTCAAAATGCTCGTTGAATGCTTGGAAGGGTATTGTCCTTTTTGAACTTGGAGGACACAGACAAGCAATAGAGTGTGCTATTCTCAATGCAAAGGATCTCATTGAATAGAAAAGGACATCGTAGAAACCGCTACAGCCCTACGAATTGAGGAGTATTTTACTGACAGTTACAGCAAGATATGCAGCTTTATCTCTGAAAACACCTTCCCTGGGAATGGACGATAACTACCTATTCTGTCTTTGCAATACAATAAGATTGTAAGGGAACTCTTAGAAAATTTAACACACCTATTTAGTCCGTTTTATGTTGTTGTTGTTGTTGTTTTTCGTTTTATATTTTTGATTGCATGGTTTTTTTTTTTTTTTAATGTGTACCTGAAATTTTAATTTTTATTTATTTTATTATATTTTTATAAACTAATTGAATTTTGTATTTTTTTTCCAGGTTTTACTTTTAAAAGTATTTAAACGTACAAAACCTCGAATTTTGATATAATTTCAACCCCGAAACTAAAAATTTCAATTATAATGTTCATTCGTGTATCTATATATATGCATTAGCTTCGGTTTTAAGTATTAATAATATATAAAAATAGATACATTTAAAAAAATATTTTAATTTAATTTTTTTAAATAATAACACTATTCAACAGAAAAATGGATCAAGAACAGCATTTGCTCAAATTAATAGACTTTGATCCACTAATTTAAAGGTTTAAAGAAGTGTGTCGTTTTTCATCATTTTTCAGCCTAAGAATGAAATATATCGAGTTCAGAACAAGGATATAGAATAAATAAAAATACTTTTCAATCATAAAAACACTTTCACATAAGTTGTATTATTCCTACTTTTAATTTAGGGATTGTTTTAAGGCTAAAAAATGACTCTGAACGATAATAATCCCGAATTACTATAATAGCAGATATTTTAGAACTCAGATAGCTAAGAGAAAAACTGATATCTTTTTTGGATTCTGCACTTAAAGATAAATTATTTTTTTGATTGAATTCATTTGTACAAAATGAGTGTTTCTCTGGGTTATCTTTATCCGTATCCAGGTAGTGATTTAATTTCAATGCAATCCGTTTTGCATAAGGCCACGTAATAGTTAAGGCTGGTCCTGCCTATAGCCTATAAATAAAAAAGGATTTGTGTTAACAAAAACTAAGTTTACTGAGTAGAAAAGGGAAAATGGATAATAAGTATGTTCTTTGTTCATTATTTAATAAGTCGTGGGTCAGTTAACATCTTTGGTGTAAATAGATTTTAAAATAAATAAGAAAATAATGCATGTATATGAATTTAAATATAATTACAAAATTTCGCCTGCACTAATGATGTATTAAATTTAGAAGGTTTTGCCCAAAATCATATAACAGGAAACTGATATTAACCAATGTTTCATTTATAGGTATCTCTTCGGCCTTCTTCTCGCGCTCTTACACAAATCCTATCTCTACCTATAGATAATTAATTATTTACTATTGAAAGTTTGATGATCTCATTTTAACTGAGCCCAAAATATATAAGCTGTTTTCAGACAAACTTAAAGATGCCGACCACATTCATATTGCATGAATCAAGTATTTAGCACATTTTTTAGTTCAGGAACATTAAAAAACCACATTATTCTATCAAATGAACTTTAAAATGTACGTAGTAAACATCTATCCTATCAATTATTAAGATTGATAAATCAATATCCATATACCATACATATATGACAAACAAAGAATCTTTGATATCGATTAAAATAAGGTATTTCCTAAACTATGACTCATCAATTTAGTATACTCGTACATACATCATAAGACGTTGTTATAATAAACGCCATTATGTAATTATGTCTCATTCTAAGAAAGAGTAGGAAGTAAGATGATTGTTTGTATAGTATTAACTAAACAGAGATGAATGAGAATATTTATATGAATACTTACTACCATTCTAACGGCCACATAAAAAGGTCCAAAGAGTACATTAATAATTTACTCTTTAAAAAAAAGATGATGTTTCAAGGTGATGGCAGTAGTTTTTTTTTTTTTTTTTTTTTACTATAAAACTTTATTCACCAATATAAGTACATTTATTATAAATAAAGCCTATATTCAAAGAAGAATTAAACGATTCGGATTATTATAGAGTTATAATATATTTCTACAATGTACATATTTAGATAATTGACATTTTGTCACAGCAGGAACGATTTATTTTCAAAGGCTTTAGATGAACCAATTATTATTGTGTTGCATGAGCATATTAATAAATTTGTAAATATTTCATCTACATAATTATATAGATATCTACAGATGTATGCTTATCGAAGAAATTGCTCCCATGCACTATTCAATTACTCATTAAAAAGCTCTAAAACTCTAGTACTATTTTTGTATCATCTTTTATAATTTCAAAGCAGTGTTGTGTCTGTCCTTATCTAGGACTAAAGACTGCAGTCCCGTCCAGTTCAATACTGCATTTTAGTCCTAAAAACTTAAAAGATCGGTCCTTGATAGTATCATTCAACTACATTACTTTTTTTTTTTTTTTTTAATCAGTTTTATTACTGACAGTCCAAAAGACGGAAAGTCTTAAAGATAGGTCCTCAAGGCTGATAGGACCTGTATTAACACTGGACTGGACCAAATAAATAAGGTCTGACACAAAACTATTTTAAAATACTATTTGAATCCGAAGGATTTTTCATATACATATATAGATACTTTATACTAAGTCCAATATTGAGTATTTGTTCTAGAATAGAAATTGAGTTCTAAAGAACTTGATAAGAATTAGATATAGGGCTGTATTGGTCCTTTATATGGGACTTGAAATCGGTCCCTTCTCGCCTTTTCCTGCTCTGTCTTTGTAGTCAGTCCTTGAAATCGTCCCAAATTTTAAAGCACCTTATAAAAGGCATCATTTTAACTAGCATCATAAGTATCTCAGCTTACCAATTTAGTTAAAGTTTTATCATTTTTCATGCATGATACTCGTTGACCATTATTCTTAATTAAGGCTTAGTTAAAGTTTGTAAGCTTTTGGATCCTTGATGGTTGGGATTGATAGATGAAGAGGTGATTTTGGAAAGATTGTTCTATGGTACGGCTTTATCGTCCGATTCGGACGCATTTTTAAGATTTAGGACTCAGGTTCCAAATTTTGGGACTTCCTGCTATCAACCTTATAGAAGTTCAAAGTTGAGACGTCTAGCTACGATGCAGCAAGCGTTCCAATATATTTTAAATTGACATCAATCAACAAGCACCACGACATTTGATGTCGTTATAGGCTATATGTTTATGTATATGTAGTATATACAATCCACAGAATGACACTTCCCATCTAAAAATCAAAATCAAATAATAATGATATTGTCGAACCTCATTTTTTTTTTCTGCTCTGTTGCATCATAAGTTGGTTGAATAACCACAAGGAGTATTTTGTGAAGCAACGTATGTACAAATGTTCATTATTATAACACTTAACCAATGAAGCTATAATTATGTAGAACAAAACATTCCTTCAACCATATTTACGGGGTTAACGTCTGTCTCAAAGCCATTTAAAATAATTTGATAACTTTTACGAGTAAAAAAAGTTATTTTTTTAATCAATTAAATTATCAGCTTCTCTTTTTTGGTATAATTAGGATTTTTTAATGTTTTATTAAATATTCCCTCACGATATCTTTAAGTTAAATTGAATTCATCAAATTGATCCTTGTCAACTGTGTTCATCAAATCAAATATTGATTATTATTATTATCATATTACGATTATTTTATCGAATATTGTCTTACTCATAAAACATAAGGATTTACGAGTATGTGCCTTGTGAGAAAATGACGAATAATAAATTTTTTATAAAATATTTATGTACGTCAAGAACAAGTTCCTTTAAATAAAAAACTCTTAATAATTTATTTAAGTAATATTTTAGAAAGATAATACATCATATGCATCTAACCAAATTTTAAATGACTCCGATCCAGACCAATATTTTTTTTTTTTTTTGTGGGACTCAAATACATTGAACTTTTCTATGGGAATTATCCCGCCTGAACTTTTCTAAGGAACCAAATTAGTTTAGTCGGACGAAAATTATGAGGATATTAGACAGGTTTTAAGATCGACACTCAACACTAGTTGATGTTAATATAATTTTTTGACGATTCTGTTGAATTGGAAAAAAAAACAAAAGACTGTGCGGTCCTGAATAATTTTTTCAGTCCTATGACCGGTTCTTATCGTTTTTTTATGGTAAAAGCTGAAAGGACGTAGTTACTGACTACGTTATTTGAACATTTGAAGTTTTATCATGATCTCTTTCAATGAGACAATATATCTTATGTTTAGAGTAGGAAGTGTGTGACTAGAATGTATAATTAATATATACTAGCTATAATTATTTTTTCTTTCTTTATTCTTAGCTAGGAGTGAACAAAAAAAAATTAGCTAGGCCCGTCTAATCGGTACTTAGAACTGAAAAAGACGATTAGAAAATGACTGAGAGGGGAAGAAAAAATATAAACTGATTAGGAATACTGTCCTCGGACCGATCTAAGACTCTTTGACTACTTTTTGGATTTGATAATTCCCACTTGAGGATTTACATGTTTGAGTTAGTTTTTTTAATTTATTGTTTCTCAAATTGACGACTTTAAAGAAGAAATTTAGTATTTTTCCTTAACAAAAATGTATTAACAATATGGTCTCTGAATGTAGCTACAATAAATAAATCTAATAAACCATATTCGTTATAGTTACATTGATTTGAATTTACTCTTAGGGGCATTCAGTCAAACTTAATACACGTCAAATGAGCATCTCTACTTCTATATATGTATTAAAGGGTTATTCTAACTGCCTTGTCATAAGTAAACAAAAGTATACAAGGGAATAAATCATTCTAGATATACATAGGAGTACATCTCTCGCTCTTTCTCTCTAAAAAAAGCCTCTCATAAATTACTTCCGTATGGAAGCAATGAAAAAAATTGTTTTTATAAATAGGATCACAGTCATTAATGACTTCCATCCTATTTCGTAAAATAGGAATCTTGTTTATGAAGTATTATGTGACGTTTCAGTGATTTATTTTATAATTTTTTTAGACATATCATAAATCATTTAATTATACTTAAATTTTGTATTAAGTACCTTGGACCCATACGCCGAAAATGAGCATTATAATCGTATGATAGTTATTGACATTTATAGAGCAATCAAATTTCTACTTTGTGGAGCATGTAAATATAATACAATAATCATAACGTATGTTCTTAATAATTGTTTACCATCTCAATTATATCCAAAAGGATAACTATAAAGCAATTAAAGCATTCGGATGTTTCTTATATTAAATTATTTTTCACAAGATCCTCTCCTATATTTTTCTTATAATGGTGATTTACACATACTAGAAATCTCACCTCTAACAATTTCATAATATATGCTTCCGTAAGCTTAATGTGATTGATTCAATGCAAAGTTAAATAAAAATAAGTTAAAGATTCAATTAAAATACATTCGTAACGATGTCGCCACATGGGCTGATAGAGGATGTTCAAGGTACAAAATTAATATTTAATTATTGCTTAACCTTCTTATGAAGGAAACAATTGTTAATTTTGGATCTTTCAGGACAATATCGAAAATCCTTGTTTAAAAGTGTAATAAACTACTTAGATTTAACAGTATTTAAATTTACTTTTTATAGCAAAATTTACAACGTGGGCAAGAAAAAAAAAATTACCTTTTTTAAAGTTTTGTATATAGTTAGCATAAAATATGACCGTTTTTTTTTGTTTTTGTTTTTTGTACATGGTTTATTTATTCTATACAATTTCTTTATTTCTCTAATTCTCAACAACATTCATGATACAAGGTCGAAAAATTTGGTATGTCTTGATCCTTTCTTTTTATGGAAAGCTGGATCAGACTTCATGCATGACTAATTTTATGGCCTCCAAAATTTGTGTATCGGGTAGTGTTGGATCTACTTTTGACTACGTCTTACCAATAGTGGTCAAGAAAGTTAAGGTATAATCTTGGGGGAGGCCACTTTGATTTGTCCCATAATTTTTTGAATTGGCGATATCAAAATTCATGAGTTTTAATGACAGTCTGACAAGGAACACCTTTTTGCTGTAGTATATAGTTTGTATTTGGATAATTGGCCCAAATTCAGAGTACAAAAACACTTTTACCAAGAATATAGGACCTTTGGGGGGGGGTGAAGCATATCGATGGCCTTTCATATTGGGTGCTTCTGCTAGTGTACTCTTCATTCAACTGATACAAATAATCCCTCGTTTAAATGTTAATATACCCCTCTGAATGATTCTGTATTTTGATTGATTCCTGCTCTAATATTTAATGAATCATTTAACTCTGAAGTACCAAAAAAAAAAAAAAAAAAAATTGCATTTTCCTTATAATAAAGAGTTATCTAGTATATTTGCTTGTGGCCTATTTACTTTGGGGAGTTTAAGATCTACAAAATGCATTTAAAAGCATATGTAAGGTAAAATTGGGACATATAACCACATTTCATGTTTAAAGTTTGTTTGTAACATAGGTATGAATGCAACTAAATGTATTAATAAAATAAAATCCAAGAAATAGTAGACTGAACTGAAATGTTAAAATGCTTAAACCAAGACCAATCTTTGTTTGAAAGTGACCCTCCTCAATGTTTTGTGAGGTGCTAAACATCAAGAGTTCAAACAGGTCCAACAATGCCTTGCATATACTTCAATTCCACTTTTGAAAGTTGTTCCATCATTATGTGAGATAAAATAAAAAGTCCCGGAATCTTTGACAAAATCATCAAATCTGATAGTACATATTGAAGAGAGGAACGGATTGGAATTGAAACTGATTTCGCGGGGGATGGATACAATATTTCCATTTATTGCAATAAATTATTGAAGTATAATGATATAACATTATGTATAAGTCTCTGGAATGAAACAGTTTCTTAAAGTATGGATCCAGACCATCAACAACTATACATATACTTTAACTGAGGATGGCAGTAAATTTTAATCAGGATCATTTTGATGTCGTTGTTTTTTTTCAATTATATGTGTTCAAACTAAAATATAAAATAAAATATGTAAAAGAGTAAGGCTTACGGTGTGAAATTATACTGCTGAGTGTTCCATAGATACTTATTTAAATCCATGGGGAGGAGCTAGGTCCTTACAAGAATAAATTAAATTTCCTTCATAGAAACAGTGACGTAATCATTATAAGGCAGTCCTATTCCTTTTTGTTGATAGTTATGAGATAAATTTGTTCCATTTTAAAATGTAATTTAAAAATTTGTGCATGGCAACTTCAATTTAAATATAAGTTGCTGTATATGTACATGACCGGATGTATACATGGGAATGCAGTGTTTTAATTTGCTGAGTATATAAACACGGTTCTAGGACTATCCACCGAGAGGACAATTAGGAGAAAAATCATACTATAATATATAAGTATTGTTGTTACTCTCTTATCCTTACTAATTTCCTATATAAATAATTAATATGTTTCATGTCTTATGAGTTAATGAATGTGTGCAAAATAATTTTCCTCTTATAAATTGTATTTATTAATGATAGTTTTATAAACACAACATGTAGTTAGAATTCTTGAAGTAGTTTAAGTACATTAAATATGATGAGTTACTTTATCTGTACGGCAAACCCATTTATGTTAAAATTGCTAGCTTTAAACATTTTTAAGAGCATTATGCGGCCCTTGAACTGGTATATCAGTTGAGCTGTAACTATTACGGCCAAAACACCAATTGGTTCAACTTTTTCCTACTAAATGTAATATTTATGCTATTAATTTGTAAGGTTACGTGCCTATAACGTAACCATTATATAATTTGTCTCTTTTAACAAGCGTTGTGTTGTTTATATCCCGCCCTGTCCTACTTGTCGGTCCTTGAAGAAGGTTAAATTCATCTCTTGTGACGTCATTGAGGGTATTTTCCATTTTTAAATTATGTGTTTATAGAATAAAATATATTTTATGGAAATATATATTCGATAAAGTCCATTATAACGAAAAGAGAAATAGTTTTTACAGGATATGTACAATGCACTGAATATATATCTCATATATCTTATTCGCTTTAATAAACCATGAATATTTTTTGAAAACTTCCAAGGAGCGACAGTTAAAGAACTGGATAGCACAGGTCCTAAGACTTGAGTGGACTGAGTAAATAAGTAATGAAACAACACTGGATCGTAAGTAGATCAAGATAATTATAATCTAAGAAGTAAAACAGAAAATAACTTCCTTTTTTTTCTCTCAACTTTCCAAAAAATTGCTTAAGCACGAATATGATTCAAAATATATAGCTCTGTATTGTGTTAAATGATCATTAATGAATATATTTAATAAAAACATATTATTCTTCAAAACACAGCTCATCATTGGAACTACAATGCCTCTACCACATTAATTACTTATTACAATTAGTCAATTAATTGATTTAATTATATGTATTTTCGAAATATTCTCTTACAGACTTTTATTGCTTAATTATTTATTGAATATTTAAATAAAATTAAAAGTTAAACTGAAAATATTCATCAAAGTCGAATGTTTTTGTAACAACAAATCTTTTGAAGTCAAAAAATAACGTTTATTATTTAGTTTTAACTATAATTTGAAGCAATTTTCATCTATATACTAATATCATTTGGAAATATTGTTTTGAATCAAAATTAAACGCGAAAAACGTGATTTCTAAAAAATTAAAAAATTTAATGACCATTTTCGTGTTTTATGCCTTAAAAAAAATGTAGGTCTTAATTTTTTTTGTTCCATATGATATTATATTATTTTTTATTTTTTTTAATTACAAAAAAATTGTCCAAGGGACAAACAAAAGGTTTTTTTTCTTCTAATCATTTAACAACATTTAAATATATCCACATTATAATCAAAAAAATAAATAATCATTTTATAATAAAAATCACTGTACCATATGGTGTGAAATCATGCGCACCGTATGGTGTGAAATCATGCGCACCGTATGGTTCAGTACTGCGCCTTTCTGTTCCCCAGTACTCAATGTATTTTTTCTTCTATGATATTATGTCTTTGAGTATTATATCCAAATATTTAGATGTGCAAAATGTCTTATCAAAAACATTAAAATTGGGATACTATATTATATTTAGGATTTTTTTATATTTTCTGTTTTTAATAACATTATTTTATGAGTAATTACACAGACCATTTGACAAATTACTTAAGTAATAATAAAAAGCTTGACCATTTTTCCATGCAAAAAATGAATACAGTATTATGGAAAAAATTTAATCACGTATAGTATTTGGCAAATGGGCACGATACAAATTTATAAGATAAATACATATATACATTAGAGTATTCCTTTTTTTGCAATTTAATTTTTTTAGTTATTTTTGGATAACTTAAAAGGTTTGTCTTAAAAAAATGATTTTGAAAGTCATTTGAGCAAAAAATGTCATGCATAAAATGATGTTAAGTTTATTTTATTTGCTTATATAGGTTAAATAAAAAGTTCTGAGAGTTTTTCACTAGATGTCTTTAGTCACATATATTTTATGATTAATACATTGCATAAAAAAAAGCTTAAAGTATGCTTAAAGGGCGTACATTTATCAAACAAGTTCATTTACAGTTTTGAGTTTGGGGAAGTCATGAGTTACAACGTTCTAGAATGGACGTAAAAAAAGAAACAATTTGATACTTTCTTCAGTATCACTACCACCAATGTGAAAAAGTGGAGAAGGCGGTCAAAAAATTGAGCTATTTATGAACTCAGTAATTTACATCTCTTGTGATTTGAAATGTAAGAGGCATATACCCTACATTATAAGGAAGGCCAATTGAAACTTGGGAATTATTAAAAGAAGCTTCAAAACTCTTGACCCTTTATGATAAAACTTTAACACTTTTATGTCCTCCCGATTTTAATGTACGGATCTGAGATCTGGAATCCTTCCAGAAACTACTTCACTATATCCATAGAAAAGATGCAAGCCAGGTTTGGGTCGTTTTTTCCTTCATTGGAAGATAAAGAGAACTATGAATGCGAAATCAAAAGACTTGGCCTCATCACTTTGTCTCATAGACGTGCTATTAAGGAAATCGGTTAAAAGACAAAAAAATAAAGTTGCTTTAATAATATAGACAATAACTCCTCATGAAATCCTAGGAGTAACTCTCCATTTTTCATGAGCTCACACCCACCTTAATTTGGCTCAGAGACTCATTTTCATATATTGAGACATTTATAAAAACAGACAAACTTTCCATTAATAATATTGATTTATGTGTGGTTGATTTTTTCTTAACTCCAATAAATTCAGTTTATGTCATTTTTAGTTATAAAGAAATTTGTTGGCATTACAGGAAATCAATTTTGAAATCAAAGAGTAAAAAAATAATTACTTTTATAATGTACATACCAAGGTTAATAGAAATAAAAGATTAGACCATCATGTAATCAGGCTAGCTAGAATTTTCAATCTGATGTATCGTACCGACCACTGGACAAGAAAAACATATTTTGACAAAATACGCAACCACTTATAGTCTATGACGTCACAATTGCTATAATTTTCAATTTAATGTATTGAACAGAATGCTGGGCAAGAAAAACAGATTTTAACAAAAACACGCAACCTCTCATCTACTATGACGTCAATATTAAAAGCGTGGTGTAAGTCAAACATCAGTCGTACACGCGTTATGGTTGTATTTCTATTAACCTTGGTACAAACACTGTATTTGGGCAGTAAAATTGAGACAACCATAAAATTGAAGAGTTCATTATTAAGTGGTACTTTTTCACTTTGTTTGCTGTAGCTAACTAAACAAAAATTTCATAAGTCTCCCTTTTAATACCAAAAGTACAATGTGAATAATATCTAAAATGCTGTGGACCCTTATTCAAGTAATAATTTGGACTTTATATGAAATTACTTGAATGTATAGTTATGACTCTTCACCAAAACAATTTATTGTGATACTTTTTTTTGGTTGATGTATTGATACTAGAGATTTTAATCAATAACAGAATATTCAAATAACATTCTTCCAAGATAGGATCAGTGGATATCGGATTTAAAATTTAAAATGAGTGAATTTAAATAAAAAATGTCGTTTCTAAAAAAAATGAGGATTCGAAATTACTCGATTATCGTTCGACAAAAGTTTTTAATATTAGATTTTTACAATTTATTTCATTCGAATACTTTAACATCTCTAATGAATACCTACAACCGTACAGATCTGGCAAGACTGTTAATAGTTATGTCGAGGGAGTTTGTGTGAGATAATTACGTTGCCATTTTATTTTCAGTATCTTCAGTTCAAATTATAACGAGACCAAACAATTGAATAGCCCTACACGAAGTTGATATCGGGAATAATACCTAGTTAATAAATAGCTATGGGCAAACGAGACAGTTTACGGGTAATGAGGCCGATATGAGTATCGAAATGTTTCCCTTGAGCATTATTCATGCTTAAATAGTCTGCAATTTTTAATATTTCATTTTCTATTTTCTAGTACCTCCATAGGTACTAGTGTTGGGTTTCGGTCTTTCCAGTCTCACATAAAAATTCGTTTTATATGTATATGAGGTCATGTGTAAATATTGATATATATATTGAAACCGAAATAATTTGTCCACGATTTGGAAACAAGGAAATGTTGGTCTACAGTCTAAAATCGCGATATGGACCGAATATCGCTTAAATCAGTCTACAAAATACTTGAAACCGAAAAGAAGAAAAAATCGATCCTGGGCTAACGCGTTCAAACAACATGTCTATTTCACATGCATATCTTACGTAAACCAACCAATATTTCAAAAATTACTTGTTACTAGATCGATATGATTATTTTTTATATTCAATAAAGATCCTTTATTTGTATAAGCGTTTAACAGTCGAGTGGCTGTCTGCTCCAAATCTGCATGCCTAGGTATAGTTTATGTTACTAGTTTCATATTCTATTGAACATTTTTTTAATGTCAATTCTATGAATATTTAAATAAATTTTGCTATCTTATTTTTGGAGAATATAAATGGGTTGCTCTGTCATTTTATAAGACATTTTTAGGGATGAAAATTAATACACTTATTAGCTAATGAAAAGTAATCGGAATTGTTGGTCATTTAGCAAATATAATTTAATTAATATCTAGTACTTCAAATTAATCCAGAGGTAAGAGAGTAGCTCAAATAAAAAAAGAACGTCCAAACAAATTAAATTATACAAATAACTATGATATAATCTTATGATTCATTTCTACAATTATTATTCCTTGTTTATACTAGTGGCTTTCAAACTGTGATACATGGAGGTACTTCATAAATTGTAGATAAGCTAAGCTTTAACTATTTTTTTATTTAGGAAACTGGAAATATAAGGATGAGGCAAAATATCAAATGTCAACATCGTATCGGTATGGTATAAAATTCTTATAAATTTTGATATGATGCTGGCGAGAATGTATAAAAAATGTTGGTCAATTTTTGTAGCTAGAGAATGCTTAGTACACAGGTTATTTGTATAGATGAATATATCTCTTATGTACTTCTTAAAAAGAGTACGGCACAAAGTTTGCCTCCCTGGTCATTACTAAAATTAGATAAAAAGTCAAGGATAAGATGTAATAATTTCCAAGGCATGTCAAGTATGACTTTCAATTAAATCGATCTTTTTTTTGAACAGTCATCTTACCAACATTATTAAACCTGGATCAAATTGGAGTACAAAGTTTAAGTTTGCCTGTACGTCATACTTTCTCTTTCTATATCAAAATTGGAGACAGCGACATCGTAAACTTCGTGAAGCTAAGAATACACATATCATAAGATTATGAGGAGATATTCAATATATTAAGAGTATTAGTCTTACTATAAACAATTATAGTAAGACTACAGAATAAACATAATGGGATACCTTCTATGTCATCAAATCCATTAATTCCTGAACAGAAAATGACTATAAAAATACTTAAAAGAAATATACTTTACAAACTCCAATGGTTCTCTTATTTTACGTGGAAACATATTCCAGAAATTGTGATCGATTGAGTCGAGATCCCTCTCTTCCTACTCCAATAACATATTCTTCGCTTTGCAAAGTGATTTCCTTATTATTAAAAGGTCGCAATAATTGATTTTAGACTATCTGCTGTCACTGTCTTTAATTTCAAGATAGAAAGGGAAAATTTAACTTGTGGGCAAACTTATACAATGTACCCTCAAATTGATGAATCCGTACTATACTCAAATAAATTTGTATCAAAGGAGTCAGCTAGGTGTACACGTATCCCTGAAAAGCTAAAAGTTTTCAGGGATCCGGGAACATCTAATCAGTTGTAAAGTATCAGTTTGTAAAGTATTCCGATATCACACCATGTCTATTTATAATATTTGTGTTACTCGGAGATTTTTATATTCTCTGAGATAATAAACGCAGTAAATAGTTTTTATTTTTTTGTTAAATTTGATTGATTTGAATATATCTAAGAAATATGATATGGAGCAGAATGGACAGCATCTTTTTACTATAAATATGTTCATGTTGGATGTTAATAAGTTATGGACAAGTAATAAAGAAAGTCGATCGAAAATTGTGTAAGATTTTTCTAATAGGGAAAACGAGAAATAAAAATGGGGTGTTAGCACTCTATGCCTAATAAGAATATGAATTATGTTTTTAAGGATCTTTTAGTAAGGATCTTTAGCACACCGTTTGCAATACTAATACGTAAATTTGGCAACTTTTTTCCTTTGAAATTAGAAAAAAGTTTGAATGAACATTCTAAATTTATTATAAACACATACGAGGGTGCACCCTCCTTTTGCGGCCTGCTAGTATAAAAAAATCACACTAACGTTCTTAAAGATATCCTGTTCATCATAAATATTACTTTTGAGTCTGTTCTGATTAATATAGTAGGAATATAAGTATTAACTTGCTTCAAAACATCAAAGGAATGTTTTCCCATATTTCTGACTATGGTTCCAACGTACTAGACATACTACACGTATTTAGACGTACTGTTCACATAATTAGCCTTTCATTACAAAACATCCTAATTAAACGTGGTTAGTGAATTGGTAAAAAAAAATGCATATTTGATTACATGATAAACAGTTAAATGATGTATTTTGTATAATTTTTCTTTAACTCTTCCATACATTTAGCGTTCGTAAATATCAATTAAAATCCCAAAATTAAACTTATATGAATATAAAATATCGAGAAAAATAAATTTTTATTTTAAAATACTCTGAACAACATGATTTTGGGCTTTTAAAGAAATATAAATTGTTATTCTTTGAGTAAAACCATTTTATTTTTGATAAAACAAATCGGGAATATGAATTATTTTATTCACATTTTGGGAATCAAATGAGTTCCATTGGTGTTGATGAGGTTGGCGTTTTATATATAATAATAGCCTGTAGGCCTCAGTCCTCACATTGAAAAAAAGAAGAGTCCAAGAAAAAACAATTGAAACAAAACTTTAATTAAATTGACTAAACCTAGATTAAAAATGGCTAAACATGCGAATATATTCTTCCCCAGGCATTATCAAGATTGGCACAAAATCAGATTTTTGTATTAGGAGCATAATGAAAGTAATTGAAGATAAAATATAGATTCAAAAGAATTAGAAGTATTTATGTAAATTTAGGGGTGTATAATATCCCAGTTCACTAAAAGAGGGGGAATAAAACAAAAATTAAAAAATGGGAAGGCATAGGTTTGAACATTCAATAAGATTTTACGACAAAGTCAAAATGACCACGTATATAATTTTGGAGTCTAAAGTATAATTAAATAAATAGCTGTGCTGGATATAAGAAGTCAAAAATGTAGAACTCATTCAATTAGTATGTTCCTACATAAATATACATATAGTACATTTATACATAAAAAAATAGCGTGTGCTCTATAGTTAATAAAATACACAATCTCATCAATTAAGGAGCCCTAAAGCAATATTATATCTTATATGTAAGGTATTTATGCATGTCATGCAAAGGTTTGTAGCAAGGGTAACAAAAATCACACACAAAATCTCACCGCGTAATTTGATGACCAGTTGCCTTCAGGATCTCCAGCCATGAATCCACAGAGATTTTTCCGTCTTTATTTGTGTCTGCTAATCGAAATGCATCCTCCAAATCTGCAATTTTTTTCCTCTCCTTACTTTTTTTCTGTTGTAGAGCTAAAAAACCTCCGCTCATGATGAATAGTTTATATATTTTTTTAAATTATAAGTTGATTATTATTTTGGGTTTAGACACTCTGAACCTCCAGAAAAAACTAAATTTGTTAAAGGGGAAAATTGCCCGGGATTTCTTTTGGTCATATGCATATAAGTATGTATGTTGGTTATTCGAGCGCTGGAAGAGAGCCCTTTCTTAGTTGGGGTCGTATGTAACACACATATATAAAAAAAGTACATAATAGAAAAGGAGAAAGTGGAAGAGAAAGCAGTAGTGATGAAAAAGTTAAGGGAACAACAGAAGAGAGAGAATGTATGAAAACGTTCCTTTATATCCCTGCATAATATGTACATTGTTTCCAATCATTCCTTTGATGTAAACACAAAATCTCCTCCAAGAGGAGAAGCATAATAAACACTTGAAAAACGCATTTTTTTCTTCTTATTACTCTGATAAATTAAATACTTTTTTGCCAACGTATGATTTAAAGCATCATCTTCGATTAAATGAAAGCCTCAATAAAGGCATACAAGCAGAGATGAGATAAATTTGAAGGGAGCTGGGAAAAGGGAAGGAAACAATACTAAAAGCTGTCTCAAGCATCAAGGAAATTCTAATCATTAATTAATTGGAAAAAAAACGAGAGAGGAAGAAGAAATAACAGGGGACCTGTACTAAACGAATAATGTATCAATTATTCATCACTAGTGGTAGGATTCGGCATTGCCCGGAATTATTAGGCGTTGACAAATAAAGAAACCATGCTGACTAATATAAAAGATAACGCCCCATGAAATTCTCAGTGTTACTCCACCTTTTTTCTATGCACATGCACATGTAATTACTCAATACTTCACTGTAGGATTATATATTTTGGGGCTTGGTTTTTGGATTTTTTTTATTTCAAAATTCCATAGCTTTTCAAAACACTTTCAAAATTTAAATTTATTGGAAAAAGTTTCAAAAATCCATAGCTATTCACACAACCAAATGCATTTTTTGAAAAAAAATTCAAAAATCTACAGATGTTCACAAAAATTTAAACTTTTTGAGATAAAAAGATCAAATATTAAATCTAAACCAAAAAATTTCAAAAATATAGAGCCATTCACAGAAAATAAAATTTTTTTGGTAAAAAAGTTGAAAAATTTAACTATTAAGTTTCAGTTTTTGGGAAAAAAGTTTCAAAAATTCAAATTTAAATATTAAGTTTAAGTTTTTAGGAAAAAAGAATTCAAAAATCCATAGCTATTCACAATAAAACTTAATTTATTTATTGCTCTGTTGCATAATTTATCTGAATGACCTTTTTTAATAAAATAAACCTTATAAAAATAAAAAAATCACTCTTTGGTTCCCGGAAAAAAAAGTCTTCCTGATCAAAAAAAAAAAAAAATCTAGTAAAAAACGAAAATTCCTTTAGTATTTTTTTTCGTGTTACTTCCACTCCAGCCTACCCCACCGGAACCCCCTCCATTTCGACGATCTCTGAGGCAAGAATGAAATAGTAATGATAACTCCTTAAGAGGAGCAATAAAAGGTCTTCCATTGATATTTCATACAACTATATAGAGTTGCATGAAATATAAATTGACCTAAGCGCCCGTGAGATTTAATTACCTTTTTACAAGCCAAGAGTTCATATTTTATCCAACTCTTAACATATAATGTATATGATATACATGAATACTTTGAATAGACATATTCAGCAGGGGGTGGGGTGGAGGGGCTGTAAAAAAAAAGAAGGAATTTTTGCTTTTTACTTGAATTTAATATTTTTTCAAGAATAACTATTAATTTTGAAGTTTTTTAACAAAAATATAATATTTTGTGAATAAGTGTGAATTTTTGAAATTTTTTCGAAAAAATCCCAAAAACCAAGAACCCCCACCCACCCAAAAAATAATACATATATATAATCTTGCAGACGCTTCTGGTATACAGGGAAAACTACAGTTTACATATTCCACTATGAGCAATAATTACGTACGCTCTTGCTTTGAGTTATTTTCAAAGAATCAAGCAAATAAATATACAGAAAAACAAATTTTCTTTGATTAATAAAGGTCACTAAAAATATCAATGTAAGTACTCTAATAAAATACCAATATACGAATTATAATTATATTCGATGATGAACGATTGGGTTGCTACTCTCATAAGGAAATCATTAATACAACACATAATTAACCACAGACTTTCAAACTAATTAAGATTTGCAATGACTTACATAATTAAAAATAATTCCAATAATAACATTTTTTCACAAAAAAGTAATTTGCCAAATATATTCCTTAAGGCATTTCCTCACTGGTTACATAAACACCTGATTAGTCAGCCTTAAAGTATACAAACTTGCATAAGGCAAATATTATAATAGGTATTTTTCACATTAAGGGAGTCTTTGGCTTGATATATTTAGTTTTATTTCTAGTCAAATGGGCGATAAAGAGAATCATAGGGATAGTTATGCAAAATTCATATATCTCAGGATCGTATATTATGCAGTGAAGATAATAAAATGATGATTCAGCCTTGAGTTAAATGCATAGTTAAAAACACATTTAATTTTTTTTTGCTAATTTCTTATAATCAAGTTACTTTGCAAATGCATTTTAAATTACAAAGGATGATCATGCCTCTGTATTTTACAACTATTTCAAATATAGTTATATATATATATATATATGTTTTTATAATTTTTTTCTATTATAATATTATATTTGCGATTAAAATTGATTAAAAAGTCTAATAGGAATGGGAAATCGTTAATTCAATAGATGACAAAAATATGAATTTGTTCAGTACGATGACGTCACATGACAAAACGGATCAAAGGAGAATTTAATTTAAGGACTCTGCAGAATATGATCTTCAAAATGAAGAGCCTATATGATTTTATATATTTTTTGTTTATTGGAGGGCTATAATAAATTTCTAGTATCTGCAATATATTTTTTTTAAATACATTTGGGAGTAAATATTTATTTTTCGATATATTTTTCTTCTTATATACAATTAATGCTCACAAATCCTCTTTATTTTGAAAATGCTCATAATAGAGGTTTAAAGATATAAACGGCTGTTATTTCTTTTTCAAAATTGATCCGTTCTGTCGTGTAAAGTCTTTGTGATCTGCAAATTCACATTAGAGATATTAATTTAATCAAATTAAATCTCAAAACTTTTAAATACCTATAAATAATTATTTCTAAAAAGATAGCTTCAATATTGTTACTAAAAAGTGATCTATACATATTCAATACTCAATACTCAATAAATGAATAAATTATATTTTCAAAAAATATATGAATAATTTTTACGTGCCGACATAAATTGGCCTTATGGACACATTGGTCCTGGAGGCGGCAAAATCAATAGCCTATGATGTATGAAACTATAGACTCATTGCAAAAGAAAAGATGACCCATCTTTTGTTATACAATGAAATCATTTGTTTTATTCTGTTTTGCCGTAAAAACCTGCTTCAAAAAGGTAAATTGATTCATAGATGATTTTTAACTACTCAGAATCTCATTTTTAAAGTCAGACACATCAACTTTCAAGTAAGAGTATAATTTTAATGGGCTTTTCAAAAGTATTTGCACTTTTTGTGACTTAACAAATCTTACTCATGATAGAGATCTTGATTAAATTAGACAGGTTTATTGCAAATACTTATTGTTATTGAACATATTTTAATAGAATTTATCAATATTAGTGACGGTCCGTGAAGGCTTTGCACACGTTGATTATGTACTTATTCCTCATGGACATCCAGATTTTTTTCAGAGAGACTTTGGTATCATCATTATTGTTCTTGCAATTTATGCAGACATTGGACCTCATATGCCATCAGATGCGGTAATCCAAAGGGTTCAGACCTGGGCTTTGGGAGAGGGCAGAAGCTCTTGGACATGTTCTCGGTCAACCAGGACCATACCTTCTTTGCAGTGTGGGCATTGTTGAATTCTTAAGATTTTTGGATAAAATAAGTTTTTACAGAAATGGAAGAATAATGACATTAAAGGGTACAAAGCGTATACATACAGATGGTTTGTTGCTTGGGTAAAAAGCAGTTAAACAATAACTAATCAGCAGTCACATAATTGGTTAATTAATATCAAGGTAAATAGAAATACAAGGTTAGAACATCATGTGATCGGGCTTGCTAGAATATTCAATCTGATGTATTGTACCCAATGCTGGGTAAAACAAAGGGGATTTTGAAAAAACACACAAACTCATAGTATATGACGCCAATATTATTAAAATTTTTAATTGAATGTATCGTACCGACTGCTGGGCAGGAGAAACAGATTTTGACAAAACATGCAATCACTCATATACTATGACGTCATTATTAAAAGCGTGGTGGAAGTCAAACATCAGTCGTACACGCGTTATGGTATAACCTTGTATTTCTATTAACCTTGATTAATGTTATCAATTATTGTTTGTCTTGTTTTCTTGTTTTTTTAGTGAAAAATTTGAGGGAAACAATAGAGACAAGCTGAGTAAAACCTCTTATAAGCCGTGCTAAGAGGTGATATGGACAATCAAACAATGGATAAATTTGATAGTAGAAAAGGGCTTTTATAGTCATTATAAACTATGCCATTATATTATAGCAAAAACAAGAGCTTTACGACAATTTTGTACAAAGCCATAAAAATGTTTAGAGAAAGATAGATATCATAAAACCAATTTATTGTTGTCAGACTAAGCGTGTCTCACGTAGAAAAATATTTGTACAGATATACAAATATAAAAATAATTATTAATGCCTGTATTGTATATGTACATAGTATGTACGAGTACAGAACGTATAAAATAAATGCGCATAAATATTAGAAAGCAATCAAAATTAAGTCATAGCGTATGTATACATAACAAAGAATTCATTGGAAATACCCGAACTTGTTCGGCTTTTTAAAGCTTAATAAATTAATTAGGCTTTGTTTTCTATTTAGAGGAAATCAAAGGCCCCAAATCAAACATTGACAGAAGCACAAATTGCTTAAAATCGTATAAGCTATATATTTTTTTTATTATGACTTTTTCAATATACGATATTTTGTCCTCTAACGACCCCTTTGGAGATATTCGGATATAGAGAAGATCTATAATTACCTACTGTATCATTCTTTATTGAATAAATTTTTTGATTCATTTGTAAAATATAATGTAAAGGTTAAAACACATTTTGCAATTTCAAGGGTTTATTTTTTTAAGAAAATGGCAAATCTTAGTTCACCAAGTTACCAATGACGTAATTAAGAATTCATTTGCCAAATTTCAGCTTGATTGGTTTACACTTTTTCTATTATACTGCAAAGAACGAAACTTTGATATAGACGGTTTTTCTTCAATTAGAAAATAAATAATTTATCAACACAAAAATTATAAATGAATCCAAGATCTTAGGTTATATTACTGAGGTAATTAATAGGGTTCCCATTGTATTTTTATGAAAGGATTGTACAGTTAATAGAAAAGGGTCAGTTATTGTATAAGTAAGTTGGCATTCCTCAATTTCTAACAAGTTCTTACGAGTTGTACTATAGCACTTTCATGAAATAACTATCTATAAGTGAGTACCCCCAATTCTGAGCTGTGACTCATTTACTTAATTTAAAACAATGGAATAGTGTTTTTATGTTCATAAATTCTATTCTAATCTCAAGTATTAGTTTAAATTGTTAAACTCAGTTTATTTTATGAAATTTGAGATTAGTTTAAGAGTAAAATAGATTGATTTTTTGAAAGAATTTTGTCATATATTAGTTGTTGGAGTCATTGAGTCATGATGGTCAAGTTACCTTACACAAGTTGGGTTACAAAAAAATTAACAGAAAATGAAAAATTATAAAATCCAAACAAAACATCTAAGGAAAAATGTAAAATTCTCCTAATTTTAAATACCAATTTGAAAGGTTTGGTAAATTTATTATTAGACTTATATAGGTATACTAGTTTATTTGAAATGTATATTTTTCGTTAAATTAAATTAGGTTTCATCCAGAAATAAAACTATTACTAATCGATAATTACTACTGCGCCAACTTGCGCTATATACAAGATTGCTATGAAATATTTCCAATCTAACAAAGATACAATACATTTTTTCTGAATTGTTTTTTTAACATTGTCTCGTTCTAACTCTTCACACTTCTCCCAGCGATGCTCTCATCTCTGTAACCCGTCCAAAATGTACTCGGCGTTTTTCTCTAAAAATAATTGTTCACGAGACACTTTTTGTGTTCGGGTCAATTATTCCGAGATGAATCTACTTAGACTCATCAAATTTTAAGACACCAAGCCTTTATATATCTGCTATTATTTGAGTCTATTTAAAGGTTACACTGTCAAAAACAAATATTTAATGACAGCTCGATACTTGATTTTGACAGCTACCGGGTGTAGAAAAAGTAATCAGACTTTCTAAAAATACATTTATCGATAGGTGTTGTTGATTAAGTTTTAGAGTTTCGATTATTTTTGAATAGCGAAGCCTTTGATTGATAAGCATGTTGTGAACAAAAAATTATGTATATGTCGCGATGGAGGGAAGAAGAACCATCATAGGTTATTTAATCCACGCCAGGAGGACCACTTCGGACATCATGAAGGCCTTAAACGTCAGCAAGACCACAGTTTCTCGGGTCAGGCCGATGGGGACAACCTTAAAGACAAACTCATGAGTGGAAAACCCACCAAAGTGAAGCCTGAAGACATTATGGAGGCTTGTAAGATCAACCCAACGATGAAGACGTCAGAATACACCAAGAAATAGAAGGTACTAGGTAGGCAAGTCCATCCAAAAGGATAAAGGAAGGTCGCTTAGAATAATTGAGAGGCCATTCCTGTACCAACGTCAAAAAGAACTCCATCTTCAGAGATATCAACAACTCTTAAATTATCTAAAGCACAATATGACCGGGTAATTTTTTTCTCTGGTGAAATTTTGATCTACAACAAGTAAATTGATGGGGTAGTATGCATTGGCAAGACTGACAACAGCATCAGGACAGTCACCAAGATCAAGCATCCGGCTTTTGTGATGATTTTGGGGGTTGTGGTCTTAACTGGAGATAAAATGCCTCCAAATTGGTTTCCTGTTGCATACCAGTTACTTGATGTTATTGAAGGAAAATGTGGTCCCATAGAGAAATCTAACAAGGCCACGCAAGTATTTCAGAAGAACATGCCCATACTGCTAATATTGTACAAGAGTGGATATTATGAACTTCTGGTTCAAGAACCTTTGTCCCCTCAAAGCCCAGATCTGAATCCACTGGATTACTCCATTTATTGGTAAATGGGGAAGAAGGCCTGTAATGTCAGCCACACGAATATTGATGCCCTGAAGATCTTTGTTAACAAACAGTGGAGAATCATAACAAAGGACTATGTTGCCAATGTGTGCAAGTGGTTCCAGAGGCGTTTGGAGGCTTTCATTTAGACTGATGGTGGCCAGATTCATAATTAATATACACTGTGATAGTAAAAAATGTTTTAAAATAAAATTTCTATTTACAACATAATCCTGATCAATTATGAGTATTTTAATGAAAACTTAGAGGCAAGTCTTAGTACTTTTCCCTCACCCGGTATAGTACTATTAACATTCTTAAAAAAATATTTTTACATCTTGAGCAAAATGTCAAATAGGGAAAATTGTACCAACAAGTACCGCTTTCCCACTACCTCATAACAATTAATTGAATTCATCGAATAAAATATATAACCATTTTATTCGTGAGAATTTTATATTTATATTATATTGAATGACTAAACTACGAAAAACGGGATTTTTATTAAATCAAAAAAAAAAAAAAAAAAAACTACTTGGTGATACATTTTAATACTATATTTAGGTATAGTTCGTATTCAATATATCCCCTTTTACAAGTAATAACAGGCTCTACACGCCGTGAAACAGATTGACAGCTCTTAACGATGAAGGACGTGTCCATGGCATGCCACTCATCAAATTTGGATGAGAGGTGCAGTGGAGATTCTTCTCCTAGACATATCAAACTACAAAGTCCAGGGGGTTGAGTTCAGGACTGAAAGTCATGATACTATGTATCGTGATTTATATACTTAAAACTTTAACTGACGCATTTTATATATATGACCAGCTAAATCACACACTTTAATATTGTAATTTAACTTGTGGAACACGAAAATGACAATTCAAGCATTCAACAATTATGACCTTTTGAACCTTTTTTAAAATCATGTTTTTAGAAAATAATTTCAATTTAAAACCATATTTCGACGTGAAAAAGCACTATAGATGAAAATAAAAGTTCAAATTAATTAATAAAATCATTTCACGTTTGAAATATTAATCATTTATCACGTTATCTTGATTATAATTCTTTAAAAAATTTATCTAAACATACGAATGTAAAGTAAAATGGAGGATATAATTTGTATATTAAATATTTTTCATAATTTTTTGTATTTTTCCTTTCCTTTTTCCTGGTCAGATGGAGTTTCCTTGATTAAATATGAGTCGATATTATAGTATTACAGTTATTCAATTTGACCTAAGTTCATGTACTTAAAGTATTTTGCTTCTCTAGGAGCGACCGAGTATCGAAGCAACGCACATTGAGTGCAAGGGAATAATTGCTTCCTAGTGTGTTGTCCATTGATCTACGTATCTCTATCCATATTTTATAAAACTACTTTATATCAAAGCTAAAAGTAAAGGGCAGTATTACAGTATTGGAAAAATTAATTTAATTTTTAATTTTTTTTTACGGAATATTTACTAAATAACGGGAGTGGAAAAGTTTCAAAATTAAATATAAATTAGATTATATAGTTATTAATTATAAATATCATTTATTGAGTACAATTCATTTATTAAACTTGAAAGCTGAAGCTAATTAATGGGTTTACTTCACAATCTCAAAGCGTTCTTTATATTCTATATAACCACAATTCTTGAACACTCCTCAAGTCTACATTATTATGTTGCGTAGAGCGTAGCCACTTGCCATACTAGTTCATTACTCAGTCTTGTGAATAGTCAATGTCATCAGAGTAAAGTGTAACGTTGTAGTGAAAGGCTGTGTATATTGTTATGCACGTCGGTTAGAAGTGCATAAATTATGTTCATAAACTTACGAATGAGCTGACAATGGATAGATATATATATAAGTTATATAACTTTTGATCCATTTCATTGGTTGTTCATCTTGTTGAATATTTTGTATTCCAATTATTTTATTTATACGTGTCACAATTATTTATTACATCTAAACTAAAAATATCTGTCTATAAACTAAATCTATATTTATAGTCTCTACGCTCAAATGATGTGATAGGCTATGAAATATATAATTGTGTGTTGGAGTCAGAGTCGTGAAGTCGGAGTCGGACGTCGGACGACTCTGCACCTCTGCTTCAAACCAATCACATATCTACATAATCTATTTTTATAGCAGCTGCATTATTCTCCATGAACTTTATATTTAATATATATACCGCCTGCTTCACAATGCCAAACGACTTCCAAAAATGAGTTGTTCCCTCTATATATTTATATAAATCATGATTAGATGTAATCATCATTTATTCCGAGTCATTATCAATGCAATTAACATTGTTAAAATGCAATTTGCATGCTGTTGCAGTGTAATTATGTACCTATAGTTTTAATAGATTTTATAAATCAAAATTGAGGTTGACAAAACCCATACTACTTTGCATTTCCTTCAACTAAATGTGCATTTTGTTAGAAAAATAAGAGGGCCAGATGTACCATTAATTATAATATTTTGTTGTTACGTATCGATGACAAATCTTAATTTTCATTAGCCTTTAATGATTTGAATATATACGGTATACATGAACATACATGAATCTAAATATTTAATTATCGATTGAAAATAACCATAAAACTAGGAATATTGCTCTAATATATTAATTATCAGTCATTTTGTTCTAATATAAAAAGACTCACGAGATCAACATACAAAGCATTGAATAATGATAATTACTCTATCAACAATTTTCTAATCAAACAATTGAAGGCCAATAGTTATATTGTACATTGTATATGAATAAGTATGTTGTGATTTTTTCCAACTCAATGCATCTCCATTTTTGAGAGATAAAATGTTATTAAGAGGAATTACAAATCTGAGTCATCTTCGATCGTGATACAGTATTTGGATCTTATTAAAGAAATCAGTGTAATAAATAAATTTAAAATATTGAAATACAAATTTATATGATTAGAAATATATTTTGTAATATAGTTTTTCTATTACATTTACTGTAAAAATTACGGATATCAATAAAAAAAATCTTTTCAGTTCCATATCTAATTCTAATAGTCATTGACTACAAAAAAAAAAAAAAACTACCTTGGGTGATCAGCTTGATCCTAAATCGGTAATTAATTTTTTCGTATTGAATCTGGTTTTTGAAGGTTTTCTTATCGAGGATTTTATACTTTTTATAGGTTTGATGCGACTTTTGATTCCATAAAAATGAGTTGACCACATGAATATAAAGCTTTCCTTCTATTCCAAATTGCATAATAAATATATAATCAAATTTGTGGACCCTCAACATAAAAGCAAACTTGAATATTTTTTGATAAGATTAAGTGTACATTTGTTTTCTTCGACTAATTATACGATATTTCTAGCCACAAAATATTTTTAGTATGCTTCTGGATTTTCCACTAAAACTAGCGAAAAAGAATCGTCACAATAAAAAATGATAAATTTACCTATTTTATTGCAAAGGTAATATTGAGGCAGGCTACCATTTTGACTTTTTAAAGGAAATCTCCTTGAGAGCAACTCTTCTCCCAATATCATGTATAATACGTATACGTCTACACATACGATGGATGTGGTAAATCCGCCTTTTGAACTAAAATGATTAAATATATTAATTTATTCCACAAATTAATTCCACTATAATTAAATCAAATATACCCATAAAATTGTGGCTGCATGAAGTAAAAAAAATAAATTTGGATTTTCTGACTTTTTTTTTATTTTTGATCATGAATTTTTTCTTGTTGATGCATCTCATAAGTGATTATATTTTATGTAGGGTCGTGTAATTTGTCAGATAAATTTTTTGTTAAGGCAAGACCAACTATTTACGCTTTTGGCTACAAACTATTTATTTTTTTAAATGTATTTAATTAATGATCTCGCATATAAAAACCGTACATATTTGAAATTAACCTACAATTTCCATACGGAGTATTGATTTCTGTTTCTGATTATGTATCTAAGAATATATTGTACAAGTATAAAAACGAAAGTACAATAAATTAAAGACTACATATCAAAAGTAGCTTAGCAGTCATGAAGTTTCATTAGTTTAGCTGAGAGACGGTAGAAGATGAAGGAAATAAATACAAATTCTACTTTCTATAATATAGACAGGAAATACCCCGAAATTGATCCTCCATTCCGCTCTGAGTTCAACAACCACTTACACTTTATAACTCCCAAACAAATTTTAAGTGTTAATCTTCCTCTCTCACACATTAGTGCTTAATTTATAATTATTTTTTGTCTTCAAAATTAAATAATAGCTTCAGGTTACAGCTATACAAAGTCTTGCACTAGTCAAATGTCATAATTTCACAACTTTATTCATAATTAAGACATCGAAAGCTTGAAAAATTATTTAATATCTAATTTAACTAAAATTTTCAATATAATTTCCAAATATTAAATAAATTTCATGTTTCCACTGACTAGTATTGTGCATTATAGACAGTACCTAAATCAAGCCTAAAATAACATCATTAAACTAGTTAGTAATGTTAAATATTTTGAAGAGCATCTTAATATATACATGGAACCTACCAAGATAATTAATGATTCAATTTATACAAACTAAAAGGGATAAAATCCTTTAGGACCGAAATACTATTTCCCAGACTCTCATACACACAGACATTTGCATTTAATATACAGAAGAGTTACTAAGAGATTGCTAGTGGTGTCGTCTTATGGCTAAATAAAACAACTACCTGAATAATTATACTATTTAATATATTAATTAATTTATTATTCGTAAATTTAAATTCAAAATTGTATTTGGTCGCAAGAAAAATAAATTGAAAAAGAATACCCTTTTTAATTTATTTTTGTTATCCCCCTCAACTACATACTGTCACACTAGCTTGCGGATAATATGTATATATATATATATTGGCTTATACATATAGTAAATATAAAGCCATGGTGAAGCTTCTAACTCTTGTAAATAGAAGTAAAAAGCCTGAATTATATTTCCCAAATAGTCAAACTACCAATCAATTCCACTTGTTACAAAACCATTTAACATAAAAAGTTATGTTTATTACTTAAATAAATCACAGCTGAACACAAAAAAATCCATTTTTTATTTAGAGGGCAGTTTTGGAATGCCCAAATATGATTCCCTAATTGTTAGAAAAACTTTTGTCAAATAGCTGAATTAAAGTAGCTTATAATTACAAAAATGCAATCAATCGAATGAAATATTAATCATGTATCCAATCATCAATATCTCGGCGTTTCTTACCCAAATTTCAAAATTCAAATTTATGTTCCAATTTACATCATAAGTAAATAATAAAAATCTTAAGATAACCTACAGACCATTCAAAACGGGCGATGGGGATTTTATATACAAAAATATAAGTGCTTACCTGACATTCCTGTAAATTGGAAAAATAAAATTATTTGGTCACTCTGTAAAAGTATCAGGGAACAAATACTGGAGAACTGCAGATCTCAGCAGACTGTATTAAGCCTTTTCGACCATGTAAAGATTGTGGAAAGCTATTTAATTATAGAATACCGTTATAGAATGCTTAGAAGTTAATACGCATAAACATTTTGTGGGGCTAAATATAAAGGTTCTAGAAAAAAAGGCTCGGTTATTATATTTGATCTTTTCAGAATAACAGGTGCTTCATTGGCTACCAAAGCATTTTTGATTTTGAACGCTAAGGCTCTTATGACTATCACAACGTATGAGAATCATTGTTTTTTGAATTTAATGTCAAGATTGGCAAGGTATGCTACCTTGGTCTTAAACATATCTTATCTATGGAATAAATCATGAACAACTTGCTTAAAAAATGGAAAAATATTCCATAATTGCTTTCAGTTCTGCAAAAACCTAAAATTTCACACATAGATGGCCCTTTTTTTTAAATTAATCTCATTTTCAATTAGTAATAACTTCCGAAAGAGAACTGTCAAAATTTCATCACATTTGTTCTTTAGTGTATAAGTTATTGTGCTAAGTGTGACACAACTTTTCTTATTTTTATCAAAAATGGATTTAAAAAAGTTGCTTCTCAATTTTTCTCTGCTTCTCGATGGGAATAAATGCCGTTTAAGCTTTACAATGGATTGAAAAGTGTTGTGGGGACTCCACCCAATTAAGCGAATAAAAAAAATAATAACAATAATTTAAAAAAAAAAAAAAATTGGGACGAAAAATACCTATTTTCTTTGTTAAGCCCAGGACGATTCAACCCATCTGTTTTGTTTCTATTTTACAATTATCTTTGGTTTATATTTATGTATAATATAGATACATTGTACGTATTTTCATATACTCAGAATATACAAAAAAAAATTATGATTAATTTTTTGGCTAGTCAATAGCCATTCACTGAATATTTTATATCAGTTATTATAGAATAGGTTAGATACATTAATGTTTATTATTTGATAAGATTCTAGACTAACCCTGAAGCATGCAAAAAGAAAAATCTCTTTTGTTTTTTTAGATATCGTCCAAAGAGATTCAACATCGGATATTATTGACAAATGTGACCCGTCAACCCAAAAGTCAGTTAAAATTATTTTTCTCACAATTGAGTTTAGATTACATTTGTATTCTTCAACTAATTATCGTTCATTTCTACTAACAAATTATTTTGATTAGTTGATTTGATGCACTGCAATTTGCACTTATATTAGCAAACTTCCTCCTCACAATGAAATCATTGGAAATTGAAGAAGAGGTGGGCAAGAGTATCTCAACTATATTTTTAATTAAGGTGAAATAATAATAGATGGTAATTTAAGACAAAATTTACTACAAATAAAATTAAAATTGAACTATTAGTGCTTGTATCATTGAATATGTTCACCATCTGTAAATGGGACTTTTATTACATCTTTCTAGTTGAAGCGGGACATATTCCTCTTGACAGAGAGCTTTAGAGATTTCAAGGAGCTACGGGGATATGCATTTACCTTCATTCCTAACTCTGATCACAACTAGAAATCAAACAGGTTAAGGTGAGAGCTGTTGGAAGGCCATTCATCAGCTCTGATAACGACGTGGAACCTGCTTTCGAAGTAATGCATGACAGTTTAGCCAACATGAAAAGGCGCTGAGTCTTGAATCCACATGAACCTTGTATCTGGAAAGAGCTCAATAAATCCTGATGGCCCTCCCACTCAGCTACTAATTTTGGGATAGCGCTCTTGCTCCTGCTGGTTTTTAAAGCAATGAGTATGCTCCCGCTCTTACTCAATTAAAATTGAGCGGCGCTCTTTTTTTCGCTATTCTATGAGTATTTGAATTTGACAACTCTTTATGACTGCAATTAATTTCCTGAAATTTATATATATTATTTAGTCCAAAAAAATTGATAACTAATTGTTGGTTTAAAACCAAATTTACTATTAATATTATGTTTGTTTTTTATTGATTTTAGAGGCTAATGTTTTTCATTTAGATATTTGAATATTTTATGTTTGTAGGCCTAAATCTGGTGAAGAAATTTTAAACTATAATGTTTAATTATATTCTTGTAAATCCATCTTTACCAGAACATTTTAGATAATTCTAATTTTTATACATTATTTGTTGTTTAAATAAGGGTTCAAAAAAAGGATATTATGACGAACCATCCATCCTCTATAAAATAAATTACTACGAGCACTTGAATTTCAGAGTATTTATTATTTGCATGCTGTAATTTCACAGGATTCCGAAATTCAAAGCATGGTTTCGCAACATCTCTTTGAATGACAATTATCCAAAGAATGAGAAACCCTTATTTACTAAACAAGTTATTTTAAAAATGTACGTATAAAAAACTCAATAAAAATGTTTAATAATATTTTTCCTTATTAAAGTGTTTTGTGCAGGAATGACCTTGTAGTGCATTTCCGTTGTATAAACGATGAAAAAGAAATGAAAAAACTAGTATGCATTTTATTTATTCGTCAATAAAATATTAAACTTAAGGACGATTAGTTTGGAATATTTTAAGTAGTGATGGGACGATTAATCGGAATTGGAGAATCAAGTTTATTTTCTGTAATCGGAATCAAAATCGGGAAAATAATGTTGAATTTGCTATCTCGATTCTTATTTATTACTTAATATTTATTTAACTTTTCATGACCTTTCTAAAAAAATATTCTCCCCCTTCCCCAACAAATTAAGGATTTTTAGTAGAAAATGTAATATTTGAATTTTTCTACAATAAATTTAATTTTTAAAATGGTTTTTGAAAAAAGTTTTAATATTTGAAATTTGATTTAATTTTTCAAAAAATTTAATATAATTTTGCAAATTTTTTTTTCCAAAAAAATTAATTTTCTCGGCATCCGGAATTTTTATTAGAATTGCATCGACATCGGGATTTTTTTTTTGGAACCGTACCATCACTAATTTTAAGGACCTTCTACATACATAATTGTTCTTACCTATGGGAATAGACAAGGGTACATATATATTATTAGCATAATTTGACTATTTTTTTTAACAATTAATTATTGGGTCAACACAAAAGCAAGCTAGATTGATTTTTGTCAAAATTATATTTTGAAAACTTTTGTACTCCGCCATAAATAATTATAATTGATTTCTATCAACAAACTATTTTTATTTACCCTATGGAGACCTGCTTATTGCATTACTAGTAGCCAAAATTGATCCTCACAATAACAAGAATGAGTTATTGACAGATTTGATTTGAAGGGCCATATTGAGGCGAATATAAGTCTTTTAAATCCAATCAAGTTTATAAACTATAATTAAAATTCATATGTATCTTAAGTCATCCCGTAAATTTGCATACAATAATGTTGATATGAAGCATAAAAATGAATTGGGATTTTCACTCTTTCTTAACATTTGTTCATGATTGTTGACAGACCATAAATGTATTACAAATAATGAAATTACAAAATTGGTAAAGAAATAAATGAAATAATTTTTGTTTTTGGGGTCTCTACTTTTGTGTATAGTTCCTTTTTTATAGCTTCTTATTATAGTTAATAGTACGTATAGAAATGCATTTGCAAAAAGCTTACCAGTTTTGGACTACTCACTACTTCCTTATTACACCACTAGGCGCTTCAATTTATCTTCCTTCTATCTTTAAAAGGGAAAATTTCTTCTAGCAATAAATAGAAGAATATCTACAATACGTAGTAAGGAAATACTATTGTTATTCCATCTTCATCTTCTGTGAAGATGCAAGATAATAAAGAAATAAAGTATGTGTGAAAAAGAGGGTCAAAATATATCCTTCAATGTTTTTCCTTGAAGTCAATTATTCACATAAAAATAGATTTGATTAGGAAAATATGTAATTGCTAGAGAAATGATAGTTGCAAAAAACTTCCTCGTCGAGGGAATAAGGAATTTCGAACACCACAACTTAAAGCGAAACTTAAAAGGCGCTGATGGAAATCTCGTCAATATTAAACTTGTCAGCCAAGTGGCGCATTGATGCTGTTGGATCTTTCTTGATCCAACAGCATCAATTTTGATTTGATAAAAAACAATGCGCAAGGAAAAGAACACATTGCTTGAGATGTCACCTGAAACCTTAATTAGTGCAAAAAGTTAATTTTAATGACTTGGGAAACTTCCCTGTAGCCCTCTGTATAATACAATAGATGTACAATATGCATATATAATAGTAATAGGAAAACTGCTCCCGGGAAAATTGCCCCGAAGAAAATTGCCCGTATTTTGTTCAAACTTCATGATGAATAATAATAAATTCGCTTAGTATTATTTATAACAAATATCCTATCATATTTTTTTGTTCCATCCCCCAAAGGAAGTATCTTCAAGTGTGAGTAATATTATTGCAATACCTACAATTTTCTTGCAATGTTATAAATTAAATCCAATCTTCTAAGAAATGGATCCAGAGGATTCATAGTGAGGGTGGGAATAAATAGCTTAGGGTCTCTTAAAATATAGTTGAATTTCCTCTACACTCAGATTGGTCCGGGGGTAGCGTGGGGTTGTTAATAAACACCGCCAATACATCCAAGGTGCACCTCTAATACCAAAAAAATAGTTTCAAGCCCTCAAGTTGCGCAGGATACTTGGGGATACCCCAAGTATCCTTAAAAACCTCTTTTAATTCATTCAACACATCCAAGGAATCCCTCTAATACCAAAAAAATAGTTTTAGCATACACTTTTCAAATTGAAAATCGCATTTTTTCTCTGTTTTTACGTCATTTAACTCTTTTTTCGTATGGACGCTATGTTACATACAAATAACATTATTTGTATATCAATATATATATTTTTTTAATTTTGTAAAGGGTACACTCAATTTTAAATTACTTTTTAGTTTTTCTTTTTTGAAAAGGTTAAAGTATCTATAATGACACACTATAAATTTGCTATAATGTGTTATTATTCATCATGAAGTTTGAACAAAATACAGGCAATTTTCTCTGATGCGATTTTCCTCACTGTCAATTTTCCCCTAGGATAGTTTTCCGCACACGCTATCATACAGCTAAAGATACCTATGTTGTATATATATATATATATTTTTACTTTTGTTAAGAAAAATAAAGAAGTTTTTGTTTAGTATTTCACTTTAAATTTTTCCAAACTTATGGTGTTTGATGTTTTTATCAATTTTAACCGTTTAAAGATAGAAGCGAGATCAACTTTTAAAAAAAACTGTAGAGTGAAAAACTATGGAATTAGGAGAACAGTGTGATTTATAAAAATAATAATTTCATTTACTTTTTTTAAAGCTATATAAAAATCGCGAAATGCTTTTTTTTATAAACCACACCATTACTCCTAATTCCAAACCTTAGATTGAGTTACATATCATAAATTTCATTTCTGAGCTGCTCTAATCTCAATAACATCAAATCCCAAATTTGAGTCAAATCTGTTTGCAGTTGAAAATTTATTTATGTAACATAGTTCCATATTCAATATGTTTTAGACATATTGCAGTCCATTATCTAGGTTTTGTAGCTATATGTAGTTTATTAACCTTTTATAACCTTTATTTGATGTAAGGGATATATATGGATCCGATATGACCTTTCCAATAAAATCTATCCATTCCTCTTTCTTTTATTGTAACGAAAATAGACGATAATTTATGGAAGAATACAAAAATTGTCCACACTTAATTTTGAGACAAATCATTCTAACTTGATTTTGTGTTGACGGCCCACATATTGAGGTTCTTATTTATATTTATAAAGTCCAACTATGTTATAAAACATTTTATTTCCGTAATTCTCTCTTCCTTCGAGGCATTTTATTTCCTATTCGTGAGAAATGAAATTGTAGTGTTCGATATTTATTGAACATATTTATGTTAATATTTTATTTGAACTTTTATTTTAATAAAATAATATGGTTCAATAAGATTAATCACGCAAGGAACAAACAGCTCTAAATTTTTGTACGTTATAATACTTTTTTAAAGTGCATAGCACTGGAAAGTCATTTTTTTTTTTTTAATCATTGTCTCCACCTAAAAATATAATGCATAGTATTATGAACTCCATTTATTCATCTCCCACAATTTTTTTTGATAGTTCTCTGCGATAATATTCGAATAAATCTTCAATTTTCAAAAGGGGTAAGTTACTTTGTAGTACTGATTGCTTAGGAGTCCATTAATAAATAATCTATATTTGGTATTGGGGAGAGTTGAAACACGTCTTGCTGAATTACTTGGAGATACTTCAAATTAGACCAACCAAAGTGTTACAAAACTGACATACATCTATATACAAATAGTCAAACGAGTTAAAATACATTTATTAGGAGTACTTTTAGTGTAATCTTCATTTGAGGTAAATTTATCCGTCCACCCTACGATCAAGTCATTGAATCGACTTCAAGCTCAGTGCCATGCAGGAAGCTCGTTGGATGTCCAGAGCAATTATACTCTCTGAAAAGATTCTTTTTAAGTTATCAGCTTAAAATAAATAACGACGATAATATAGCGTTATTAGATATATGTTTGTTGATTGTAACAATATACATTAAGCCTTGCCTTCAATGTATTTTAGCATTAGAAGCACCATATGATTTATGCTTGTTAAACCCTTTGAAGCTCTGGTCGGTACCTCATATAAATGTATATCTTGGGACACCCTAATGTACATATTCACTATGTCTCAAATAAATGGTGCATTGAATAAACATAAATGATTCAGTGCAAAAAACATATATTTCTATTTAGCTTACAATCTTAGAACCTTTGCTACGAAATATAGCATCTACAGAAGCAGGCATAGAATTAAATTACCTATGTCCCTCTCCAGTCTTGTCTTTCTGGTTATCATTCTTCTTGGACCTCATCCAACACTTCTCACAGTTCTGTATGGTATATTTATTTCACTAACAACCTTTTAGATTGATGATCCAGCCTTTATTCTACCCACAGCCTCTGATCTGACCTACAAATCATAACACATGAATGGACTAGGACCTTAATATTTTCACCACTACTTTTGAACCACAAATGAGTTTTACTGATGACATAAATAGTTATAAATAGCTTTTGTACTCAAATCTAGTTTTTAATTGTTGTACTTTTGATACTTTGTATGCAAGAAGTATATCTGTTAGAATTAACAGGAGGAAAATATGCTGATTAATCAATGTGCCATTTATTTGGAGACATCGTGCATGTTGATAAAGAGAAATATATTTTTAAATTTGTTATAAAGACTAACAAATGAGATATTAGATGTTGTAGGCATGAATAAAGCATTACAATAAATAATGTTATAATTATAACTTCTTGGGATATAATTTGAATTAGTATTAATAGAGATTGATCTTCTTATAAAAAACATCAGATATAACATGAACTTCTCAACTACCTTTTTTATCTACTCTCAACCTCGACTGACAAAAGGGAAATAAAACATTTGAAAAACATACCATAGCTACTACCATTGTGTAATTTTCTTGTAGCTAACTGTTAAATATTATTGAGGTAATATTTTCCTTTTTTTCTTGGGCTTCGAGTTCGGAGGGTTTATTATCCACAAAGTAAATACGTAAAAGTAACTGCAAGATTCTAAAACAAACAACCAAACAGACATTCAAAATAATAAGTGTTAAAATTCCGAAATAAATTACATATATTTTAGAGTAAAATACTTTAGTTTACAAATTGATTTTTATCAGTTTTTATTTCAAAGTCGATCATAGTTTAAACATGTACGAAAATAGTGATTGTAAAATTGTAATTTAGATAGCTGAAAGATATTTTTGAAGACGTCACTGGCTGGTCATTAAACAAAGATCGGCCCTCATTCGGAAGTGTCATTAAGATTTGGGAAGGAATACAAAATTTCTAAAAGAAAATAAATTCGTAGCACATGCTCTAAGAAAATATTATGCATTATAAATAACAGACATGGTGTCCACGAAGGGAAAGCTCCAATGAAAATATGAATTGCTTATAGTTACGGCATTTCTAACACAAATCCTTTTTTTATATATATCAAAATCTCTCATTTTTTAAAATGAAAAAAATTTAAATTATATGATACAGATTGCTAGAATAATATTCTTTGTTTTATATTAATGCAGTGTTTGGTTATCTACACTTCTTATTATAAGATATTTGAATATATGCCATCATAGAAATGAAAATTAGACAAATAAAAATAACTGACAAAATGGCGTATTTCCACAAACATAAAAGTATCTCTGTCCTTAATTAGTGTTTTGAATGTGGATCTTCTGAACTCCAATTATTTTTCGTTAATCAAAAAACCTATCCTTACTCTTTAATAATTTTTTCTTTTTGAAGGAAAGGTTGAAAGATTTACATCAAATTTGACCATTGTGATAGTTAAAAAGAACAAAAGCTGAAAAGATAATAACTGTTTTGTTTTTAGGGATATTTACAATTTAACAAAAACAAATACAAATAAATATAGAGAATAATAATAATAAGGGTCAACATTATTTAACAAAAAATGTTAAATAAGAATTATAGTCCTGTCTGAAAGATTGCTCCTACTTTCATAGTACTGAAAAGTTTTTTACAACATAATACGTATATATTTTAGGAGATGTACTGAAGCTAGCACTAAGTTTTTAATAAATTTTCTATATAAAAAACAAAAACAAATATAGTGAGAGTACAAAACTTGATGCTTAGTATTGGAGGTATGAAGCAACTTTAACATAGTTTCAAAGGTGCGACTGATTTAAGTACTCATAAAACACGTTGGATTTGAAAAAAAAAAAAATAAATAAAGGAAAATATTTTTTTGTTTTTCCAAAAAAATGATAAAGGGCCTTAAAGTGGGTTATTACACCTATCATGCGCGTACATGTAATAGAGGATTTGTGATTTAAAATTTGTCTTGCTTGTAGGAGTGAAAATTTAATGATAGCTTAAACCACCAAAATGACTAAGGTTTCATTTCTCCCCTTCCAAACGTTTTAAATCACAGAGCCTCTATATTTTAAAAAGGAGAATTTTTATGGTTTAAAGATTATGATATACTAAGTACTTGGAAATAAGTTTCTTGTACACGTGGGATAAATGTGGTAGCCCAACTTTCAATAGTATTTTCCACGAGTTTGGTATTCAAAATTGCTCAAATTTCCCAAAGGAAGGACTTAAATGTGAAAGCGATTGGAACAAAATTGCATTCAGCAACAAGATTATTCAAATAAAAACTCAAAAAATGACTTTCCTAGGTCTTCAATCATCAAAAAGGTTGAACATAGAGGAAACAATCAAAAAAATCCCAAAGATGACGTCATGAGACACAATAGTGTTCACTAGATTTTAGTATTTGCACTTTGTTTCAGCAAAGACCGCAACAAATAAATAATGTATTCTTCCTAAAACCAGAATAATAGTCTCTTTAGCAGGAAGGAAATAATATTTATATAAGATGGAAAATTGTTTTAACGGTTTTTATGACAACTAAATGGTTGGAAGACGAACACATTCTGGAGGAAGGTATGACTTTCTTAATATTCCTGAGTCCTGTGCATAAATGATAAATAATGTAGGAAACTACTAAAGAAAGGAAGGTTCCTATACAACGTGGTCACAGAAGTACATAGTTTCGGTACAGGTTAGTGACATCATCGGTATATAGCAGCAAATCGAATAAAACGGACCGGGGATGTTTTTTTCTGCAAAGAAGCGGTAGAATCTTCGTTTCATTTATTTTATGCATGTAGTCAAAAAGGACTCCTCTTCCTTTTGGTCTGAACAAAACAATCGTGAGATATATGGACTCAATGGACTTTTAAGCTATATTACATTTCATATTTTTATCGTATAAAGGGTACTTCTCCTATCTTTTCACAACTTTTAAATCTTTCATGCTTTTCAAATAAGTTGAAAAACTCTGTTTTTTATTAATTTGTTATTTGTAATTTTAAACGACTATACAATTCTATGCATTTGTCCGATTTTATGATAAGAAAAAGAAAAAAAATGTAAAGTAATTTGATGTGCAAAACAAAATAGAGGTAGAAGAAACGTTAAACCAGTACTAGAAACTTACTAAGCTGGAGATCCTAACATTTGTATATCTTATATATTCCAATCATAGTTTATGGCATAACAAAATATAAATGTTTTCATCCTAAAAAACAGTTATCCATGATAATTGTTTTTCCTGATACATTATTCAGGGTATTCTTTTGTTATCCATGATTTTATATTTTCTTTACATGGAAGTCATTGATGACTGGAAGATATACTGAGTAAACAGGGCCATATTCATAGAGGGGTCAGTTTTAAAAATAAATCAACGAAATTCTCCAAATGTAAGCTTTATATCTCTTACTCAACACTATATGTTTGTCCTATGAATCAACTATTGAGTACTTCAGAAGGAACATTGTACCTATATTCCTATATTAAGTTACGCCTATACAAGGGTGTATGTAATAAAAAGTCAAGTAGGATGAGGCGAAACTATTTAATACAGTTATAAGTCTTTATTGAAAATATTTTTTTCTACTTTGATTATAAAGCCGTATTAAAATCAAAGTTATAAATATAATCTTTGGTAATACATAGTTTGATCGGTTTGATAAACAATTTAAATATACAGTGTTTGAGGTAAAATCGTGGACTTTAAATCAATCTGGATTAATTTAGGATGAATATTTTAAAATATTAGATTGTGTTATTAAAAGTAATGACTATTCCGGTTAATAAACAATAATAATAAAAACTTTCAAAAATCAAGATCTGTCATTGTCGAGGAGTTGATGAAGATCGTAGGGTGCTCCCAGAGTCTGCTTTAGGATTAAAAGTGTGGATGCTTCAGTTCAGAGCCTTGAGATATCACTTGGAAGCGGTAGACGCTAGAAAATTGGGTTCATGGAAGACGTGGATATCATGATCACGGGAAGTCCGTCCAAGTCTATGAGGTAGCATACCAAGGCTCTGAATGTCAATCATTAGACCGTGAGGAGGTATGTGAAGGATTTGATGAAGGCCTCTTATGTACACTGGCAACTACTCATAAACCCAACCTAGTCCAACAGGGTCAAAAGAGGCTCGAAATTGTTGACTTGGTTAAAACATGAGCATCGGTTTGGCCACCCTCCTACCTGGGCTGTTCCTCTCTCCATTATGTCATTTGGGGTATACCCCTCACCAAAATTTGTATTAACTCAAGGCCTCCGTCGAGTAGCAGTGGGAGGCTTCATCAAGAAGTGCTGTGGCACCTTAAGGTCCATGTTGGAGGCCGTGGAAGCAGCCAAACGAAATTATCAGGAAATTATTTGAAAAATAGAAAGATATATCAATCAATAAATCTGTGATAAGGCCTAAATGGTGTACTTCTTTCAATTGTTGCAAAAGTTTAACATAGTAAAATTAAAGTAGATGTTTTCAAAGGAACAATGCAGGTCCATATATCAGGAGATCAATCCAATTGACCAAACTGCCAAAATAATGATTTATAATACACCCACTAACTAAATACAAATACACCCTTCATTGAATTCAATCTCTTCTTTTCTCTTCTCATTTCTCCCTTTTACTTCGATCCCTTTATGTCGTTACCCTCAGCAGCCTTTCATTCCTTGTTTTTTAAGTATTCTTTGATTTAATATATATATATGAAAAAGTCAAAACATACAATGAAATTATATCGAATGAGTTATTTCTTAAACGCTCATTAAATTATGTTTTATATAGATATTTGGAATCAAGAATGAAATATTTGGAGTTTATCCAAATATTTCATTCTTGATTCCAAATATCTATATAGACCTTCATAATTAGATTTAGGAAAAAAAAATTATATTGTTTGTCAGCACGTAAGCAAGCAAAAATGATTTTTCTATGAAATGATTTATTATTATAGAGGGTGGGGCATTATAACTTTATTCTTTATAATGCACATGATAATTTAGCTGTATAAGTAGTAGTAGATGGGCGTGGTTTCATTTTATAGGCAAGATCTAAAGTTTCCTTGGAAATACAGTCAGTTACTATCATGCATTTGAGTAGAGAGGAACGTGCGTTTGCCGTCGAAAATAAATATTGGCAAAAAATAATTTGACAAAATATTTTATAAAATTAAACAAATTATAATCTAGCTCCTACGTTTTTATTGATAAGATTTATAAAAATCAGTTAATCGATTACCTTTATAATATATCTTCTTCTTAATTTGAAATAATCCTTGAATAACTCCCCCGATAATTATTCTAGAGAACGAAGTATAATGTTGTCAGATCTGATGTAGTGGAAAAATTATAAATTGGTTCAGTTTATCTGAACAACGCAATTGAACCCAGATTTATTCCGACAAAACCACTGGTTTTCAAGAGTTTTGCAAAAACATCAATTATTAATTATTTTATGAACTAATCATTAATAACTATGAAATAAAATACATTAAAAATTAAATTTTGCGTCTTTTTTTATATTATAACTTTCCTTTTAAAACTTTTCAATTAAATTTTTTTTAAAGAGAAACAAAAAATAAAAAAATAACCAGGTATTCAAATACCAAAGTTATTTTTATTCAGTGTATGGACAATCAGATATGATTTTCGAAAATGTATAAAATCAAAGCTTTAAATGTGGACACAAAAATCCAAAACTTTAAAAAGCTATGTTGGCGCACACTGTATTTGTGTTCTTTAACTAATTCATTAACTTCTTCCCTTTCTATAACTAAACTTCTTCTTTTCCCCCTATGGAATTAAATAATTAAATGTCACGAAATTATAATAAAAGAAAAAGAATATGATTGATTACATTAAATAGAACTAAATGAAGGATCTAACGAAGGGTAGAGTAAACTATGCCCGAGGGTAACATATGGCCGGTCAAAAATATTTTATGAAGCGTTACAATTGTGATTCAAGATAGGTTTCTACATTTAAATAGTTTTAAATATACATATGTCTTACAATAACAAGGGGTGGAACAGCAAAGTTAGCAAATACATTAGTCATCATAACAAGCATGGCTACGTACAATGAATATATATATTTATGTATATTTTAATTTTGGCTGTTTTGAAAACTTTTTGAGAAATCATGCCAATAAAAAGTCGATAATGATTTGTAATAAATATAATTGGGTGAAAAAAAAAACTGGGAAAAACAACATTAAAAAAAAAAGATTTATCCACTAATATTAAACTTATCTTTAATATACTAAAAAGTATTTTAATACATCATTCAATTTTGATATTTTTCTTTGGTCAGTAGTATAATCTTTCTTATCAAAGTTTTTCGCTTATTAGTTTATATTTTTCCAAACAGGGTCCCTTCTTTTCTGTAACAAAATGTATCATTCATACAGAGAGCATTTTCCGAGTAATGGTATTAGCTTTGATGCAGAAACTGTGACCAAATTTTCTTAGATATTGTACTTATAAAGTGTTCCCCCTCCATTTGCTGTGTGGTCGCAGAAGCAAAAAACAATTGATTGCTTTCAGAATTTGTAATTGATTTTTGAAGGATATAGTTTTTCTAAAATTTCCAAGTTATATATAAATATTATATATAACATTTATGATGATGCAAAGTGGCCACTAACCTCCATTATATATTTTAAGGAGTTAAGTATGTATAGGAGGTCTCTCGGGTATTTAAAGGATAAGTCGAATTGAAACTTACTATTCTGATGAACTTTATCTATTTAATCCGCCTTGAGATTCGATGGGAACTTGAATAAACCAGCAGCCCACAGCCAGTGTGAGTGTGTGGAGGGGGTATTATAGCGTATTAAAAGGGGTTCTTGGTAGGTACAAATATATGCAGTGGCAGTGCAATTTAAACTGCCTTGAGGTACCGTACTTCACCTGGACAGCCTGGGCCTCTTAGTGTATATTGAGATTTAGGAGGGTTTCTAATGCTCAGAGAAGCAGGGGTGGAAAAATTGACCTTTCCTCGGGCCCAGTATATCACATGTACAACTCGTGGGCTGAGGTGTATTATAGAATATTAGAAGGATTCCTTGGAGCCTAGAAACACGGCAGCGGGAGTGTTTAATCTACATTTTGGCCCATTACTTAATCTGTACAACCTTAGAGACAGGGTGTATTTTGGCATTTCATAAAGGTTTCTTGATGCTCAGGGATGCGGCTGTGAGACTGTGAGTTCGGCGTCTGACACAGTAACTACTACCTCATCGTGTAAAAGAAGAGTGTTCATATAGTGCCTATACCTTGGTATACTCATACTTATAAAACCAACATTAGAATAATTCCTTATTTTTTGTTTTACATTGAACAGAAGAGCTTTTAATTAGTTTTAATTTCTCAATGTTCCGGGCAACACAAAGCAATGCTGGGCAAACCTACTCTCGTAAATATCTATAAAATGAAATATAGTTATAAAGGGCCATGTAACTTTTTTTCTGGAAAAAAAATCCAATATACGTCCTGATGAGATACCGTTCTTGAGCTTAAAAATGACATCCCAGACCTTACCATCCCACCAAAAAATGGTTGCACGACTAGGGCAGGCATCTGGGTAAATGATAGTGAGGTCGGTGGATCTCAGACACTTTTTAGCACATAAAAAAGTACGAGCAAAAATTGTGAGTCTACATGTTCAACGACGAATGAAGAAACATGTTCAAATGTGGTATGTAGGTATTAGCTATTTAGTATCTGAGTAACTATGGAATGTTTTTCCACCATAAAATTCATAAGAAAATCGATGCTGGTGGAATTTTGTAGCTAACTCATCTCCTTTCCCTTCAAACGAACCTGTCTCAATCATTTCGGAACAAGGCTAATATTTTTTTAGTGTGCTCATCTCCTATTGGGACTTGTAACTAAATCTAAAAAATTACTAACAAATGAGATCTCCAGATAGACTTTGCTCTTGTTTTGCTCTCATCCTTTCTCAAGACTAAGATCAAAAAATGAAAATATATATTTATTTTCCTTTTGAATGTAAAAACCAGATCAATTTATTTCTTTAGATCTCGACCCCAAAAAGTTGTCTAGATCTCACGTAAAGTCGTCTGGACCACATCATTATTCCATACTCCTGCACTTAGAGAGGGAGAGATTTATGTTATAAGAGAAGTTTGACAAGATTTAAGACAAACACTGAAAAAGCAAGAATGGAAGAAACAATTTGGTTTTTTCTAATAACTTATGTTGGTCCAACTACTACACTGGCTGTTGCGTTATTTTACATGCATAGTATTTTTGTTGTTATATTTATTTTAATAATTGACTTTTATTATATTTGCTCTATATGTAATAATAAGTGTATTTCATATTTTCATAAGGAAAGGTCCAAAAAGAAAGGAAGGGAAAAGCATGATATAAATCAAATCTGCATTATTAAATAAAAAATGACATAAAAAGTAGAAAGCAAAACCCTAGAATCAAGGATTTTTTACAAAAGGTGATTTGTGTACAAAGCCCTCCACCAAAAAAGGAGCTAGACTCATGATATCCTCATCCTTTGCCACACAGAAAGCAAGAACACTCCACATGAGTTCAACTAGGATCTTATCATCTGTTGCATCCAATTCAACATCTTCGAGTAATAGAGGAGATATACGATGGTACTTGATCCCAGAACTCAAACACCAGGAGCGTGTTCGATCCACTATTCGACCATCTGTATCTAAAATGCTATCCAGCATGAGTTTACCCATACCATCCCATCCGAGGAAGAGCTTAAACGTCTCCGTTGCATTATTGGGACGGAAAATGTCAACAACTTTAGTCTATGTACAAAACATAAGATTACAATAAAACCCTAGAATATGTAGCTGGTGTTGTTTTTTTCAGTTTTTTTTTTCAGAGGACTTACACGTTTGACAGGTGGGAGTCCAGTTCCAAGAGAGACGAGAACTTTGGGTATACATACTTCAGCTTCTTTATTCAAGAAGCGACATACGACATTATATTCAGTAATTTCAGTGAGTAAATCGATTGACGGATTATTACTCAGAATGCCTCCATCCACGAAACATTCTTCTGGTCTAAAAAATGAGGGAGCCGCTCCTGAGGCCCGTGCTGCCTTCCATATCCGTCTGTCATTTGAAGAATATCGTGAATCGAGTTCTGGATTATCATAATCTGGAATATTCATTTTGTCTTGGGCTGACTTATAATTGCGAAACAACATTAGATCAGGAGGACATCGATCCGCCAAAGTTGCTGTGACCATAACTCTAAAACCAATAATACATTTAAAATCAAATATAATACTAAAGAGTCAAATAATACTTTGGATTTGGAGGAAGATGCTTCATGAGGGAATCATTTCCAAATTCTTGTTGAAGTAGTTTATCAAAGGGAGCAGAATTATAGGGCCGAGATGCTTCACCTCCAAAGACCTTATCTTTGAGTCTAAAGTATAACATTTGACATTCGTCCACAGTTTTTCCAGATAACAAGGCAAGAGCAAGAATTCCACCCGTGGAAGTTCCTGCAATCCAATCAAAACAATGTAGTATTGGCGTTTCATATCGCTTCTCCATATATTTCAAAATGGTCGTCAAAACAAGTCCTTTGATTCCACCCCCATCAAGAGAGAGAAGTCGTCCATTGAATGAGAACTCATTACTTGAGGTACAAGATGCACCAAGCCCAACAGCTGAATTTAAAAAGGTGTCAAAATGGGTTCGAGGGCGAAGATTTTTACATTTTGTGGTTAATTCCAATATAGCAAATTCCGTTTCATATGTTTTTCGCTCAGCATCTGGGATGCTTAAAAAGTTTTGAGAGGCACCAACTGCATGAAGAGTGTAAAGAACGACCATTCGCGTTTGAGAGAGAGACTCAACCATGGATGCATTATGGTACTTATTCAGGGCAAGCTTCCAGGGGGTCAATCCTAAAAATAATTATTTAAAAAAAAATAAAAATCACATTAAATCACAAAAGGGATTGAACCTTGTTTGTTTTGGGCTAGAGGATCCGCATTAAAGACAAGGAGTGCTTTAATGATCTGAACATGTCCAACTTCCACAGCATCATGAAGAGGAGTATTTCCAAACTCATCATCTGCCATATCAATGCTAGCATTTCTAACAATCAATGCGAGTGCACAATCTAAGCGCTTTTTCTGAATCATGATGTGAAGTGCAGTTTTCCCATTGAAGTTTTTAGCATCAATGATGCATCCCGCGCCTGTGAGAGCCTCAATAATTTCACTGGATGTAGCCCAGTGAAGAGGAGTTCCACCATTCTTGATGTCCTAAGAAAGATAAATAATTAATTAGGATTAAAATAAGGAAACATAGGGGGAAGTAAAAAGTATTATTTATTTGCAAACAAAAATAATATATGCAGCATTGGATTAAACCACATAGTTGATTAAAAATAAAAACAATCAACTCCTTAACCGCAGAAACCATTGAGTAGTAACACATTGCTCAAATATACAGAAATTCATTAAATATTATTAAGTATTAGTGTATGCTCTATGAATATTGTACATAAAAGTAGGGATATGCTTCTAAAAAATGAGACTTGGACAGAAAAATCAAAGGTGATTCACCTTCCTTATTTCATCATATCATTATATATTATGTAGTAAGGGAAAAATGAAATGTGTTTCGTCAACAGAAAACCATCTTGAACAAAAATATTTTTTTTTTTTTTGCTTCATATATACAGATGCACATTTTTGAGTCAATTATAGGTTTTGTGTGGTATATTAAGATACCCAAATATTTCAGCAACTCCTTTATTTGATTTAAGATACTTACAAAAATAAAATCTGTCAATTTCTCATTCGTTTGCTATGACGAGGAATTTAGGACACACCCAAAGGGGGTATAAAAATAATTTCTAGATATAAATTGATGATACTAAATGATTGGTCAAATAAACTAAATTGAATCCACTCTCAATTTAGAAGGAAATAATTCTTGCTTGCTTGCCTTTGTGTTGACAGAACAGATATGTTGATTAAAAGCAGAGCTTTGATATCTTTGGAATGACAGTACTTTAGAATCATTTCAACTCTTTTTTATAATTATTTTATAATAAAAACAATGTGAGGGGACAAACAGGTCATTTGACCCATGGACTGACTTCCTTCCTGGAGAGGTTATTGACACACACATGTAGGTATGTGCCCGTAACGTGTGTGTATGACCATAAGAGTTAATAGCAATTATTATAGATTACTCATGAGAAGAAATCTGACCTTGAAACAAAGTCAACCTTTACCGAACCATTATATTATGTATGTACATACGAGTACATTCTACACCTCCTGCCTCCTCAAACCACTCTGGATTCTAAAAAAAAAAAAAAAAAATACAACGGTCTGTCGGTCAGATTATGAAATAATGATAAAACATATGTAATAAGATGTGCGTTTAAAAAATAAAAAAATAAAAAACTACAACATTCTTCTCGTACTTGCTCCTTTTTACACTGTGTGACGCTTAAGCGTAAGGGTGAAGACATACGCATGGTTTATGCTACTGCTGATGTTCCTACCATGGCACGGATTCAATGCATTTATCCCTTACGAAAACGTGTGTTAAAAGCAACAAAAAAGCCGCGTTGCTTTATCATACTTAATATAAGTGTATGTTGTGAAAATCATTTAGTCAAAGATTTTAATTCACTGACTTCAGTCCTAAAAAAACACATTAACCAGCATGAAATTTGTGGTAAGCTCAATCAAGGATCAATGTACTGAAAAATTATATTATAGATTCCGTATATGTACTTTAGGTTGTGCTCCTAGCATTTGCCGTTGGAGTCACGTTTGCAGCTCCAGAGCCTCTCTTTTTCGATCTATTCAAAAGGGGGTGTGACTGCCGAGACTACTACACCAAAAAATGTGTTGCTGCAAAGCAGGAAAAATGTTCTGAGCATTATCGAAAAGCTTGTAAGACCATTTACAAAGAGCATTGTGAGCACGAAACAAAGCAACACTGTGAGACGACATATAAGGAGGAATGTACCTATGAGGATAAGCAGGAATGTTCCACTCACTATGTCGAGGAATGCAAACCTTCCTACAATTATGGAAAGAAGTGTACCAAAGTCCCAAAGGAGAACTGCCACTACAAAAAGGTTCCTAAATGCCACAAAGTACCTCAAGAGCATTGTAAAAGCTACAAAGTTCCCAAATGCCAAAAGTACCCAGAGGAAGTATGTAAGCAAGTCCCAGAGAAAAAGTGTCATTATGAAGAATACTACGTTCCAAAGAAAGTGAGCCACGAAGAGTGTGCCAAGGAACATAGCTACTATGTGGAAAAGTACAAGACGGAATACAAGGAGCATTGTGAGAATTACGAAGTCCCTCACTGCAAAACCGTCTATAAGAAGGCTTGCACCCAGGAGACAAAGCAACACTGCGAAACCACGTACAAGCAACAATGCGAATACGAGGAGAAGCAACAATGCCACACAGTCTATCACGAGGAATGTAAGCCCTCTTACAACTATGGCAAAAAATGCACTAAAGTTCCATCCGAAAAGTGTGAGTATATTAAAGTACCCAAGTGCCACAAAGTACCCCAAGAACATTGCTCCAACTACAACGTCCCCAAATGCCACAAAGTTCCTGAGGAGGTTTGCAAAAAAGAGTATAAGAAGAAATGTGAGAAATATCCTATTCAAGTACCATACAAGAAGGAGGAAAAGACCTGCGTCTGGCCAGAGTACAGACATCATCAAGATGACAATCACTGCTAAATGACCTCAAAAAACAAGCGATGAATAATATAACCATTATGAATCCCCCTACTCAGTTCCTTGTTTTTTGGGTGTTTTCATTGCTCAAGATCCTCCCGTAATATTTGAATACAAAGAAGAAGAAACATACAATTTCAGGATAATCAACGTTCATTAAATTGAATTCAATTTATTTATTAACATGCTTGTTTTGTTTTTATAATAACTGCACTTTTTGGCATAAATTCATCCTGAAAGTAATATATTCTATATAGCTATGTACACATATGTAGTACTATACAATATTTTTTGTCTTTACTCAATGATTTATTATTATTTATTTTTGATAATGAAATATAAAGCTGATTTCGAAAATTAAAACATACAATACTATGTATAATACGAGTATGTAAGAATAATTCCTTCAATTGTTAATTAGCAAGGTCACATGGCGTAAGACTACTATTTACCATACATGTATGTATGTATAGTCTTTTTTATATCTCCTTTGACAAATGATGATGACAATGATGAAATTGATTACATGAGGGAGGGGGCTCTTTCCATTTCATTACGACGGCGACGAACTAACTCTTTTATTCCATTTCTTCTTCTCGCCTTTTGTCCCTCCCCAATTTCGTAATCCACACACATACTATACAACATAAATTTTCACCTCTTTAAAGCAGCTCAACTCAAGAATATGCAGAGTCACAGTTAGTGAAAACGTACTACTTTTTTTACCCTTCAAAATCCATGTACATATTATGTGAATACAAATTTATATTCCTTCAGTTTTTAATTGACTTTAATCTGTGACAGATAATAGTATATACAGAAAATACTATCAATTATTGAATCAGTGCAATGAAGAGTCCTCAAAGTGGTAGTAGTAGCTCCTTGTTCATATTCCTGATATTCATCGGAGGTAAGACATCTTTTTATATAATTAATTAATTACGAGAGTGATGAAAGACTCTGACTGACTCTTCCACCGCAAATCAACAGGCATGACCATACTATTACGTTATTTAAGAAAACCTTGATTCTTGTACTTGATGTATGAATGTGTGTAAATACTTATTTCTTGACTTAAAGATATTTGATCTTACAAATATCCTAAAGAATATGTAGGTTTCTACTGAAGGCTTGTTGTCGATTAACTTTTTAAATCGTTTAGTTATCCTTTATGGCTCTTTTTTCTTTCTTTTTTTAATTCGTTTCGTTAACTAAATAGTTTACTTTGAAATCGTTACTTGTTCATTACTCCCTTTGTAAACGACTTTGAGTTTCGTTTTAACCAATTCTAGAAAAATAAAACGCAATCATAGTAAATCGACAAATTTACAACATCTTCTAATACAGACAACAGCTCACGAGACCTCCAGCCTCTCTTACTAAATAACCCTTCCCTTTGGAAATAATGGAGTGTTAAAACTATTTTGTATTGAACGATTGAGTGTTGTTGATTTATTTCATCCCATATACTTTTACAAGGAGTAAAGATTACGATGAAATTATTACTACTAATTCCCTGTCATTTTGAATTAAATCCTCTTATCGTTATAGCTTTTTGTTATACAAACCTGTATTTATGTAAAAAGTAATTTGTATACCTTTTTTAGGACCTGGTGCTAGCACCAGGTCCTAAAAAAGGTATACAAATTATTAAAATATTAAGACACATAAAGTAATCCCAAGCATCTCAAATATATATGTGATAAAATATATATATATATATCATGAGAAGTCAAAGTATTTCATGAAAAAATTAAGAAACAATTGGATTATAGAAGATATTGAAAATAATGATCTGAAATAATTAATTCGAAATAAACAATGAACAATTTAAAAGTGCATTTTTTATTTTCATCGTTTATTGTTCACTTTTTTTGAGTTTTTTCATTATTTAATTGTTCACAAACGATTTTTTGAACGATTACACAGGGGAACAATTCGGGGGAGTGGGGATTTTGTACAAATATATTTAATACAATAATCAAATTTATCTATGAGCGCAGAATTAAAAACTAATCTCAGTTTTTCTTTCGGAATTCTGAAATATCTGGGATTATAATAATTCCCCACTGTTATCGTTAAACTTTTACTCTTAAAACAATTCCCAAATTAAGAGAAAGATTAATAAAACTTATGTTAACTTTTTTTTACGATAAAGAAATATTTTTATTGATTCTGTACTTTGTTCTGAACTCGATATATGTTCATTTTTAGGCTGAAAAATGATAAAAACGACACTATTTTTTAGAACTTTATAATACGTAGTGATCAGGAATATCATAGCTTATATTATAGAAAAATATACAATATATAATTTAAAAAAAGATTTATATAAAAAATATGCATCTCCAATGACTTCTGTTTTATTTTGTATTGATCCCATTTTTAATGAGGTGTACTAGCAAATAGTCAACTTTATCTTCATACTTTCCCCAATTTCAATGCCAATTTCATGACGTAATGCACCGTAAAAGAAAGATCGAGGTAATCGATGGAAGAAGATTCTACCTTGATCATCCTAAGTTTTATTAATCGTACTTTTAATTTGGATATTGTTTTAAGGGTAAAAAATGACTACGAACAATAATATTTCCGGATTACTATAATACCAAATATTTCAGAATTCAAAGGACTGTGAGAAAAACTGAGATCAGTTTTGGATTCTTCGCTCAAAGATAAATTCTTTTTTTTTGGCTTGAATTTATTTGTACAAATTAATTGTTCCCCTGTGTTATCAAAAAGACTGCTTAATGAGTTATTAAAAAATAATTGTGTTATTTTTTTCTCATTCTCTGAATCAGTTATAATAAAATAAATATTTTTGTTCCAAATATTAAAACATTCAAGTCACATTCAGACGTATCCCTAGCTCTTAACCTTTTGGCTAAAATTGTACATTTCTCAACATTTCCTAACGTTTTTTATTTTACAACACAAATGAAACGTATAGTAAATTATAAATTTATCACAACTCAGAAAAGAAAAGTGCACCAAATAATGGTTCATTTAGTAGATAAAGATACTTATCATACAATAAATGATGATGTCCAACTTCACCTAGGACGCATCATATAATCCAATGAATGACCACTGGCATAATTAATGTTCCTCCTGTGTTGAAGGCCAAGTTCCCATCTAAGATAATTGTGGTTGGCTTGATGAACAGAGACGGGATGTCATGCCGTCTCCCATTTTTAATATCGAATTCATGTGGATGGATTCAAGACTCAGAGTATTTTCTTGTTGCCAAAGCTGGCATACATTACCTCGACAGCCAGTTCTATGTCTTTATCAAAGCTGATGAGTGTCCTTCCAACAGCCTTCTATATAAACCTTGTTATTTTTAGCTCCAATCAGAGCTGGGAAGGAAGGTAAACGAACATTCCCCATAGTTTCTTGAGATCCTTGAAGCTCTTTGTGAAGAGGAAAATGTCCTGCTTCAACAATAAAGATATAATAAAGGCTTGCTCAGACTTTATATTTTTTGAAAATCTTTCCACTTCCTTGATACAAACGAATGCAAAACAGAAATAATAAATAGACTGATCTGGCTGAAAGTTGTTATACGTTCTTTCAAGAGATGCTATTAACTAAACATAAGCTAGATACACGCCAGAAGTGACATCTCTCGGACTTTTCACGAACTTTTCAAACGACTTTCGTATGTTTTTAAAAAAAATACACCAAACATAGGGGGCAATTCAACAGGTCCCAAAATATATATTTATCTACGATCATTTTCATTGTCAATACGCAAATTTTGCCAACATTAAATTCTTACTATCTCAATTTTTGTTTTGAATGATACCCTCTAGATAATTCAATCTTGCAGTACACTATCAAGTAAAATCCTTATTTTGGAAAAGTGTGCAAATATGCGCAGGTTTTTTTTTTTTTTACTTTATAGTCTTCATTAATGATGTATCTAACTAACCTTGTTGAGTTTTTTATTGTGCACACTTGTTCATCTATACTAAAACATTAGATATATAAATAATTTTATTTATTGAAATCATAAAAATAGTAAAATTTTCAAACAAAAAAAAAATTATAAAATAAATAAATATAAGACTTACAAAAAATTATTGACAAATAGTTACTTTTAAATAATACATTGATATATATATTTTTTAAATTGTGTACGAAGCTCTAAATAACCTTCAAACTATAACTAGATTATATTCAATTATTAGTATATTCTCATACATATAATATACTCGCGAATTAAGATTTAATAAACCAATGTTACTGTTGATTGAATTGTTTTTTAATGCCTGAACAACAAAATATAGACACATTTTTATTAGATCTACCGGGCCGTGCAAAATTATTTACCGATGATGTAAATATACTTTTTAAGAGGTTTTGTGGCAACCAATCTGATTGTTTCGTATTTTACTGTTAAAATAAACAAAAATCCTTCCTGTGAGAGCGTGACAACTTCCACATGTAAGACCATGTCCAATCAGGAAACAAAGAGGATCGAAATTGCAGCCCTCCTCCGAGCGGGAGTGCCTCATAACAACATTAAGGAACAGGTTGGGGCCTCATTGAAGACAATTTACAACGTTTCCAAGCGCTTGGAGGCTGGGGGTGATCTCAAGCATTCCCCTGGGGCTGGCAGGAAGCCTACTGTCTCAACAAGACAAGTAAAGGCAGTGTTCAAGAGGACTCCTAACAGGTCCATTGCCGACATGGCCAGAAAGATGGGAACGTCGAGATCAACTGTTTCAAGGGCATTGAAAAGGGCTGGAGGAAAGTCCCTGAGGCGTACTGAACACCCTCTGCTAACTGAACGTCAGCGAGAAGTCAGACTTGAGCGTGCCAAGAAAATCTTGAATGATATCAAGAGCTCATCTGGACGCATCATCATTTTTTCAGATGATAAAAAATTTTACGGTCGATCCTGTTTTCAACAGGCAAAATTACCGTCTTGTGAGCTTTGGAGATGTTTGGAGATCCAACGGGAAGGCCATGAAGCCGGTATAGTTTCCCACTGGCTCAGATTAACAGCGGAGGATTATGTGAAGATTCTGGCGTCCAAGGTCCTTCCGTGGATCAAATCCATAGTCGGCAACTCTCCTTGGGTTTTTCAACAAGATGGAACACCCGCCCACGCTTCCAAGAAAGCTCAGGAGTGGCTCAAGGACAACATGAACTTTTGGCCAAGGACTACTGGTCCCCTCAGAGCCCAGATCTGAACCCACTAGACTTCCCTATCTAGGCACACGTGGAGACCAAGGCCTGCAAAAAACGACACAAGAACAAGAACATAAATGCCTTAAAGGCTGCTGTCAACAAGGCCTGGGCCTCCATGGACGCCGATTACATCCAGCAAGTCTGTGGCAGCTTCAGACGTCGCCTGACCAGTTTCATTGAGTCAAATGGTGGCTACATTGATTAAATTTGATCACAAACTATTTTATTATTCTAAAAATGTATGAATAAATTGTTTCTCAAATCATTCAAATGTCATTATTGTCCGCGATATGTTCTGAACAAAAATCGGTAAATAATTCTGCACGGCCCGGTATACAAAAAAAAAGTAATTCAACAATATTCATATTTAGGGGTTTTGGCCGTTTTTTCTGTAAAATAAAACACTGTGCTTCGATTAGAACAGTTTATATGTGGTTTCAAAATTTTCCACAAGTGACACTGAACGTGCTGTTGAGGTTATTACTCTATTGATAAAATTCATAATATGGAGATGGATGACAGAAGAGTGAAGGTGCGTAAGATTGCTAGTGCTATGGGTGGGCATCTGAGATGGGAACCCTATTTCCATAATTTTGCGACCACAGCTGCTCCCTTATGATGTCTGGTAGCTTTCCTCGGATGAATTCTCCTCCCGTCGTCCCTCGTGGAATTCAATATTTGAATTCGAACATCTATTGAGATGGATGATCAAGTTAGAAGTATCTTTCTTCGATTCCCTCAATCTTCCTTTTACAAAACATGAAATTGGCATTTAAATAGGGAAAAATATGATGATAATGTTGACTATTTACTAGTACGCCCCATAAAAAATGGGATCAATATAAAATGGAACAAAAATCCTTGTAGATATATATTTTTCAAATAATTTTTTTTTAAATTATACATCAAATATTTTTGTACAATAAAAACTATGATATTCATCATCACACTCTATTATGAACAAGTTATAAGGGTCTAAAGAAGAGTGGTTTTTCATCATTTTTAGCCTAAAAATGAACACAGTTCAGAACAAGATACAAAATAAATAAAAACCCTTATACATAAGTTTTAATAGTCCCAATTTTTATTTGGGGATTGTTTTAAGGGTAAACAATTACTTTGAAGAATAATAGTCCTGAATTACTATAATCCCAGATATTTCAGACTTCAGATGATTGAGAGAAAAACTGAGAATAGTTTTGGATTTTACACTCATAGATAAATTCGATTATTGTTTCAATTGATTTGTTCAAAATCCCCCCCCCCCAAATTGTTCCCCTGTGTGATGCATCACTTTTCAATTTCTAGTATTTCCATTCATCTAAAAATATTATTAATTTAGTCTATTTTTAAAAGATTTGCAAACGTTCCTAGTGAACTGGAAAGTTGCAATATTTGACGTATTGCATGAAAATACAGTTTATAGAATTACACACTAGTATAATCTGTAAATAGATTTAAAATATAATAATAATAATATTGGTATGTCGAAGTCAATTTCGAGTCAAACTAGCTTCGAATAATTCAGCTAAAAGCAAAAAGTGTTTCAAGAGTGTCCTGTACCTCCTTATTTGAATTTCGAGTAGCATTTAATATTAAAAGCTTCACTTCAAAATCAATTATTTTCAGTATTTACCCATACATAATGTGAATTAGACCCAATATGTTTGAATAAAATGTAGCTTCTTTATTCATCGGAGGTAAAACATTCTACATGGAAACTCCAAATATACATATATATTTTGTCAATCAAGTAATTGGATCCCAAGATAAAAGGTCTTTCAATTTCAGAAAAACTGTGGTGCACACAGTCATATCTTCTGCCTTTAGTTTAATTTCAGTAAGTACTGATTCTAACAATTAAAAATATGTATTTAAAGTTTTTTTATTCCATACATGTTTTTTGTTCGCTTGTTTGGGCCTTCCTTTCCTTTCTTTACGAGAAAAAATACTAATTTTTGTACTGGAAAAATTTCGATTTGAATTACGAATGAAATAAATAAATAAATCATGATGTAAATTATAAAAATGTATTTAAATAAAAATTAAGGAAATATTCAAATTAGTATATATTTATTTAATATGTAAACTAAATTTCATTTCTATTTCAAATCAAAGAAAATATCGAAAACAATTAAGAATATACTCTCCATATTTGCATATCTTGTATGTTATGGAGCTAGCAACTTCGTATAAGATGAAGTTACACTGTAGGTTTGCCCACAAGTCATACTTTTTCTTTCTATCTCGAAATAGGAGACAGATACAGTGGGAAGTTGAAATTCAATTATTGCAATCCTTAAATATTAAGGAAATAACTTTGCGAAGCGAAGAATATAATATTGCCATCGAAGTAGGAGGAGAGGTACTTTGACTTTTTTATAGATATTTGACCAATTAGCACTTTGGAGGATCAGTCATGTGCCATATAAGTTCTCATTATGTGGAGAAGGTTATGAGTGTATCTCTTATCGAGTATACAGGGGAGGGAGCGAAAAGAAGGTCTAGGAATCGATCCATATGTAGACTGAGGAAACAGGCCGGAGGAAATCACATTGTAGAAATAGTCGGTCTACTCTACATAATGAAATGTGATCTCATCCAGCCTCATTCTCAGTTCACAAATCGACTCCTAGTCCCTCCAATCATACTCCAATAACTTTTTGCGTCGCTTCATTTAGCCATCTTATTTTTTTATTATTAAAAGGTTTCGATAATTGAATTTTTTTAACTGTCCGCTCTCTCCAATTTTGAGATAGAAAGTATGACGTGCGGGCAAACTTATACAGTGTGCCCAGAGCTTAATCCACGAAATCAAACTTTTGTTCAAAGGTGCGTATATTAATACTGGAAATACTCCATTTTGAAGTGAATTTCTATAACTATTAAATACTGATTTAATAGTTATAGAAATTCAAGTATTAACTCTGCTATTAGATGGTATACATACATACTTGACAACTATATTTCGAGGAAGATTGCCTTGCAGGAATGTTGTCATAGATCAATTGTCATAAGAAAAATTTCAATCAGTTGAAAATAGCCTGCAGAAAAATTCCATGCAGTTATACTATACATGTATGTAGTGATCCCATCTACAATGTGCGGAAGCAAAAATGCATCATACATTAAGATATTAAAAAAAATCCAAATAAACTAATGTCGGGCAATGGAATATACATTTTTTGTAAGAGCAGTCTTGAGACCTTCCTTCTTATATCATACATTTTTTTGTAAACAAAGTTAGTTTCGGGATGTCATAGAAGAGACGTAGTGTGCTTGACTTTCTCCAGGAGGGAGTTCCTATTTGTGAGATGGTAAAGATTGTGGAAGTGAACGAGTCCCCTGTTTTGAGGATCAAGAAGGTATTTGAGGCTGATAGCAGCTATCCACGGAAGCCTAGAAGTGGGGTCACAACATAAAGTGATTGAAGGAGCTTATGAGTGCCTGGGGAGACAGTTTGAGGCAAATCCTCAAACCTCAATTTCCAAGTTTGCAAAAAAGCACAACGTTAGTTAGGGGACGATCAGGAATGCTCTGAAAGGCATGGGTCTACGTCTGCCAAAAACGCCAGCTCATAGCAGCAATGGTAAAATCCACCAGATTGACCAAGGCCAAAACTTCTAAGTTGGAATAAGGTCAATTTCTGACCCCGGACATTGTGGCCTCCTTCATCCCCACATCTGAAACCTCTTGAATATAGGTTTTGAGATACCATTGAGGCCAAGGCCTGTGCTGTCGCCCACATAAATACTGTCGAGCGAAAGACTACCATTAGGTGAAGTAGATGGCCATGTCTGATGAGCATGTCATCATAGTCTGCTAGGTCTTCCAATCTCGTATACAGGCTACAATCGAAGCTAAGGTGGATATTTTAAATTTTAAGGATCGGAGTTTATAAATTTCAAGGTGCTAACCTCAATCACGTCAGAGCTCTTGATGATTTCATGCTGTCCGCTATGATGGATTTTTGCTATGGACACTAACGTACATATGGGATTGACGCATGTAAGGATACGTAGATAGTCTTACAATACGCAGAAAAAACGCTGATCATAGACAGTGACCGTTGAACCTCCTGTTGTAAAAAGTATTGATAAATTAGGAGGGTATGTAGATGGGAAAACTATCATCGAATTCTTCGATAGGACAGATCTGAAAATAAATCACTGAAAATATAATATAATTGTAGGGAATTTTCAGGTGATGAAAGTTTTCCTTTTGTTAATTTTCTTATTGCAATACTACGAGGAATCTACGCACACGATTTCATACGAACTATTCCCAATATCAAATTATTTGTTAACTTCATTAGGTCTCCATGATCAAAATTGTATTTCAAACATTTGTATAATGGCTATAAGTTAAAATTTCTATATAGAAACATAAGACATTAATGTCGTGTACAGGTTACATCCTAAATTGAGTTTAATAGTTTTAAATGAAGAAATTAGAGCCCTTGTGATGAGGGTAATCCAATAATTGAATATTCCATGGATGGTCGAAGTATTAATTATGTTATTTTTGACTTTTTTTTAATTATAATTACTAATTGACGCATTAAACGTAAATACATGGTACATACGCAATTTAAATAGCTCAAAATGAATGGATAGTATCTATTAATTGATATTAACTATAATGACAGATGATGCAATTAAATAAAGCATAATGAAATGTAGAAATTGTTTCTTGTGTAATCTGTTCATGCTAGCTGGATCTTGTACACAGTATGCCTATATATATATAGTCCCTTGATTTCAGTACAGACACTCTTCATATTACTAAGTTAACAAACAAAAAAGGAAGGCTATAAATCATTCAGGCTATTTTTTTCACAGGAGTATATTTATCACTATATATTTGTATATATTTTTTTTACGATTGCAAAGAAAAGGTCGTAAATTTATGATCCTAACATCTGTCATTTTTTCTAAATCCAATTTTTTTTTTTATTATTTTCTTCATTTATTTTTTTAAAAACCTTTTGTAATTTGTATATAACTTTTTTACATAATATAAAATAGAAGCGAGTGACCAGTGGCCCAAGAATATAACCCTTTAAATACATAAACAAGGACAAGAGTAATGACCCCTTTATGGGTTGAATAATTGAGGAAACAACCTCAATTGATTATTCCACATTCCTTCCGCTTTGTAAGTTGTGTTGCATCACGCTCCGTAGTTGCATATCAACAATTCCCAACGTCAAGGTCAATTGGAAAAAAATGATGCACTTTCAAGTCCTTACGTCATAATGATTCAACAGATTTGCAGGTCTAACATAAGTTAGTCATTCTACTAATGACATGTGCATCAAAATAATACATTTAATTTGTAGGTATTTAATGGATAGTTAATGATTCAGTCCGGAAATTCTTTTTGGGATTCGACACATGAACAGTCAAGATGAATCTATCAAAAAATATATCTTGATCAACCTCACCTATAACTTAGGTCTGGACTGATTTTTTCATGAACTCTTGATGATTTCAAACGTCGTTTACATAACGTCACACAAAATTTAACTCATGAGTTTATATTTACCCAAAACGATACTCAGTAAGAGACAAAGTCACCAAATCGATGGAATCCAAATAGATTATTTTCAAAGAGTTGAACTTAATTAATTGTTCCTATCAAATGGGACATCATTTTTCCATCGATCATCAACAATGCTCTGTTCCATTAAAGGATTAATCCTGTAAAATAAAAGTTGTTTTTTTGAAAAACTTATATCTTCTATTTTATTATAGTGGGTTTCGAAAGAGAATCTTCTTATTAGTTTAGACATTCGTTGTGCTTCATGAATTTCATCATATTCCATATTTATAAAACAACAAAAATATGCAACTTAGCCACAAACCACTGTGTGTACTTTTTTGCAAAATGCATCTCTTGCATCAAGGTCAAAGGACAAAACATAAATGAATACAAGGAAAAGAACTTTTTTGAATTAGTGTAGTCAAGATGGAAATTACTCATATATTATATTATATAGGTATGTCAATTGAATGCAATTATTATACTTCATGGTATTTACCTCGTTAAAAGGAATTGTCACTACAACATAAATACACTAGTGGTGGGTTTCGTTCTAAAATTCCTAAACCCGTCTGAGATTTTTAGTGGACCAAATTAAATCGATTTCTTAAAGAGGTTTAGTCAGGACCGGTCTCAAAAAAAAAAAATCGACTCGGATAATTTCCAAGAAACATTAGTCTGGATTGGTCTTACCAAAAAAATCGGTCTGGATCAGCCTCATTTAAAATTTGATCTAGACCTATCCTATAAAGACATGGTAGGGGAACAGGGGTAAATTACCCCAAGCTTGGTAATTTAGAAGATTTTGGGAGTAATGGAAGAAGGACTTTTTAGGACATAAAGATCATTTTCAGAAAATATTATTTTCTAAGAAAAAATCCTTCATGAAATCTATTTATTAACCAAAAAAGGTCGCTTGAGAAAATAATTTTTATCTTCTCTTAAAAAAAAGGCTTTTTTGTTATTTTTTTTTTAAATTTTCTTGCATCCCAAAAAAATTTCAAAAGAAAAAAGATTCTAAATTTATTTTCAAATATACTTTTGCAAATTTGTTGCGTAGGGGCACTAAAATTTACGAATGACCTCCCCTGTGATAATTGTGCCACTCCTTTACTGAATATGATGAATGTAAATATTTATATCTTTCAGCTCAAATCCCTGGATCATTTCACCAGGAAGTCCCTGGAGCTCTAAGCAAATCCACCTGCCCTGTAGCGTTTACTCATATCGGAGAAAGTTGTTATTTCTATGGATATTTCCGCCTGAACTGGTTCCGTGCCATGGAGTTCTGTCATACATTTGGTGACACCGTCTCCCTCTCCGCTCTAGACACCCCAAAAGAAAACAACGACGTTAAAAATTGGCTCTTAGATCATGGTTCGTACATTTACATAGATGTATATTAATCATACATCTTTTCATAATTCATTCCAACTTCAATTTCCTAATATGAATTGACTAATTAATCATGATTTTGTTTCATGTATGTGTGTGAGTGTGTGTGTTTATGACTGGAACATTTGATTCTAATCCCTTTTTCTTTAGATTGAAGGGGGTCATGAATCAAAATAATAAGATTTGCATAGTTGGGGATTTAGACGTGATGGCATTTGTTTTTCATGGCCTGAATAAAAAAAACACAATCAATGCATGCATTCACTTTTGAAATTCCTTAAAATGTGTTTGCTCAAGGGAATGGAAACCTTGATTAGAAAACTTAAACTTTTATATAGGGAATTCTCTGCATGCTACAAGGAAGTCAAGGAATACTCTATGTATGGAACATGCACTTTTTTTTCTTTCCCTTTTTCTCCCGTAGTTGATCAAAATATGGGTGGGTTTTTAGTGCTCAGAGTATTAAGATCAAATCGGCGATTTTTTCACAAATATTTAAATTGTCACTCAAGCCATAGTTTTTGGAGGATTTACTTGAAAAATAGCTAGAATTGTACATATGCAGAGCATTAGTCCGCTCAAGAAATCCTGCGCTTGCTCCTACTCAGTTACTAATTATGTGAGCGCTCTCTCACTCACTTTTTAAATCAATGAGCGCACTCCTGCTCAATTAAAAATCAGCGGCTCTCTTTTATTCGCTCGTATAGGAGTATTTGACAACTCTTTATGATTGAAATTAAATGCAATATACTGCAAGTTTAAGTGTGCCGTACGATTTGTGACAAGCATAAATAATTTGCAATAACTTTTAATAATTAAAATACGTGTATCAAGAAATTTGTATTTTGGTGTACCTTAGGTACAAAAGTTTATGCAACCACAATCTTAGGGTACATGTTATTACGAGGTTTCGTGCACTATCATCCAGTTAAGCCTCATAATTAGGCTACATGAGAGGGAAACTTGTCAACTGAAGACAGCAGAGAGCCACAGATACAGCATAGAAAAAACGATTCTAGCTTATCTTCAGACATAAATTATATAATCTTTCCTTGTGATCTTTAAAATTATTATTCAACTTGCAATTTTTTTGATGTTATCTCATAAGATGAAGAGAACAGATAAAGTAATACAATTTTTTTCGCTCTTTTAAAATGGCAAGCCCGCTCTCGCATTTGCTTGTTATTCAAAACAATGAGCGCGCTCTCGCTCAAGAGTTTTGAACAGCCCTCACTAATACTTTGTATATATAAATGATGAAAATGATTTTATTTGATGTATCCGCCTCCGACATCAATCACGACCGGTATTCGGATACGGAAGGAGAAGCAAATGTTGACGGGGTATTTCTTAGCATATTATTAATTGTCTCCTTGATGGAAACAATCAAAGAGTACTTCATGGTATGAGATGTTCGATTTGTTTTAGATTCAAGGTATTCCCAGGCGAAACATTCATCGGATTAAGATCCAGACCGCTATTTCCTTCTCAATGAAGTCATACCAGTGCTCAATCAGCCACTTTAACGACCTTTCTGAGAACTGGTAAGATACTGAGTCTAGTTGCACGGTCTGGATCAGGACGCCAGTCACATTTAAGACATTCCAATTTGAAATATCCATGTTGTTGGGGACAAAACTCATCGTCACAGCGCAACACCGTATGTACTCTGTAAAATAAATATTATTTATATGTGAATCATCTGTCTCCATGATGCCCAAAGCTTCACTAAAGATTGGAGAAACAACAATATTTCTTCCGGAAAAAAAAGAAAGACGCTATCAGAAAGGTGCATCATAACGAAATCACCGGGGCGCACAACTACCAAATTGATCTTAACGCTTTGAATGTGGAATGGTTATGAAATAAAAGAGGGAATTAAATTAAAACAATCTTGGTATGAATGCCTTAAAGATTAAAATATTATATAATGGTGACGTCATCAAGTCAAGTATTATTTTATGGCAAATTTGACAAATCATTTTTTTACCCCAAAAATGGAATCGAATTATAACATTTTCTTTTCGAGAGGGAATTTTTTAACTGCGACAACTATACAAATTCTGCAAAGATGATTCCAGCGCCATTGCATTTAGTCCACAATTACTTTAATTCAATTTTCAATTTCATGGCATAACTATTCCACTATTAGAAAAAAAAAAAAAATTCACCCTTAGTTAGTCCCAAAAAAAAAAGTCTTCATGAAATAAGTTCACCATTTTGAAGTATACCAATTGTTAGTATTAACTTAGAATTAGGGTACAGAAATATTTATAGAAAGCAAGATTTGAAGGACTGTAGATAATCCTTGGATTACAACCAATGAAATCTACAATAAATTCACAAGTTATTACTAAATAATTATATTATAAGAATCCGTCACTATCAATTCAATTTAACCGCAGGTCCTTGCGTTTTGTTTTTTATTACGAAAAACAAAAAGTTCCTTGATAATCATTTACCACTAGTAGATATTTTTTAGATCCATGTCAATCAGACCACCTTATCTTGAGATTTTCAGATGATTAAGTGGTTTTTATTTCAAGGAAATTGATAGTCATTTGGTGATAGATATTACCATAAATACATAAAGATAAAAACAGAACCATAACTTAGTTGGGAGAATGAGTTGAAAATCAAGTGAAAAAGTAAATTTGATTTTTAACACATGTAACTATTTAAGCATATAGATACATTTGGACTAGACAAAAGGTATAACATATTGGGGATAGATACGACAAAAGATCCTTGAGATATAATTCAATTATAAACGCTGGATTTGAAGGAAATATACACAATTAGTTGAAGTATTTAAATTTCCATGTTTATTTGTAAGATATGTATATATAAAATATACATCACAAACATGTGCGAAATACCCTTCCATTTATTTGCAGATTCTCCCGGAATACGAAGACTTGTGTTTTAGGACTTATGTACTTAGGATATGCATTATAAAAAAAATTTAAACGTCATTTGTATAAAAATTTTGCAATATAGATCATGTTTATAAATATAACTAGCCCCCGGCTTTGCTCAGATTAATTAGGTGTATATCACAGAGTGACGAATTGAAAAAAAGGCAAAGAAAAAACTATTCATTAGCCAGTTGTCGCGGGTAGGATGGCTTTTATTAAAATTTTAGTGAAAATAAAAATAATTAACGCCTTTAAGAGGTTAAATATATCCTACCAGCAGCTGATTGTCTAGATCTACACAACAATAGCGCCCTTGATCAGTCTATAGCTGTCTATGGCGTCGATGAACAGACAAAAAGACAGAAACACTTTCCAATAATTTTATAGATAAGTGATTCTCTTTTTGAATATGACACCCAGAGCTTTAACTGAACAGGCTAGTTGCTACTTTTTTGTTCCTTAAATCAAGTTGTCACTAAAATATAAAGTACAGACTCAAAAATGAGTCCTCCAACTTTCCTTTATTAATATAATATTTAACTTATCGTCATCTTTTTTTGCACATATTATAAGCTTATTGAATGTCATCAGACTCATTATGACTCCATTTGGTATCCCCAAAATTTTAAATTCATACTCTCAAAATATGAAGCGCAAGAAATCATTTTTTACTATTGAGGTAAATAAATATATGAATATTTTCAATTAACTATATAGGAGGTGCGTCAACATAAAAGTCTTGAGCAAACATCACTAATATATCCAAATTATTTTTTTTTACTTTATATATGTATACATACTGATACACCCCATGTTTCCTAGACACCTTTTAGTCAATTATAGGTTTTTTATTCAAATTTGTGGAATGAGTTAAGATACACAAAAAATTTAGTTATAGATTAGAACCTTTATTTGATTAAAATACTTATATTCAGCCCGACATTACTTTTCAAATAAAATGTATCAATTTCTCATTTATTTAAAATAAAGATCAATTTTAGCTACTTTAAATGCAATTTACGGTGCCTCCAAAAGATTAAAATGAGGCCTTTGGAGATAGAAATTGATTTAATTATACAAATGTAATCCAGACTCAATTTGGAGAATAAACATTCTAGCCTACTTTTGTGTTGACAGACCAGATATATCAAATTAACTATAGTTCTCGAATAAGTGAAAGTTAATCTATAAATAGAGGTCGAGATAATAAACAAGGTCTAATTAGATATTTTGTAACATTTCTATTTTTAATTGATTTTGTCAGATAACACACTTAGAAATAAAACTTATGACGTGAGCTCTGTGTTTATTGCATGCAGTATTTAACTCTATAAGGCTATATTTACGTATCATATTTAATACTTGGGTTTTGTAATCCTCGATTTGAGCAGTTTGACCATTTTTGACTTAAAAACTTCATTGATGCAATTTATTTATTTCGACCAGCGGCGATAAACCAGCAAAATTCTTCAAAAATTGAATAATTCCATCTTATATGTTGTTCTATAAGTTAAACTTCCTAATTGGTTAATAGCTTAGCAACTGGTTAAAAAGATTGTGTTAATATTTAACCTGAGAACAAAGAATTAGACTTTACACAAATTTAAATTCTTTTAAATAAGTATTTACAGCAATGTGACTCTATCTGTTAAATACAGTCTATAGTGTACCAGGACTATTATTCTCAGACATTTGTTAATAATTTTAAAAAAATTGAAAATGAATATAACTTCATTTTTATAATTTTATTTTATGGTTAAATGGGTTCTAAGCACTTTGGCAAAAGCATTTTTTTGTATGGAATTTTGCCGATTGGACACTTTGTTGAAAAAAATATTAAACATATTTGATGATGATGCTCTAATATTATATAATTTTGATTTCCATTTATGTTACTCTCATCTTATAAGATATTTTTTTTAGATTATTTGCTACAAATTGCAGTTATTAAGTTACTATTTGATTCATTTCAGACTACATATTTCCTTTCTTCTTTAAACATTATTCCTCTTTTTAACGTATTACTTTATTGGGTGGTTGTCATTTTTTTTACAACGGTTGGAGTCAAATGTTAAAGCATTCTCCTAATGAAACTTAATTATTACAATTCTTCCTATAACTGTTGACTCAATAATTGAGACAGTTTAAGTAATAATGCCATGGTATAGGCAGTTCTATAAGACGTGAAATGCCGGTAGGTTAAAAAAGAAACAGAAAATCAAAATGGTAATCCTGTCAATTTGAAGAATGTTTGGAGTAGAACAGCTTAGCTGTTATGATATTTCATTAGATTATATGCCAGCAAATATACTTCCCAAGAGTTTAAATTGAGAGGTGGAAGTATTTCTTGAGAAATATCTCCCAAATAAAAGTTCCCAAAGTTGAAATTTGAAAATCGACTTAAAACGAAAATAAAATTAAAAAAACTAAAATTTGAATTGATTAATATTTGATTATTAAATTAATTTAATAATCAAATATTCAATGCCCCCTTTAAATCTACATTTTTATATCAGAACGTCTTTTTTATTTTTTAAATCAAAATGTGGTCAACCTAATCGATTTATTTTTTAGACAGGACATTTGACATGTACATCCTGTTTGATGATGATGTAATTATACCATAATCACTCCATTACCTTCAAAACATGGGAGAGAGAACAGGAGGGGGGAGATTATTATATATCAAGCACTAATATGTATTAAAAATATGTTAAATAATAATTAACTTTTATAATGGAAATAATAAGATATTTTTATATAACTATCCTACTCTTCTCATCCCATATCGATCACACAAAAAGATGGAATAAATTAAAACATGTCTTAGGGATTTTCAGTACATATTACTCTGATTTAATTAAATTATAAGTGAGTATCATTGGCATCAAGTAGAATTCAATGCAAATGTTAAGTCTCTTTTTTTTAAGTCCTAAAGCCATTTCATGAAGTTTCATCAAGTTTTATTAGGAATTAGTCTATTTTATGTAGTAAAAATATCAACTTTGAGTCCCCTAGATGACGTCACCTTTAGTTACGATGCAATTTATGACGTCAGTGAAAACGTTGTGTATGAGAAATACAGGATTGTTTTAAATTGCCGTCCTATCAATTTTCAACCTTTTCCATTGATTCTTATACGGTTTTGAGGTTGTTTTTTGAAAAAAAATCAAGTTTGAATTGTTTTCGTTAAAGGTAGTAGTAATTAAAAATACACATTGAAAACTAGACTCCATAATGATATGGGCTGCACTGGCCTCAATTTGCAACAACAACAAACAAAAAATAATTAGCATATTTTCCGTATTTTGATGGAGTGAATATCAATAAAGATAACTATTTTTTTACTGAAGACTTTTAATTCATAATGTTTATTTTATGTAAATAAATTGAGGTGTTTGGTAAAAAAAAAAACACTACCTGAACACTAAGTTACTGCCGTGGATCCAAGAGGAGTTTTCAAAAACCCCATCCGCTTTCAAAGCTGGATGGTGCATTTTTGGCCTCTTTCTTCCCCTGATTGCAACTCCCAAGACTTTTCCATGTAGGATGTAGGTAGAGAAGAATGTCAATGCTATTTTTAGAGTCTTCAAAGATGAGCTTCTCGCTGCTTTATGATAAAAATGTCCTATCTGATTAAATGGCAGAGGAAAAAATGCCTTTGGAACAATATGAAAGGTAAACAAAACGGAAAAATGAAAAAGGGGAAAAAATGGCAAGATTCCTCTAATCTGATATAATACCAATCACAAATCTAACTTATAATAAGTTAAAAGAAAAATAAACAAACAAGATAGCAATTCGAAGTGAATAAATGCATTTGACTGAATTGCCCATTATCAATTATAATATCATTAGATATGATGGATTATTCATATTGGACAAGGCTCAGGGATTGATGGACAAGCATTTGCATAATGCTAGGTAAGAGCAGTGGATTCCACTTGGTTATGATCCAGGATATACCAGAAGAAGAGGTAGTTGGCTCAAAGGTCGGGTCGTTCAAGAACACAAGGAAATGAGTGAGGAAACCTGTAAAGATCAGTACATTTGGAGTAATGTGGAGTTGCAATGGAACGATGGTCTTCGTCTCTTATTATTAAGGTTTTCCTCACTATAATTATATCCTATCTGGCAAATCTTATATCCAATAGATAAAACATATTTTTTTAAAGCAAAAATTATATCTTGAAAAGACCAGATATGACATATTTTTATTGTAAAGCAGGGTTATGGCAGCTGTAGACTTCTTGGGAGGATGTTCCATAAGAAAATGTACGTACCAGCTGTGTTAGTTCTGTTAAGAGACATAGCCTATGATCCATGGCAAATGAAGACATATTAAGTTAGTTCTTATTATTTTAAATTCGTATCAAATGGACAATAAACCTTATGTTATACAATTTGTGTAGCTCTTATTACAGAGGATGTGTAAGTGACAATTTTGATGGGACAGTAATTATGAACAACTCTGTGTATTATGTATATATTTGTACATCAAATTGTCAGTCATTCAATATATTTGTAATTAAGTAGTATGGGATTTGTTCATGACAAAGACAAAATAATCAACCAGAGACATGATATTAAGAATATTAATAAATAGAAATTGTCAAGATACTTTAAAAAAAGAAAGATTATAATACGACCTACGTACTTCCTCCAGGAAGTACATGGACTTGGAAGCTAAACACAAAAGGCATAAGTAGGTAGGTGTAAGAGAAGGAAACTCTCATTTAAATCATTATTCATGGATTTATAAAGCTACTTCTTAGATTTGTTCATATAATCATAACTCATTTAATACATACGAGTACACATCCCTGTGAATATTTACATACTTTGATATAACTGTGAGAATACTACATACTTTGTAGGAACGACTTTGAAGTCACTATAATATATGTATATATTACATATTATTTTCTAGGTAAAAAAAAAAAGTGCAGGAGATGAGATGAAGGAAGGTGAAAAACTAGTCCGATATTTCCTGATTACAAGAGAGGAACTAAAAAATGAATAACTCCTAGATAACAAACTGCAATGACAAAATATTGTGTACAAAGGAACAGTCTCGAAGATAGTAATACATACTCTCAATATCATTGGTTAAATGCAAATACTCAATGTTTTTGTTATTATTCATATGATTATAAAAAACAAATCGGAATCGAAAAAGTTTCTCTTTGAGATTACATTTAACATTGCTGTGTGAGTTAAAATCGTGGACATGACTTTCAATCAATCTGAATTACTTAAGGGTGAATATTTTAAAATACTAGGTTGCGTTATTAAAAGTAGGGACTATTCCACCAATTAATAAACAATATAGAAAGAAACTTTCAAAAATCAACAGTTGTCAGCATGAAGATGAAAAGGCAAAGGGTGTAGGATTTGCTTCATGCACAAGTGAGTGTTAAGGAGATCATAAATGTCGTAGGGTACTCCCAAAGTCTTGTTTACAAGATTGAAAGCATAATGGCTTCAGGTTGGAGCCTTAAAAAGTCCCTTGGCACCGGTAGATGCCGCAAAATCGGGATCATGGAGGACGGCGACACCGCGATCACTAGAAGTCCGGCCAAGTTGATGAGGCAGCCTGCCAAGGTTCTCAATGCCAGTTATTGGACTTTGAGGCCTCTTATGTATGACGACATCGGCAACAGCAACCAAGGCCAATGTCGGTTCAAGAAAGGCCAGAAATTATTGACTTGGTTAAAGCATAAACATCGGTTTAAAGCGAATAAAAAAAGGAGAGATTTTATTTTCGCAATGTCTCTCTCACAATGAAAATTCCTAATCAGGATGAGAGTCATGGAATTTTGCAGGGGAGGAAATCCGGTACCTTTCATCAACTTCATGGAATCATGAAAGTATTTTAAAAAGGGTGTTAAGAAATTTTAACAAATATTTATCATAATTGTTAATTTTCATGTTTACTGTTGTTCCTTTAAAGATTGATTTTTAGAATATTAGTTGAAATTCGACCCCGGAGCATTAAGTATAAACTATAATGTTTATTTATCTACTTTTCACACAATTGCTCCGGTTTATTTATATATGTATATGTTCTATATAATATGTAAACCAAATAAAGAATATTGAAGAAAAAAGTTATAATAATCATTAAAAAAACATTTAACAATGAAAACAAAAGTTGCACAATCTTGCAGTCCCACATTGAATCTTGATTTCTTTTTATTAATCTCATACACCAATGTTCAATATACATATTCCTGCACAGGTATCTGATTTTGAATCAGATACTTTACATACAAAGAATAGTCTGAAATGCTGAGATTAAACACAAGAATAAAAGATATCAAAACTAGGACCCGGATTATATATCAATCAAAAGATTTTGGATTTTTTTTTTAATATCGTTAATTGGGTAAAGTAGTAGATTATTATATAAGAAATTTAAAGTTATTAATTATTACTAATTATTCGAAAAATTAAATTTCCTTCAATATATTCCAACCAGTTTAATTATATAATTTAAGGGATATCAAGTTTAAAAGTAATTATTTTGTCAATTTTACTCAAAACTTGACTTAAAATGACTTAAAACTAAATACAAGTTGTGCCGGCATCGCCCTTAAATAAAATAAAACTAAATCCACTTTTTAAACATTTTAAAATGTGATTTCAACATTTTACAATTGTCCCTTGGGCTTGATTATAATTTTCATTAGGACATCAATTATTTATTTAGAAAAAAATAGGGAATCGGCCACAAAAAGTTTATATCAAAACTCAATTTAATTTTTCCTTGATTGTAAATAATATACTTGAGAGTTATTCCATGACAAATGTATTAACATTGCCAAATATAAGCAGAATTAGCTCATTCTGAGGTATGTGGTTAACTCTCGGGCACGTTTTGGCGTGAAATGACCCTTATCTCCTTCATGAGGGGAAAATATATTTAATGAATTAAACATTTAAAAATGTTGTGACTATATACATACATTGTAGATACTTATATTAATAAATAAACCCAAGCATGGCAAGAAAGTATCCACACTTTATATCATCCTACCTGAGTGTATATCACTTAAAAGATTTATTTTATAAACAAAATTAATTTTTCGTTTCATTTTTATTTTCATAATAACTACTTTTATAACATTATCCATATAGATACAATTATAGAAATATGTACAACTTTAAATTGCTCCTCGTTATAAATCTTTTTTATATACATATGTCCTTCATATAATGATTCAAACGTATATCTAAGGACAGGTACACTCTGGGGTTGTTTGGTCATATATAGAATGGGGACTCCAAACTTGCATTATTTTTGATTAAAAGGTCTATTTACGCAACCAAACGACACTTGAAACAAAAATAAATAAGTTTAGTATTTACTCCATATCTCAATGTCTAAAAATGACTGAGCAAAAAAAAACAAAAAAAAAACACGATTGTGCACTCCTCCGTGACGGTGTCAGTGCCTAAAAGACTGCAGAGAACGTTGGCATCTCCATCTGGACTACCTACAACATCAAATAGTCCATTATATCCCCCATACCGTCAAGACAAACCAAAACATGCAGCAACAATATGACTGACTTCTGGCCTGCCTCCATGTGGCCCTCCTCAAGCCCTGACCTCCACCCCCTGGACTTTGTAGTTTGAGGTATCTTGGAGAAGAACGTCTACAGCACCTCTCATCCAAATTTGGATTCGCTCCAAGCTGGCATCATGACAGCGTCGGAAGCCATGGACAAAGCCTTAATCGTCAAGAGCTTCCAATCTCTTCGCCGACGTGTCAAGTGTATTATTGTTTGTGAAGGAGGGGGACATATTGAATTAAAAATATAGCATTTAAAATATTTGGCAAATTAGTTTTGAACTGTTTTATTCTATACAAATCCCTTTTCTCTAATTTATTTCGGGATACTTTACAACAAAGGTATTGGAATCGGTCATTGCAAATCAATTACGTCATAAATATATTGAACCAACAATGATAGATTCCCCCCCCCCCATAAAAACCCTTTGAAGTAGCCCTCTCCTATAGCCAAAACAAAAATTCCGAGGGTGAATCTGTAAGTGGATGTGTGAAATGCCCATTAATAGTATAGAAATAACTTTAGTAATTTGTGTAGCGGAACCGATATGAAAATGTTGGTATCGTTAGAACGTTATTACACGCTACATACCCATGTATCTATTTAAATTGGGCAATGGGTATTTGATAGCCTAAAAACATATTTTATAAACATTCAATTTTTGAAGAATTTATAGATTAAAAAAGTATTCAAAAGCCTTTAGTGTATCCTAATTACTATATAGGTAAAGGTAACCTCTCATTAAGTATCATTGTTGATCTATCTCATGAGTAGAGCTGCTATTTCCTTGCACGTAGGTATATACATATGTACTACTGTTGAGGGACAGTCTGAGACCAATTATATTATCGATCCCATCGTAAGTCATATTTTCTCAAATCTAGCAGATTTATAGCGATATTTATGTGTGGACTGAAATTTAATCGTTTTCAAAACCATCGGTCTCAAACTCGAAATGAGTCATTAGAAAACTTCGTATGACGTATGTATGCGATATTTTCTCGTTGAAAATTACAATTTACGCCATGTATATTTTTAATGAGAACAATAATTATCAATTTTTTTATAAGAGCTCGATTCAAGGACCAAAATAGATTAATTTAAAACATAATATTAATGGTTTTCAATCAGTATAAAAATTTCGGACCGAAGCATAACACAAGTATACATAAAATATCGATATTTACATGCAAATATGTACATACATAAGCAGACCATCATGTTTTTCTCAGAAACAAGTGTTTTGAGCTATAATGCCCGTTTTTGTGGTTTTCATTAGAACTCGAACACAAACAACAGTTTAATCTTGGTTTAGTAATGGAATTGAGGATTACTACATCTAACATGCGTTTACATGGAATATATTTCTAAGAACTGTGCATATTATCTATCATCTTCAACCCTCAACAATGATATACAATATATTTTTACAAAATTATAAATTTATAAGGATATTTTTTTTTCCAAAGTTTTTTAAATAATTTTCCCATACTTTGATTTTTCCTTCCCAGTTTTTTTAATAGTAGAAAATTGCAGGGTACACCAAAAGACGTCTTACCTTTTGATCTATCAAAAAAATTACAATGCAAATATTGTGACATGTGTACTAACATAAAAAAGCTTATGAAAATTGAAAATCGAATTCTAAATGTGAAAAAAAAATCTGAAGGGATATGAAAGCCTGTTCGTTCAACATGCACAATTTTCGAACCTTAAGGAATAATTTCAAGGATCTTTAGCCATACAAATTGCACTAGACCTACCTTCAAACATATTTTTACACATCTCAAACACATATTTTTTTTTAAATCCTTTATATATTTTTGTAAATGGCAAAAAATAAAAAAAATAAGAAATATGTTGCCCCAAAGAACTAACTATTCTCTACTAAGTATTTTTATATTCCTGCTTAGAGCTTCTTAAAATTAAAAAAATACATGAATTCTCACACACTTTAGATAAATGAACTTTTTTCTATATACGAAGGAGGTATGAAATGTTTTGGACCTCAACGTAAAGCACTCATAAATAAAAGCTAGTCACATCTATCTAACATCTCTGGACAGTTATTCAGCCAAGTTTAATCCATTTTGGACGCACAGTTGTTATGAAACAGTCGTTTGAGTAAGTTGATGCGAGTGTTTTAGTAAAAATGGACAAAATCGAGTATCAAGCCTAAAAACATATTAAGCTTTTTTTTGAAAGTATAACCTTTAAATAGATTCGAACAATAGCAGACATATAAAGGCTTGTTGTGTTAAAATTTGAGGTATATAAGTCAATCCAACTCGGAAAATTGAGCCAAAGAAAAAAGTATCCCGTGAACAGCTATTTTGCAGAGAAAAACGCCAAGCACATGTATAAAAAATTTTAAAATTTTTCTTATTAAAAAGTATATAGAGTTACAAGGAGACTTTGTTGAAAAATAAAATAAAAAATTCAAAAAAAATGTCATGTATCTTTGTTAAGTCGGTTTCTTTTCAGGCCACCTTCGTATATACACGTATCTTATTGTTAAACATTGATTGACTTAGTATTTTGAGATACCCTACGAAGAGTATAATTTTCATATTTTATTCAATACTAGTGGGAGTACCCGGCATTGCTCGTAGTAACTTGTTGAACTATAAGACAAAGTTTTTCAACCACTTTGTTACTCAAATTTATGGTTTAGTCAAATCGAAAAATGTCCTCTATTTTATATCTAGTAATAATTATGGCCGGTTGGATTGTTTCGGAACGGCTTCATTTGTATCCATGACCTTGTCTACAGATTGATATGCTCTTAAACACGCAGGTATTTTACGACATTAGAAAATCACTGATTATATACATTAACATTCAAACAGAGAAACTTTGCTTTATTATTTTTAAGGATGAAACGTTTTGGCCTCAATAACACGCTTCAGCCATCCTCAAAATGTCAAGCAAACTTTATTAATATTTGACAACACTCAAGAAATGTGGTCTATAATTATCATGTGTCATGGCCTCAGTACAAGCCCATATACTGTAATCAAGGGGTTGAGGTCGGTTGAAGATGGAGGTCAAAGGTAATTCGGCCAATAAAATTATTCTGATCGAAAGACTTATGGGTTATTTTAGCTATATGAGCAGGGGCTAGGAACTCTTTTACCACATGTCATTTGATTAAGTGTACATTAGACAGAGATATGCTCTAGTTCCTTAGAAATTCCGTACACTAGGACATTGTTGCGCAGCATGTATGAGAGATAATTCGCGAAATACTTACTACACTCATAATTTCATTCTATGAGGCAACTCTTTATATTTATATGTAAGTAAGTTCAAGAAATCAAAAACTAAAAAAAAGGCGGGAAAGGTGGAGCATCCCACCCATCTTGGAAGGATATTAAAATTTATTGGCAATGACATTGACGATATATAATGCAACGTAGAATGAATTATATTCATATACATGTTATAATATGAATAGAAACAATTTTAGAAAAAATAAGTAATTAATATTTTAGAACCAAGGAGATTGACCTTCAATTTAAATATTTTTCATATACTATTTGATATTTTGTTAGTATTTATTGATTAGGTGTAATTAATCTAATGAATTTATTTGTATTTAATTTTTGAACTTTTCCTGTCTCTAACATATTCATTACTTTTGAGAATTAGTCAAATAGTTGACTTAATTATATTTAATTTTGAAACATTTTTACGGAACCTACGTATCATATTTATTAAACAATCTATAAGAAAATTAAAAGTTAAACTTTAAAAGTTCATCAAAATACAACTTAAGTAGAAATATAAGGTTAATTATTTAGTTATTATTGTTATTACCTTTAATTTTCATCTATATAGTTCTTTCATTTCAAAATTTGGTTATAAATAAAATTATACTCAAAAACGTGATTTGAAAACAAAAATTAAAGGCCAAACCTAATGCGATTGAGAATTTTAAGGGTTCTTTTTGTGGCTTAAATAACAATACCAAATGTGGATTATAGCTGTCAGGCGTTCCAGGCCCTGAATTTTGTTGTATAGTGTAATGATCAAATAATAATTCAGAATTTGTATATGAGTTAAACTAGCTTTAAATATATTATTTACTAACAAAATCCCAATTTTTCCACGGATCCAGCATTTTAATAAGATTTCAGCCATTTTCCCAGGGAATGAGAAGCTTAATATCAGTTACATTAAAGAAAATGAGTAAGTACATTATATTAGAGATTATGAGTAGGACATAGATATATATTCCATTGATTCTAAAGAAGATTTATGGATTAAGATGACTGGCATATATGCTCAGTCATGCTCAACGCATCATAATGATTTTTGAAGAATCCGTAATGATGACAATTTGAAAAAGGAAGAAAAAAACGTGAAACAAGAAGCAAGACGAATATTAAATATTACGTGGAGATGGAGATGAGAAGACTGAGGAGATACAATTAAGTAATATAATAATTAATGGGAAGGAAGCGGCATTAACTGTCAGTCCCGAATGAAGTAACTTAAAAACACAATTGAAACAAAGTAAAGAATTTTATTTTTAACTACTTTCGATTTAATGATTTACTTCTTCGAGAAAAGGTGATGAAACGGTAAAAAAAGCAATAAGTAAGTTCAAAAAAAAAAAATTAAATAATGGATGAATGGTAATAAATATAATATTTTGGTAAAAAACATTTTATTATTATTTTTTGGCAAAATAATCATCAACATAGTAATAAAAAAGTTAGCCCATAGAAATGAAATATGTGTACACTAGTGCTGATATCTTTATTTTCTTGGTACGATCTTAAATGATTCTTTCCAGACCGATATTTGGAGAAAATAATCAGTTTCCGACCGTTGAATCGGTATCTTACATCAAATCCCCGACAAAAATTCGATGTTGGTACATTTGAAATCACAATTGAAGACGTCATCAAATTCAGTTTTTAAAATATCAAAATTTTGAAATAGACATATCAAAAATGATTTTTTGTATGGGACCAATCTTGTTCTTGCTCAAAAAATAAATCCTCTTGATCATGGGCCGGCCCATCCTTTCTGTACCGAATTGCAACACACGTACACATACATTGAGTATCAAGTTGTGGAAGTTAAAGGAAGGAAACAATCACGTGATTAATTATACTGAAAAAATAAATATATGATACCCTTTGTATGTAGATAAATTGTTTAATGTACATACATGTAACCCTTGGACCTCGAGACTCTTTTGCCCAAGGGAATAATGAATTATAAGTATAATGATAATAATAGGAATAAGTAATTCTCATAAAGACAAGAAATGATTATAACAAAAAATGACCCCTGCCAACTTCCGCATGTATTCAGGACTAGTATAGACATTAAAATATGAAATAAATATCATTTAAACTCATTCGTAATACAAAAAAACAGGTAAAATGTTTATACTAAGTTCATAGATGGAATTCGTGAAGCTATTGAGGGCATACAACAGCCACTTCGCGAAAAATTCTCATAAAAAGGATACGGTCCTGTAGGCATAGTTGTGGGGGCCGTTTGGCTGATATTGTTTTCCCTTATTAATGCCATACCTTTCATTTTTCTGAAAGACTGCTATTTCTCTTTTGTATCAAAATAACACCTCCTATTGGAAAACCTTTTATATATATATTGGTTTTTGGAATTTAAAAAAAAAATGAAAATATTACGATCATTTTTGCAGAAAAAAAATTGAAAATTAATTTTTTTATATTCGGTTAAGCGCTATAATATACAAGAGAATGATCAAACAATTATTTTTTTCCCATTAAAAACAAAATTCCTACAAAAGCTGTTGATTCGTACCCTTTACAAAATTATTATTATGACGAGAGCTCCTGTGTGTGATTTCAATCTCGTACAGGGTTGAAAATCGTTCAAACAAATAAAAAACCTTGTTGCATAATTTGTTTAACCTAAAGTGATGCTCAAGAAACAAATTATTGACCAAGTTTGTGCAGTGGAAATCCTATAAGTTCATTGAGGGAGTGTCCACTCATTAAAAGGAACTCAATTAAGTCATCAAAGTCGTCCAAAATACGCATGATAATGAAGGAGCCATAAGAACCTTCTTGAACCATTTATGACGAAAAAGACCAGATATGAGGGTAAAAATTGGATCCATCTTATGGATAATGGGCGTCCAAATACCGAGAAACCATAATAGCCTTTTTAACCTTCTAAGGAGTGTAAAGGATGTCCCATCCTCATTATTTGCCCAATCTATCGTCTTCCAAATTCTTTTTAGTCCCTCAAGGAAAAAACCTTCTAACTGGAGCTTCATATATACTAATATAAAATCTGGGTTAAGAAATCGACTTTGGAAAGGGGATGAATGGATGGATCCGATGATGGCAATAATGTATTAAGCTCGAGAGAGGATTTGCAGATAAACCCAACACTTGTAAATACTTGAATACATTTCATTATCCTTATTTATAGGCAAGTCATGGAAGGAAGCCTATCAACGTCATCCCCCCCGCTTGAGTCATAGAGCCTTCTTCTTTTATAAATTTTATACACTTACATTGCTTAGAGCATTTTCGTTGGCAGTTCTTTAGAAATGAAGAGATTCAATTATATCCCTTTCTTTGTTTAAAGTGTTAGTCAAAAATAATTGTTAAAATGAAAATTTGTAATTAAAAAAATGTGAGGAAGTTTTTGTGGAAATTTGAAAATTGATATTTTATGAATGTTAAATACAATATTTATATATTCAGCTCTTATTTTACGCTTATTTAATATTGTAGACATAAAAGAAAAATGAAGTCCTTAGGGAAAAGGAGAAATGCCGTCTTTATTCCAGATATCTAGACTTCCATGGCTAAGTGCTAGACGATGACCATGAATAAATACACTTTTTGACATAATTGTTCATTATTTAATGTTTATTCAGTAAAAGATTATAGAAAAATGCGACAGATGTACATACTAAGAAGTATTTTCGTTGTTATTGCAAGGACCATTCTATATAGTTCGATGTATTTCTTAGTATGTGAGAACATACATAGACTATAGATCTTTATATAGACTGTGAATCCGACTTACTCAAGCATACATTTTGATATTTCATATGGACAATGAAGATGTGCACAAGCTATCTATGCTGTCACTTTGGCATCCTCTATAGGACAAACTCAAGCACTTAGGAAGCTGATTTTTGTTTGGTTAGATAGCTTGTTTAAACAACCAACAGTTTAAAAAAAATGAAATCAATTGACAAATTATTTGTCCTAAATATTTGAAGTCTGGCCCCGGAGTGACAACATAACAATTGCTCGAAATCTGAGACGCAGTTAAACGTTCTTCCAATACCAATGGGAGGCCTTACATGCGGCAACAGAACTCAACTCACTCTCACGCCTCGAAAAAAAATCTCAATTGGCTCCAAAATAAGCCAAAAAAAATTATCACCAGACTTTTGGCCTCCAAGCTCACCGGATCTGAATTAGATGGATTATTTTCATGGGCATCCACAGGGGGTGGAGAGACTGTAGCCCCCTCCCCAAAAGAAAATTTCGCATTCTACTAAAAATGTATTATTTTAATTTTTTGTGAACAGCTATGGATTTTTGAATTTTTTATCCAAAAAGTTTAATTTTTTGACAATAGATACGATTTTTGATTTTTTTTCAAAAAATTTAATTTTTGTCAATAGGGATGTGTTTTTGAAATTTTTTGTGAACAACTGTGGATTTTTCAAAAAAAAATTTCAAAAACTTTAATATTTGAAATTTTTTTCCAAAAAAAAATAGTTTTTTGTGAAAAGCTATAGAATTTTGAAATTTTTTGGACAAAATTTATTTTTATGAACAGCTGTAGATGTTTCAAATTTTATTCCAAAAAAATGTTAATTTCCGAAATTTAAAAAAAAAGAAACAAGCCCATTGAGACAAAATATAACGGGGATACATACATCTTATCATTTGAAAAATATCTGATAAAAAAATATTTTGATATCAGCCCATATCCAGTAGTCACATAAATAAAAATCTATGTACAAATAGGATTCATCCATGCTAACCACCCAGTTATTACCATATATGTAAATATGCAAGATATGATAATACGACACAAATTGAATGAATGAATGAAATGGATATTGACCGACCATAGATAGATATGTATATGAGATATTCTTAAAACAATAGACATTGTGGAGAAGAAGAATAAGTACAAATAATAATTAGTTATTAATAATACATATTGTTTATGATAATTAGAGCGCGCATGATAGTGCGGAAATAATTTATTTTTAAAAGTATGTACAATGTAGGTACAAAAGTCTGAACGATTTGAAAACCATCCATGGAGACTATGTACATAATTTAGTAATAATGAAAAATGCAAATCATGTTGGATTATATCTTTTCTTCCTTCTCACAGTAGATATAGATGTATATTGTGTATCTTTTATTGTATATTAATATAGGATAGTAGCAATGGTTCCTTTCTATACATGAATGAGGTTCATTCATTCCAGGGCAAACCTTTGTCGTGTCCAGCAAAGTACTTAGGATCAGAAGTACTTGAAATGAGTTTGGAGGCAAATTTATAAAGATTTCTAGATTTATAAAAATATATATTCAATTACATAATATTATCCTGATCCAATGGTGTAGCCAGATTCATTATCAGAGGGATAAATAATATTTTTTCCCAGATGTGTACTATTCACCATTTTTAGAGGGAAAACAAAAGGAAGCACGTTATACCGGGCCGTGCAAAATTATTTGCCGATGATGTAAATATACTTTTTAAGAGGTTTTGTGGCAACCAATCTGATTGTTTCGTATTTTTACTGTTAAAATAAACAAAAATCCTTCCTGTGAGAGCGTGACAACTTCCACACGTGAGACCATGTCCAATCAGGAAACAAAGAGGATCGAATTGCAGCCCTCCTCCGAGCGGGAGTGCCTCATAACAGCATTAAGGAACAGGTTGGGGCCTCGTTGAAGACAATTTACAACGTTTCCAAGCGCTTGGAGGCTGGGGGTGATCTCAAGCATTCCCCTGGGGCTGGCAGGAAGCCCACTGTCTCCACAAGGCAAGTAAAGGCAGTGTTCAAGAGGACTCCTAACAGGTCCATTGCCGACATGGCCAGAAAGATGGGAACGTTGAGATCAACTGTTTCAAGGGCATTGAAAAGGGCTGGAGGAAAGTCCCAGAGGCGTACTGAACGCCCTCTGCTAACTGAACGTCAGCGAGAAGTCAGACTTGAGCGTTCCAAGAAAATCTTGAATGATATCAAGAGCTCATCTGGACCCATCATCATTTTTTCAGATGAGAAAGCTTTTACGGTCGATCCTGTTTTCAACAGGCAAAATGACCGTGTTGTGAGTTTTGGAGATGTTTGGAGATCCAACGGGAAGGCCATGAAGCCGGTATGGTTCCCCTTTGGCTCAGATTAACAGCAGAGGATTATGTGAAGATTCTGGCGTCCAAGGTCCTTCCGTGGATCAAATCCAAAGTCGGCAACTCTCCTTGGGTTTTTCAACAAGATGGAGCACCCACCCACGCTTCCAAGATAGCTCAGGAGTGGCTCAAGGACAACATGAACTTTTGGCCCAAGGACTACTGGCCCCCTCAGAGCCCAGATCTGAACCCACTAGACTTCTCTATCTAGGTGCACGTGGAGGCCAAGACCTGCAAAAAACGACACAAGAACATAAACGGCTTAAAGGCTGCTGTCAACAAGGCCTGGGCCTCCATGGACGCCGATTACATCCAGTAAGTCTGTGGCAGTTTCAGACGTCGCCTGACCAGTGTCATTGAGTTAAATGGTGGCTACATTGATTAAATTTGATCACAAACTATTTTATTATTCTAAAAATGTATGAATAAATTGTTTCTCAAGTCATTCGAAATGTCATTATTGTCCGCGATATGTTCCGAACAAAAATCGGTAAATAATTCTGCACGGCCCGGTATTGGTCTTAATCTACCAAAATATTGCTTGTCTCTGGAACAAGAGTGAGGACAAATTATAAACCAATTGACAAAACTAAGACAACGTGATCAATATTTGAACAAGGTAGAGGGTCGTAGAGGCACTTTTTCTTATCCACTAGAGGCGTTAAATATTGATCCATAAAAGACTTTACAGGCTCAATGAATTAATCTTTTTAAACAGAATTAAGAATGTAAATTCGGCAAAGGGAAGAAATAGTAGGATATGGCATAAGGGAAAATGACATCATCTTTGTTATGATTAAAAAGCGACATTTTGGGCAGAAAAATCTAGGATGACTAGGACCATGTGTATCCACAATCAAAAAAACACGTTCCACTATTTATTTTCAAAGCTTTAGACTGAATCATGAATTTTGAATGGCAAAAAGTATATTCTAGGAATGATGTCACATTTGTTTTTGAATAATACATATTTGATTACTTCAATTCGAATATAGCGAGGAAAGTCCATTACTGACTCAACTGCAACAAGATGTCCGTTGAGAGTGGACAAACGCCTCCTAAATGATCTGAAGCATCATGGCAACCGTGTGATCTTCTTCTCGGATGAAAAAACGTTCAACGTCGACCTCGTCTTAAACAAGCAGAACAATTGGATTCTTTGCATTGAAGACCTCAACCATGTGTCCAAGACGGGTAGAGTGGTCCCTCATCCTGCAGGAAGGCGTCTTACGTCTTCCTGCAGGATGGAGCATCCACCACTCAGCCAATGTTGTGCAAGCCTGGATGGAAGAGAAAAAGGAGTTTTGGCCCAAGAACTTCTGGTCTCTCCAGATTACTTTATCTTGTGGCAAGTCGAGTTCAATACCTGCAGATCATGCCACGTCAATGCCATCGACCTGAAGTCCCCCGTGGAGAAGGAGTGGAAGCTCATGAGAAGGAACTACATTGCCAGATTGTTTTCCACCTTCCGTGCCGCTGGAAAGCCGTGATTGTGAGCAATTGTGGTACAAATTAATAAATAATGTATGTAGTTGTGTGCTTAATAAATGTTTTTAAGTAATCGATCACGTCTGACTTAATTGAGACTCAGGAGAGTTTGCTCATGTTGATTAGTGGCACATTCACTTCTCACGACCCGTTATGTACAAAAATATTCCAGTTTTTAAAAATCATAAAAAATCATACTTGTTCAAATATACGAAACTTTTTCATAACTGAATGAAACATAACTTTGAATTTGTACTATCATTATGAAACAAAAATAAAACTTTTCTGATTTTTAGAACATTTTTACTGCTTTTTGGAAAAAGGAAGTTAATTTGCCGTCTAAATCGATCCACAATTTGAAAATGATTAAATTTCAATCTACGGTCGGGACCGAAATAATAGTCCGAATTGGTCCAGAAAAAATAACTAAATAGAAAACCGGGAAATTGTACGTAGTTTCAACATTCCTAACTATACACAAACATATAATACGTGGTACGTGGTTCGGTTCGGTACGTTTTTACCCTCCGTGGGGTACGTATATTACATATATTATCACATATTAAATAGTTTGATGTTATAACATTTTGGTTATTATTATTTTTTACATAATAGATTTCTATAGTTAGGTAAGATTTTAATTCATAAGCATCCTTTTATATGCAAAATAATTTATGTATTTGGTTTAAAAAAAATAAATAATAAATTACAAAATGATAAAATACACCACAGTAGACGAAAACCTGGAAGTATTGTGGAGGAATAATTTAACTATATTTCCAAGTAAGCTTCACAATACCTCGCATCTACAGGTACATACATTTGTATCTAGTAATATGATTTTTCCTGACAGCTGGCCGACAATCTTAAGGACAAGTCCTAACAGCTGATAGGACCGGTCCTAAGACTGGACTGGACCGAATAAATAAGGACTGGCACAAAACTACTATACAATATGGACATATTTATTCATCAAAATATGTATAAATCCAAGGAAATGTTAGTAGCATTATTTTTTGACAATCAAAGCAAAGTTGGCCTCAGAAAAGGGTTCAGTGTCAAATTCCAAGAACTACTCATTTCTCACTTAGATTGACCTTGGCCCAATCGAATTAAATGCGGTCCCTTTAATCAACATCTTATTTAATAATATGCCTTATCATCATTCTCATTGTTTGCTTACTTGCTTATTTGTTTATCCTGGAGTGCCTCTTTGTATCTCCTCTTTCTCTATCCTTCTTCATTGATAGACTAATAAATAAATATTATGTCCTATATATATCAAAATATGAAATTTACATGAGTTGGAATACTACGAATCAGGGTAGGAGGTCAAACCACATACTTATAACATGCGTACAAATGTAAGTATTTTTGAGTAGTTTCATCTTCTATAAACATGTCGACAAACATGACACTGACAGGGACCACCTTATGCGTCCTATAATAATATGCCAACATATATATGTACATTAATAGCATAGCAAATGAGTAGGAAGGGGATACGGAGCTCAGTCTCCTCCATGATGTTTTGTTATTTCCATTACTCAACAATCAACATATTTCCCCTGGTCCTCCATTTGTAGTAGATAAATAAATGAAGATATACAGGCCAAATATCAAGGACATAATTCTATTCTATATAAGTAGAATGATGTAGACTATACGAGTATTGCTATAAGTGGGGCTTGAGGGTATATAGAATGAATTGATAACTTAATTATAATTATGTCGGATATATATATTCGATTTTTAATCAAGTTGGAGAAGTTGACCCATTCTACGCAATATTCAACCAAATCTACTTTTTCATTGAGTTTCTCTCTCAACATTAAAAACTTTCAATTAATTGAATATGTATCTATGTATAATGTACACTCTACAGGGTCGTTCAAGTAAATCCGGACTACATTTAACTGCATCCTGAGCAATAAGGGAAGCAAGTACTTGTTGGAAATTTTATTTACTAGTTCTAATAATACAAAAGAAAAAATTCATTGAATGTGTTTGGAATTTTTCGCTTATCATTCGCACGATCCGAGGGCTTATGGAGTTGCAGGACTAGACCACGTCCTCAGAAAAAACTTTGTTATATTACTTGATGATGGAGGTCTTCAAGGAGTCGATGATGTTGTGTGAATTAGCAGAAACCTTCCTCTCTACTTTGGGGGCAAAATGACACCTCCTTACCTTTAAAAAAAGTGTTTTGGGTATTGCAGCCTTGTGAGAGGGGCCGAGTCTTGTTGAAAAAGGAATTCGAGACCAATGGCCTCAGCTTTCATCGAAAGTATCACTTGGTCAGTACCGTTTCGGAATCCACCCTCTCCTTTGGCTCAAAGAAGATAGAGGCATGACACTGTCATTGCTCCCAATGATCGCAAGGGTTATGATGCTGGACGGAAACTTGGCTTTAAATACTTGAGTGACATTAGTTATCTCCATTGCCAACCATCTATCACTCTGGATGGTGTGATATCTGTCGACAGTCCATTGTTTTCCTCACGAATCTAATATGGCTTTATCCTCAGGTCAGTGTTAATGGTCCTAGCGCTTTTTGTCAAGAGCGTTTATCGGAGTCTCAGGAGATTACTTCAAGAGACTTTCATGTCTGCAAGGAATATGAGAGTGCAGTATTTATCAGTCCAGGACTTCAATGATTTACTCTAATATCCTCCGTTTATAGACGTCGTAGACTGTGCTTTTCGGATATCTGAGCATTTTCTTGATTTACACAGGGTTGTGTCCCAGGCAAGCAATTCCGATGATGATGTTCCTCATATTCTTCTAAATCATAAATACTTGTTTTGAACTAAAAGTTGTAAAAGTAAGACTCAATTTCTCACTTTAAAATTGAAATAACTGAGTTAAATACTTTCCTTAATGTTCAAGATGTAGTTAAACGACCCTGCACATACGGGGATATTGAAATAAAAACGAGATGATCTTCCTGAGGTTGACGAGATATTTTTTTTTTTTTTTTTTTTTTTTTTTAAACTTATTCAAAATTAATAAAAGATTAGACAGAGATATATGCATTTGTTTTAACCCTCATATCAAATATGTTCTATTAACGCAAACAAAAGAATCCATATTGAAATATTTATCCACGCCGAAACTACTGCTTCAGGCGACCGTTTACAATTTCATGATGTCCAAGATGGTAACTATTTATTGCAGCAGGATGGTACACTAACCCAAACCTCAAAAGTGGTCTATAAGTTATCAGAGGACAATTTGCCTTTTTGGAGCAAGTTGATTTGGATTGCTACAGACAGGACCTCAATCCTTTGGATAACGTCTTCTGATAGTAAATTGAGAAGAAATGCAGCCAACATTTCCGGGGAAAAATAAACCCTGAAGAATACAGTTTATAACCCATTATCTCCGAACCCTATGTCAAGGTTCTCCACAAGAACTTCTGGCTGTGCAGCCAATAGGGCTATATTGAGTCAAAAATATACATTCATACCACTTTATTTTATTATATGTTCAAAAACAAATAAGAGCAAAATTCAGATAAAATCCACTTTTTCTCAGTAAAAAATTATTATTTTATACATATACGACTTGTGAGTATTTAAAAAAAATAAAAACATGAAAATGAATTCTGAATATGAACGACTATTAATGATACAGTTCATTTTGTCCAAAAATATCACCATAGAGAATTGATAAAAATATGCATAAAAAACCTTTTTCGGCCATAAATATATGTAAATTTATCTCCAGAGCTGCCCATAATAATCAAAAAGCATATAATATGAAAATGGAATCCATAGTTTTACACTTGGGTACATGGGAAGAAAAAACATATTGCATAAAACTGTACTAGCAAAAACAAATTGACTTGACTTAATGTTGCTTAAAGATACAAATGTCATATCTATTTCAAATTTCAAAATTTGAGTTATTATTAATGTGTTCATGTTCAGCTTATACTGAACAGTTGCCATAAATATTTGATTTCATTAATTTATTATCAAGGCTTTTATTTATGTAATAATGCACTTAGTGGCAATTCTTAAATCTTCATACTTATTGAATAAATTTTAAAGAGTAAAAAATTTTATTTTGCGTGTCCTTCTTGAAATATCGCTATAGGATATTAGAATAGGGATTCTCAATCTGTGAGACGCGTACCACTGGTGGTATTTGAGCTCCCTATAATGGTAAGTGGAGAAAGTGAGTGACTGATTTTATTTTTTTGTCAAATTTCTAATGTTTTGTGTAAAGATAGAAATTATTGTCCAAAAAATTTAAAGAACATAATTTTTTTGTGTCAAAATTTGAAATACTTTTCTAGTATGTTAATAACACTATCAATCATTTGTCAAACAAATAAAAACACATTTATTTTATAACATTCTAGTCACAGTCCTGCCTGGAGAACGTCATAAATAAATTTAAGCCTACTCTTAAGTTGGTCATAGGTTTGGTCATAATGGTGTATTTGAAGAATTCAGTAATATTTTCACTAAATGAGAGAGTTTTCATTTAAATCAATTGGAGTAGTATATCACTTTTTATATATCGAGAGTTGCATAAAATATAACTTTAAAGGCGTGCAAAAAAAAAAATCTTGTTGACTATCGAGTGAGCATTTTTTTAAAAAAAAGCTTTACAAGTGTAAGTTGTTGATGGACTCAAAGTGGAATTGAGGATCGACATCTAACTCATTCCTGCCAATATGTTCTTGTTATAACCGGAGTTATATTTGTATTTATTTCCTTGCTATCGAAACTGCTCGCAGCTAATCTAATGAAACGTAATGTCTACTAAGATGTTCTCCTCCAAAATATTTTTCGAATAGTCAGGTTTACCATTTCATTTTTCAGTTTCTTTTATTTTTATATTGTATACAGCTCTAGTTAAATAAATCATAATCTTCGAAAGATACCAGAGCCTTGAAACTTGTTTCATTTAGCAAAGGACTATGCAGTAGTAGGTAATAAGTAAATATCCATCAAAAGAAATTGACTTTATTAAAATGGAGTCATTTCTGTCAGTTTACCCCCATGTGAAAGGGGGGGGGGTCAAAAACGTGTGTTTTTAATAGACAAGCATTTACTCAGTCTAATAACTACTTGCATACCTATTCAGTAATTAAGTGTGTGTATAATTTTGATCATAATTATACCTTGCTTTGAAAATACATACAAAAGTATATAGATAGATAGGTTTGTACATAATTATTGAGGAGCTTTGTTTTATCTGCGTGTTCAAGCTTAGTCATTAGAAAAAACATATGTTTATGGCAAATTCAAACACAATTATATTTTACTATGGATATAATGATAGATCATGCAGTAAGATGGTACACATATGGAGTAATCTATAATGCATGTAGTCTGAAAGGAGCCCTTCTCAAATTTCCGTGTGATAATATCTTCCGGTGGTTTTGCCGTTTTATTTATAATATCTGCGTTCATCTCAAGAAAGTAAAATGTATATAAATAAATAAAAATTTAATCCTAGAAACTGATTAGTTAAAATTAATCCTTCTATATAATGTATAACCAGAAAAAATGATGATAGACAGACATGATTCATTATTGTCTAGAAAAATATAAGTTGTGAACAAATGAAACCATTTCCCAAACGTAGAAGAAAAAGAGTAACTCCCAGAAAATGAAGCGGAAGTAAAATGAGGCTTAAGGGAAAAAATACTTTAATCGTCAGTGAAAAACATGGGGTTTTTTTTTTTTCTCTCTCTCTATTAGCCTTCCTATTTTGAAAGTATGTGTAGATACATTTATACATAGCCCTTAAGGTATGGAAATTTTAAAAGGATTAGGCAGTGAAGATGTCGTATGTTGTATGCCATCAACAACAATGACTCTAATAATGAACATGATGGTTTCAATTATTGTTCATCTATATAGAAAAGGGGTGAATCGAAAAGATATTGTGACCAATTAGATTTACACTTGTAATACTGTAGTGTTGACACTCACTCCATGAGCTTTTTTTTTTTTCAGTTGGTCTGAAGTGATTTTTGATAGCCGATTTGGATTGATATTTAAGTCCATACCGCGATCAAAGACCGAGATTTAATCTTTATCACTTGTAGACTAATTTGTTAGGTCTCAATATGTATATTAGACTGAATTTTCCTTTAAGACCGAACTTTTTTTAGTCCTTTCGATCCTATAGGGACATAAAGGTAGTGTTGTGGCGTTCCTTATTTATTCCGTCCAGTCCATTCTTAGGACTGGTACTTCAGACTGTGGGTCCTTTGGAGTGTCTGTACTAGAACTGATTAAAATAAGAAGAAATAAAGTTAAATGCCCTCATCAAGAACTGATATGCAGGACTAAACTAGACGGGACTGAAGTCTTGAGTCCTAAATAAGAACGGACACAACACTACATATAGGGACAAGGTTGGCCATAGATTTTAAACATCTTGAATTATTATTAATTCAGCGATGGATTGATCATAGAGTAAAAGAATATTTGTTCATATTTTAGAAAATTAATTATACTTGAATCTATATTTTATAACTTATAGGATATATCGACTTCGTTTGTAAATCATTCCATTTTACAAGGTTTAAATATCTCATACACTGCACACACCATATCATTGGGAAGTTTGTAAAGGTTCCTGTTAATTCTCGTTTAAACTTTCCGGGCGATTTCCAGATTCCTAGCTCACCTTGGGCATCCACTCCTTGTCTAAAGAGCGGAATTGATTCCCTCCACGAAAAATTATAAGTGTCAGAACGCTCTAGGATTTTCAGAACTACGACCAACGTGCAAGTACTTAATACTGCATACATAAATTGTAAGTCAAGGAATAAAAAAAGATTACTATTGCATAGTTTGAATACTTTTTTTGTCTCAAACAATGATTAAACGAAATCGAATAATTTATGTTGACTACGTATTTGAATGTTGTTAAATGTCTGTAGATGTACATATTTATACATTCCTTATTATTAAATCAATGAAATCATGTATCATAATATTAACAAAAAAAATTACATCATTGTTATCGCTTATAGGAGATCACCGAACGGGTGTGTGGATTGGTGGATCAGATAATGGACATGTAGGAAAGTGGGCATGGTTTCCAACAGGTAAGACTTACATGTACTAATTGAATCAAATCTATCATACTGGGGGTTCCCCCCTACTTAACGCCGTTTCAAACACTGCATATTTCACAGAAGGCAGTGTTTGGAATTATTCTCACTACCAGTATAGTGCAGTATATTCCCCTCATATTGCAGTTTTTATATTAAATTAATTACAAAAATTATTTATTGAGGTAAGCACGAATTATTTCAGTACAAAAAAAGTCCCCGTGCAACGTGGATTTTTATTTTTCCCAAAAACCGTGATAAGGGTGGTATATGTGGTGTTGCGTCGGTCCTTAATCATTTGTGCATCCAGTTCAGTCTTAACACCTACGGATTGTCAGTACTAGAACTGATATAAAGAAAAGAAATTAAGTAGAGTGTCGTCATCAAGGAGTGAGCTGTATAAGTTTTCGGAATGATATGCAGAACTGAACTAGAGGCAGTCTTCGGTCCTACATAAGAGCAGAAACAATACTACTTAATTGTATGGTAAATTGATTATATAGCATTTCAATGCGAATTCATATGAGTACTCTATAGGACCAGTAGTTTTCTAACTTTATACATTATATCATCATTATATGTTTGTTTGTTTTTTAAACTTTGATAATTATTGACAAAAATATTTGTAAACCTTTTTATAACATCCTATGCAAGCTGCCATCGTGTTCCACAGTTTGAGAACCATTGCTCTGAACTACTTTATTTTATAAGAAAATCCTCATACTCGATTGCATTCCCACCGAGCGATTTACCAAATAATTTTATATAGTAAAAGTACGCAGGATGCCTGAAGTGAAATGCAAATGTATCCATATCTCTTTTATTTGTTGACAGATGATAAATATGCAAAATGTAGTTATAAACTAACTCCGAACGGATCAATGTTTTTATTTTATTGAATAATCTAATCCACCTGACCAACCTGTATTTCCCCCAAAAAAAATACAAATATATACGATTCAGGTGTCAGTGGGGAATTTTAAAATACATACAGGGTGGAAACTCTTTCAATATACTTCACATAATGTTGGATACAAATAAAATAATGGTGTAAGAATATTCAGGTTTTCATAGAAAAGTCATTTTTTGTGTTTTTATGGCTTGATAATGTTTCACGATTTCTGGAGGAGAGTAATGAATAATGTGATCATTTGTAACACTTAAAAATGATCACTAACGTCATCGTCAGCTTATTTTTCGAAATGGGTCATATTGAGGATGACGTCATCGATTAGTTGTAAAGGGATTATTTTACATGACAAATAAATGTAGGACTGGAAGGTTCGAGCCACAGGCTTTTTAGGCCTAGAACGAATCCACCTCTAGGTTATACCCAATTAAGGATTTTTTTCAGTTAAATGCAGAACCCAGTTTATCCAATGAACATAAATAAAATGAAAAGCCAAAATAGCAAAGACGTAAATATTTGTGTAAAAATGAGACAGGAACTTACTCCATCAATACACAACTCATTAAAAATAACATAAAAACATTTCCTAACACAGTAGTGGTTCGTAATTTAGACCTTGTTTAAAAACGTAGTTTAGAAATATCATTTATTATAAAATAATGAAAAGTTGCATTTGATATAAATAAAAAAAAAGGTCAAAAATCAAATAAGATTCTGAACATGGGGAATGAAGATATAAAAAGGCTAAGAAACGCTGCCCTAACTAAAGCAATAATAATCATTATTGCAAAAAAAGGAAAATAAGCATTCTCAAAATATTTACCATAAATAAATATACCTACATATGTATATCTAGTACCTTGGCTAACAATCAAAAAAATAGATCGTTTTAACCCTGACAATGAGTATGTAAGAGTGATATTTGGATAACTTCTTCATGAATGCAATTAATATATATTCCTGATTTAATCTCGATAAACATATTGGGAGGTGAACTTGATTGTAATTCAAATAATATATTGCATATAACAGGAAATGTTAGATGTATTTTTAATGAAAATTTTTGAAGAACATTCTATGAATAGATAAGCTACCTGACCAAAGTTCTAAACCAAGTGGCGAAATAAATACCTCTTAATCAATATTTGCACAAATATGTTGGCTTAGCGATAACGTTTCTCATCAAAAGGGGCGTCGAGATTTGTTTGAAAAACACTCTATAATTAACCGTACAAACTCAATGAGTCCACCCTTCTAATTAAATTAACAAGGTGAATTCTACAATGGGAAGATTTTCTTTGTAAATTGTAATTTGGCAATTCATTATTATAATGCTACCCTACACTGAAGGGTTTTAAACTTTATGAAGAAATAATATTGATCATTGTCAATGTTTTTCCCCCCTCCCTTCTTGGTCCAATCAACCCCGGGGATAAACATTTGCTAGAAATAATAAATGAAATGGTGTTAATATCAAATCGGCCACATTTCTCGGCAGATTTACTCAAAAATTGGCTTGAATTGTACAAGGTTATTCAATGTATCCACCTCTAGGATATATTACGGCCCAGAAGAAGAAGCAGGCATTTACGAGGTAATTCCCTCACATGGGATTCATTGTCTCTTGAATGAAGGCAATCAGAGAGTTATTGAGGCAATAAGATGTTCGTTTTCTTTTAGATTCAACATAGCCTAAGACAAAATAATCCATCGGATGAAGATACAGGGCCATATTTCCTTCCCAATGAAGTCAGAACAGTGCTCGCTTAGCCACTTCAGCTACCTGTCTGGGATCATCAGTCTCTATAAGAGCCTTAACAATCTTTCGTACGGAAATGGATTGAGCCGCTAGTAACATTTGAGACCTTCCAATTTAAAATATCCGTGTTGTTGTGTACAAAAATCATAGCCACTGCTCCTTCCCTGTAAATTCAATTTTCTTTACATCAGGAGCAACTGTCGCCCATGATTCCCAAAATTTCACATCAGAAATCTGTGCCATGACAAAAACGCCATCACACCCAAGGGCTGATTGGATCTTAACTCCCTGTATTAAGTGATAAAAATGAAAGGATTGCATCAATTAATAGTGAGTTTAATAGATTTAAAATATCCCTATTAGAAGCAAAATTGCAACTTGAACAATTAACAACTACAACTGGTACAGAAACGCAACTTGTACTATAAATAAAATAATATAATAATATATATTAGACTGTACCGAAATGACACAAGTTCGAAATTAGGTATAGCAGGATATATAAACATATTTTTTTTTTTGTAATTTATTCTTCTTTACTAGAAAATAACTAATTTTCAATCGTCCGAAAAAGAGGTACTGTTTGGCCGCGTTTTGATTTAAGAAATCAATCAAATGGATTTTAAACAAACAACTATTTTATGTTGTGGATCGAGGTACAGACTTTTTATCAAATTTAGTATTGTGGATTAGACTTATATAATTTAACAATATTTGAACAGCATTCCCAAAATATCATCTCAAACGAAAAGTAGTGAGTGCTATATGAAGTCACAAAAGTCGTCTTAAATTCATTCTAAGAAAGACAAGATGGTTGTATCAGACAAAATTGAAACTCCTATTAATAAAATAAACAAGTAAGAAAAAATAATTATTCATCCAAAGCTATTTTTTGAAAGGTTATAAGATAAAAATATAACTCATATTCAACCAATCAACTCTATAAATGAAGAAAATTGCGATTTTATACAAGGTGTAACTTCAAAAGCGTCCGCAGAGGGTGAGTTGGAGGGGCTGTAACCCTCCCTCCCCCTAAATATAAGGAATTTTTGATTTTTACTAGAAAGTTTATTTTTTATTTCTAAAAATTTATATATGAAATTAAATTCTGCAAATTTTTTATATAAGTTTAATTTTTCAATTTAAAAAAAATAAACTCCAAAAACAAAGCTCCCCCTCCCTCGAAAAATATATATATGTATAATCCTTTGCATACCCCTGAGCTTGTTCAATATTTAGAATAGATAAATAAAAGAAGAGAAATATTTGATACTTGTTAATTAATTAATCTAATTGGAATGTAGTCGTAGGGTCATCAGTATTATCAATATGTACCTAATAGAGATAATTAATATACATCCATTCTCAAAAAAGAAAACCTAAATAGCTCAATATTATTTACATATACAAACAACACATATATATACATTTAAAAAAAATCATCATAGAGAAATATTACAAAAATGCACTTAAAATATTAATTATATGAATGTACAAAATATTAAGTGAGCCTACATATGTATGTACATCTTCCTCTTACTTTTTAAATAAATAAAAACATCCCAGTGTATATATGTGTGGGTATAATATACCTACTACATAGGTATGTACATATTTGTAAGGGAGATAAATTCAAAAGCAATGCCCACCCCTTTGAGAAAGTGAAAAAAAGTTTCCATGTTCAAATATGGTCAAAAATATCATCTTTATTAAGGGGGTCAAAGAGCATCATCAATTAACTTTCCTACCGGTCTAACTAAATGTGCTTTCTAAAAGGAAAAAGATAGGTAAATAAATGTATGTATAAAAGGTAGGAGATGACCCCTCAAATGATTCGAGTACTTTCCGAGGGGTCAAACAAACAACAACTTTGTCTTCAATTCTTTATTTTCAAAAAGATTTCATTTATTTGCAAAGATGTGTGATGAAGACGTTGCTGCATTAGTTGTCGACAATGGATCCGGTATGTGCAAAGCCGGATTCGCAGGAGATGATGCTCCAAGAGCCGTCTTTCCCTCCATCGTTGGAAGACCACGCCATCAGGTTCTTGGAGATTTATTTTTTAAGTTGCGTGCAGGAAGGGAAATCTCTAATGACCTTCTTTTTCATATGTTTATTAGGGTGTGATGGTGGGTATGGGTCAAAAGGACTCCTATGTAGGAGATGAAGCCCAATCCAAGAGAGGTATCCTTACTTTGAAATACCCCGTTGAGCACGGCATCATCACCAACTGGGATGACATGGAAAAGATCTGGCATCACACCTTCTACAATGAACTCCGTGTTGCCCCAGAAGAGCAACCTGTCCTCCTCACAGAAGCTCCTCTTAACCCCAAGGCCAACAGAGAAAAGATGACTCAAATCATGTTTGAGACCTTCAACATGCCCGCCATGTATGTAGCTATCCAAGCTGTCCTCTCCCTCTATGCATCTGGTCGTACCACTGGCATTGTACTCGACTCTGGAGATGGTGTCTCACACACCGTTCCCATCTACGAAGGTTATGCACTTCCCCATGCCATTCTTAGAATTGATTTGGCTGGTCGTGAGTTGACCAACTACTTGATGAAAATCCTCACTGAGAGAGGTTACTCCTTCACAACCACTGCTGAGCGTGAAATCGTTCGTGACATCAAGGAAAAGCTCTGCTATGTTGCCCTTGATTTTGAGCAGGAAATGTCAACTGCTGCCGCTTCTTCCTCCTTGGAAAAGTCTTATGAATTACCTGATGGACAAGTTATCACCATTGGCAATGAGCGCTTCCGCTCTCCTGAAGCCCTCTTCCAACCTTCTTTCCTGGGCATGGAATCCTGTGGTGTTCACGAAACCTGCTACAACTCTATCATGAAGTGTGATGTAGACATTCGTAAGGATCTATATGCCAACACAGTCATGTCTGGTGGTACCACCATGTACCCTGGTATTGCTGATCGTATGCAAAAGGAAATCACGGCCTTGGCACCATCTACCATCAAGATCAAAATCATTGCACCTCCAGAGAGAAAGTACTCCGTCTGGATCGGAGGCTCCATCCTGGCTTCCCTCTCTACCTTTCAACAAATGTGGATCTCCAAACAAGAATATGATGAATGTGGTCCATCCATTGTTCACAGAAAATGCTTCTAAGGATTAGATGAAGAAAAAAAAAAGTATTTTGTTTCTCTCAGTGTACTTGAAATAAAGGAAGGAAAAAATAAAAGATTGGATTATTTATGAAATAAAATTAATTCAAACAACTAAGTTGAACAAAGTTTTTTTAAATGAATGAATAATAAAAAGGATTTTGTTCCTTCCATTAGAATCGAGTCATATGTAGTTGCTATCTGTAGAATAATAATTAATCGCTATCATTTGCGTCCTTCTCTTCCGTAAAAAGGAGCCAAGCAAATATCAAGGGCGAAGGGAGGGGATTGCGTCTTAGGTAAAGGGAAAATAGATTAAACCCATTTTCCTTCTTCTTCGAATATGAACTATATTGGGGAGGGGGCAGCGTGAAGGGTGCTCACAACAACACCATTCATTGATTCTGTCTGATCCTCAGTAAATACATTTCATATATATGCATTCAAGCATGAGAGTATGTTGCTACATTGGACCAATATATTTATATTATTATTATTAAAATTGAAACCAACTTCCGACAAATAACCTTCAAATAAATGTTATAAATGTATATAGACAACACCCAAGTAAGTAAAGCAACAGCCATTCACTCCCAGCAAAGACATATAATTATTTTTAAGGAGTAATAGTAATCATAAAAATAGATAAAAGTAATGGAATAATATGGATGGTTTATCTTCTTTTTTGTCAAATATAAGCCAAATTACACAGTATTATATATATTTATTTGTTGTGATTGACTGGTTCTCATATCACGTATTTTTCCTCTAATTATTTCCATTGACTCTCTCAACCTTTTCTCCTCCAAAAAAAAAGGGGGGGGGAAGACCACATCTCGTATCCGTTAAATACTGTATCATAATACCTTCAACTAAAAATATAATACTTAATGTATACAAAGATCATGAATTTTTATTAGAATATGACATATCCGTGTTAATTTTAGCTTATTTGTTCACATTTTGTTCCTCTGCGTAAATAATGTGTTTTCACTCAGGAAGGATTTTTGTGGAAAACGCAAAACATTTATCCGGCTTGCCCTTAAATCGGCTCGAGGCGAACGTTTCATTTAAATTAAAACGATATTTTAAGAAAACGGTGCTCATTTTCTCTTCTCAAATAAGAAGATTCACATTACTCTTTATATACATCAACATTCTTAACTGATTCGGACTAAGCATATTTCTTCATCGTGTCAACACAATGAACTTTTTGAATCCTAATATAACAAAAACAGTATTGCTTTTAAAATATTGCCATGCGGACAGGCGCTTAAGTTTTTTTTTAATTTCGTCATGAAAAGAAAATATTTATTATAGCCAGACGGAACATTATACAAAATTGTTATAATTCGTCTCCTAAAAAACATTCCTCAAGTTATAGCTGACGAAATTATAGAAAATGTATCTTTAAAAAAAAAAATGTAATAAAAAATTTCTTTAAAATCAATAATTTTTCCATTACCAGGACAAAAATTCTTGAATTCGGACTAAATATTTAGACTAAATATAAATATATTCTGGAACCTTTATTCATTCAAATAAATTAGCAATATTATTGTATTAATAAATAGGAGTTATTCTTTAGGTGTCAAGAAGTTTGGGGTTGAAAGAAGGCTGCAGATCCTTTATTATCTTTCCGTAGAATACGACAGTATATATATGTTATATTAAATAGGCTATGAGAAAAGCACCTACTTAGTAATTAATTATTCATTTTTATAGCCTTGCTCCCTTATGAATAAATTACTATTTGCATTTTAGATTAAATAAAAAAAAATTTAAAACATAATTATGTAATTAATAACGTCATGTTTATTTTATTTCCACGATATCATACTTATAATATTCAACTCATTATTAAAAAGAGCAGCGTTGCATATCCATAAAAATATATGATTAAATAAATGAGTGAATCGACCATCATTTACTACTAATATATGTATTTTGCGATGCAGTACATATAATGCCCATCCGCACATCTATAGTGCATCTTCGTTCAAAAATCTTGATTCAAATTGCAGCAAATGGATGTCCTTGACTTGAGAGTTGATATCAACTACATTTTATTGTTTTTTTTGTTTCTTTTATTGCATTTTAATTCAGAGTAACAAAATAAGCCTAATAATATAGGTAAGAGATGAATGATCATTGTGAAGCAACTGTCAAACTTGTTTTCTCTCTTGTATATAGATCCATTTTCAAAGGAAGTCGCCACCTCAAGGAAGTTGGAATCTTCAAGGATAGCACCAGGAAGTTCAGGGAGGAATTTTTATTGTTGAATATATGTATTCAATGGTTCGTAATTAGTTATCAAGTTTGTCCGCATAATTATATCGTAGCAGGCGAGGGTGCTTGATTTTTGAAATTTTTAAAGAAAATCAAAAAATTATTAGAATTTTTTTTTTTTTCAATTTGAAAAATTACATTTCAAATATTAAATTCTTTGCAAAAAAAAAAAAAAAATTATGGAGAATTTTTGTGAAAACTGAAAAAATTTAAACTTGAAATTTTTTTTTCTGTAAATGTAATTTTTGTGAACAACTGAGGATTTGTGAAAAATTTTCCAATAAATTTTAGTTCTTGAGAACTTATGAAAAAAAATTAAAAAAAAATTTATACTTTAAATTTTATCTTTTTAGAGTAGCATTGAATTTTTGAAATTTTTTTACAGAAAAATTTATTTTTTGTTAACAGCTATGAATTTTTCATATTTTTTGGAAAAATTTTGAATAATGAATTTTCTAGTAAAACAAAAAATAAATCCTAACTTTGGGGGCCTACAGACAATCCAGCCCACCCCCTGCGGACGCTCCTGGGTATTTTGGGACACTTATAGAAGTTCAAGCTCATCTTATTACAAAGAAATGAAATAATAGCAATGGGAGACGAGGGACAATTCAATTAACCAGATCTGGTTTGAAACATAAATAAGCTACAATTCAACACTACATTCCTTTCTGTTGTTAGTTTTATTATATATATTGGGATTATACTGGAAAGTAATTTTACAACCAACTGCATTTTCATGCTGCAACTTTCTCCGTAGACATGGAGGGTTCCAACGTTTAAAAATAGAGTTGAGTTAAAAATGAGGGAAATTAGACTAAATCATATTTTGAAGAGTACGTAGCAAAGGTGTTGAATTAATTATCATAGCAGACTTACCAGGTGGTCCATTGAAATATGAACACTTACTAATTCAAGTTTGACTGATTGAAATTAATTCATATATATTAAAGCATAAAAAATTAGTTACAAAATAAAACAAACTTGAACTCTCATGCTAACGTACAAGTCCAGAAAATGACACTTGAACGTGATTGACAAATTTCCAAGCGTACACACCAAGCAGATAGACCAGGACCATCGCCTATGTCATCAGAAAGCTCAAAACGTTGGAGAGGAAGAAGGGCTCTATCAAAAAGACTTAGTGGACACGGTGGAGTTAAAAAAACAGCCCAGGCCAATCCACATTAGTCCAAGAGGACCCATACAAGAGATCTCCAAGTTTCACACGAGAGAGCTATCAAAAAGTGAGAGGAAAGAGCCTTGTGAGAGTGGAGAGGGCAGTTTAGACACACAGGCAATGAAAGGTCGCTTTTGGCTACCCTACAGCCCTCTCAATTACACCTTCTGGGTGCATGTCCAGGGGAAGGCCTGCAGTGTCTGTCATCCAAACACCAAGGCCCTCAATGACACTGTTACCCAGCACTAGGATGCCATCCCAAGCGGGTGCCAGGCAAGGTAGTTGATGGGGAAGGTGCGTTCCTTATGTTCTGCATTCTGATTTGATAAACTGATTGAATTCACAAATCTACTATTCACTGAGTAATGAAAACAATAATATAACAACCCGAGTTGAGAATTTATAGATCCACTTCACTCAACAAAATTAAAACCCAAATTTGGATTCTAACATGGAAGAGCCATCGTGTATTCATCTGCACTCGAATTTGCAGTGTCTTTTGTATCCACTTTTGTGACTTCATTTACTCTCTCTTCTGCTTCTTCAGTCTTGTCTGCATCGAGGTCCTCATCCGTACCGTCATTTCTTCTTACAATTTCCTCCTCGTGTGAAACTCTATTTTCGGCGAGCAAATAATGAGAAATTACTTAATGCAGAAAAATGGTGCTTCAAAAATTATTGATAGGATAAATGGACAGAAAGTGGTTTAGATTTATTCATGAGACTTGATATATGTATTACTTTCCACTCTAAGTTATTTGTATTTTTTTATTTTTTTCATCTAATCCAATGTCAACAACAGCTAAAACCCCTACAGTCAAAGAAATGATGTTATAGTAGTTCTACGTGTGCCGTGGCCTTGATCAATCACCAGTTGATAAATTTTATCACAATTTTCAAAAGGATCCTGAATTGCATCGAAATTGGGTAACGGGCTTCAAAAGAAAAAATAAGTTCAATCCAAAAACATCGCACATCTGGAGCAACCATTTCAGCCAAGACTATTATGAAAGAAATATCCGTAATGAGTTACTTGGACTAGCATCAAGAAAGTTGCTGAAGAAAGAATTTGTTCAATCAGTAATGTTTCCTATAAATTCATATTTTACAATTTGGATATCCAATACGTCTTCTGATCCTCTCTTCAACTTCATATTCAAGGGATCTCGCCTCTTTGTATCTCACTCCGTAAATCTCTTCTCCTTTAATTGAAGAATCTTTGATTGTGCAGGTCCCCCTTCACATTAGCATATGTGTACCAAAAGAGCTAATTATAAGTTGTTTGATCGAAGACAACAGTTAAAAAGTTACAAAATAATAATACGATTGTTTGAGTATTAATTGAACAAATAAAAATAATAGCATCCTTCATATTATCCTTTTAAATTTAAATTCGCTATTATTTGGCTAACTTCTCTGTTATTTGATTTCTTTATATTATTGAATAAGTTCATAGATATGATTTTGATTTTATATTAAACTCATGCTCCTACCAAACTTGACCTTGGTATAAAATGATGTCTCAGTTATGTATATATACATAGATGTTTACGTCATTAAAATGAGCCTGCTTACTTCCGTCAAATTCTAAAAATCTTGAGCGATGCACCTTTATCATCCATCACCATATATTATCTTTCTATGTCAAAATTAAAACCTTTTAATAATGAGGAAACTCTTTTATAAGGTATATGTTATTGGAGTATGAGGAGGGAGATCTCATTTTTTTCGAGATATTCGGACTTTGGGAGATTGAGAAATTAAATGGAAGGTCTTATTAATTGAAAACAGTAGTGAGTTTGTCTCTCACGGAGTACTCCGGGAGGGGGAACTCGGAGTAAATCTGTGAACTGAGAGATGATGCTGGAGGAGGTCACATGATTGATACATTCTCCAATGATTGGCTAATCCTTGGAGGAAACTTATTTGAGCAATTGTGATCATGGATTCGAGATCCCTCTCTTCCTAATCCAAAAATATTATTCGCTTCGCAAAGGGATTACCTTATTATTAAAAGATTGCGACAATTGAATTTCAATTTTAAACTTTCTTAATATTCGAAAAAAGAGCATGCTTCATCTTCCCTTATTATTGCCTTTTAATTTTAATAATCAGGGGCGTCCACAGGGGCGGACAGAAGGGGATACAGACCCCTCCCAAAATGAAGCTATTTTTTATTTTTACTAGATTTTTTTTTTGGTCAGAACGAAAAATAAATTTGCAAACATGGAGTAAAAAAAAATTTTTAAAAAAAAGTTCATTCGGTCAACTTATTCAGCACAGCAAATAATTTATTATTTTAAATTTCTTTAAAAAAATATTTTTTTTCCATAAATATAATATTTGAGTTTTTGATCCTAAATTTTTGAATTTATTTTTCTAAAATATCAATATTTGAATTTTTTTTTGAAAAATTTATTTTTTTGTGAATAAATATGGATTTTTGAAATTTATTTCTTCATATTCTAATTTTTGGATTTTTTTGCAAAGAAATTCCAAAACCCTTCCCCCTCCCAAAAAAAAAAATTATAATAATAATAAATTTATCCTGAGGACGCCCTTGATAATATATTTTGGCAGAAGGTCCCTTTAGGGAAGAGTTCAGGAAAGAAGGACATTTTTAAATTACATTTAAAAAAATGTAATGAATCAATGTAAAGGAAATGATAATTAAAAAGACCTTTTCTTTTTTTAAAGGGAACTATAAGCAGTAATAAATGTGCTAACTAATCCGTAAATTGGACATCAAAAGTCATCAGTGATTAAAGCCTGTTCCTTCGTGACAGAAGTATGAGTCTACATTGTCATATATGGTGTACATAAGATGAATAGGGATTATTTTCATCTCTTCCACCTCTTCCTCAGGTCAAAATAAAGATTAAAGTATCAACAGAAATACTTTATTTTTAAAGTGTTGTTCAATAAAATAAGTGTATGAGTGTGTGTGTGTGAGAGAGAGGTGAAGAAGTAAGCAAGCAAGCATTTTCTTATTTGACATTGAAAAAGGTGGTGTAAAGATATTTGATAAGGAAGTTTATTCACCCCTTTCAAAAGTATTGTTGCCTCTACAACACTTTGTTGTACAATTGTGCTTGCTTCTTCTTTCTTTTGAATATAGGAAAACAAGTAAAGAGTTCAAACAGTCACAATTAAGAAGGGGATTTGCCCATTCTGAATGAGCATTACAAATTTTCAAAATATAAATAATTATATTTCTTATTTGGCAAAATAGGATTTGAAAAAATACCACAATATGTAGAGAAATTATTTATTATGTACATTCATGGATAGGTTGGAACACTTTTTTGTATTAGGAAACTTACGTTTCTCAATATTAAATTTTACATAACTAATAATGGCGCTAAATGTAGCCTTAAGATTTAAGAGATTAAAACTTGGAAATTGTGGAAATAATAACACTTCTTTTACCAGGGACGCATATTTTGAAATCCCTAAACATTAAGAGGCCTTAAAGCTATTTAATAATTAAATGAACAATATGTAACTTCCATACGGCTCACAATAGAGGCAGCTACACTGCTGCTTATAATAATTTATACACGATCGGGAAAAATCATGTCAACAGTTAATTTGATCGCCAAAAACTGTCTTACTTCATATTATAAATATATATTATTAGCAAATTAGTAAAAACATTGATTCTCAAGGATATCAACAACCATACAGATGTATTGTACAGATTTTATTAATAGCTGCAATGCACCTTCCAAAGAATATGTGTTATTGAGCCAATGACATCATCATTCATTTGCATCTGTTCCTTTAATTTAATTTGATAACATATGAACATAATTGTAATTCACATAATACGTAGATATATTATTTTTGAATCATTCTCTCCTAGGACAACGGATCCAAGACTTTGACTGGGCACCCTCACAACCTAACGGCTCCAAGGATCATCAACATTGTATCTATATTGTGGGTGGCTTTTTTGGATATCAGTGGGCAGATTTCAATTGTGATTATGAGATGACATTTCTTTGTGAGTATGGAGTCAATAGAGAGCGAAGTGCTTGGAGAAAAAAGAAGAGTTTAAGTACTCCTTCGTCCTCCTCCTCTTCTTCAACAATATCAGGATTGAAATATTCTGAGAGTATATCCTTAAATCAAACCATTCAGAACTTTTTAGCACAGTTTTAAAATGAAAGTGTCTTTCAATATTGTGTAGATACTCTTAATTATGTATAATAACTATGTGATTCATATTGAATTGTACAATGCAATAGAAAACATGAGAATTTAGAATCTTCCGTTTTGGGATATTTTTTGTATATAATGTAGTTGTCTTTTATGCTGTTGGGGATCAAAAAAAATTATTTATGATATTTTCTTCATGACGTTATAATTATTTAGAAACAACATTTCTTAATATACCATTGTACCATATTAATAACCCGATTATTGATGGGTTTGCCTCATTTAGAATGGGGCAAGTATTCCATGCACTACCGCCTCAGACAACTATATTTTATATCACTCATACCGTTTTTGGCATGGTACTTTAATGATGGAAAAATGTTCATTTAGAGTCATAATTGGCCATGTTCAAAAGTATTTTACCATCCCAATTTTGAAACAATGCATCAATATTATAATTTTATTGATTTATAAGTCTTAATATAACAAAAAAAAATAATATTCATTTTGACTTCAAAATTAAAGGTGTCTGAGGTAGATTCAAAACAAATTTTTTCAATTTTCTGGTACAGTCATTTAAAAAAAAACACTAATTTCATCAAAATATAAAAAATAAAAAAAACAGTTGGAAATATTATATTTAATGGCTTATGAAGCAACATAAACTACAAGCGCTTAAGCTAGATTTTTTTAAATTACAATCTATGCAGTGTGCAATCGTAACAATACAATATTTGGCACATAGTTTCAAAATTAACATGTTATTAAATGTCTTAAAAAAGGCCAATTTTAAGCTTAAAATGTCCCTTTTTTCATCTATATACTACTAGTACAGAATTTTGGTAATATAGTGGTACCGACACATTTGAAATGATATTATATTAAACAAATAATAAACCCGGTACGTCATAAAAAATGACCCACAGATGACGTACTGCCTCAAATTTCTGACCTCACCTCAAACAAAAATTGCTCTTTATATGAAAAACAAGAATAAAAAAAATCATTTTATACAAAAATAATCCAATTTCTGAGCTAAACCAAAAACAAATAACGTCTTGCAACTTGTAACTGCATGTGAATTGCTCCTTAGCAAAAAAAAAAAAGTTTATACTCTTTGTCTTAAAAATATCGAAATCGGTTCGAAATTGTTGATGTCTTAACATCAATAGCATATACAATGCCAAATATGGCATAGTATATGCTATATTTTGAAGATAGTTAGTTCTTGATATCCATCAGCAGAAATACCATATTGTAAACAAATAAATTTCCTCCAAAGAAAAAGATACTCTACTTCATAAGTAGTCGTACTATATTCATATGTAATTATTATTTTAATCATACTATTTACCATGTATATATTTCTATATTAATAAAAACCATGTATATATGAAATTGTAGTTTCATTCTTCGGGCTAAACTCACAAACAGACAAACTGAATACTTACAAGAGACACTGGTCCAATATAGTTTCCCAATTTTTGTTTCCAATAAACCCTTAAAATACCAATATAAATTTGTTGTTTCACGTTTATTTATTTATTTTTTTTATCCGAACAAGTTGGGTTACCTCATAAAAGTAATAAAATCCGAGAAATATATCATATAAGTATAACTACAACACTCAATGCAAATGCTTCATCATTTTTTATAGAATAACAACAACAGGATTGGCAAACATATTCATGGCAAAGAAATAAGAACTTATATAGGAACTAGATTTTCTAGTTTTACAGGAAACTGTCTTCGAACAGGATCCTGGGAAATATTCTTATACGTAAATAAGAAAAACTCCAGAAGAGCTTCTTTAAATGCCCTATTTGCTCATACCGCGAGTGATCCTGCGTTTGGTCTAACACCTCCACGTCAAATACGTGGCTTCACCCGCTTGCCCAACCCCTTCCTTTGTCTCCATCAGAAACTCTGGCCAGATATGCAAAAGTCAAAAATTATCATATTCTCGATTCTCAGGTTCTTCACTTTTGATAAACAAGCTAATTTTGTGTAGATATTATGTATATCATTTAATTAAACTTTAATCATAAAATAATTAAAAGCAAGATCTCCCATAAGTGACAACCCCAAAAATCCCGGAAAAACGAGATCCCGGGAGAAATCCCCTGTTCTAATATAATTAACTCCTTGTCATAATACTACATATAATATATATATACGTGTATTTCTTTAAGGGTAGTTTTCTTTGTTTATTTATTCGATTTATTTTTATATACATACAAATGTTTTCATGTATCTACATTTAGACAGTAAGCAGTATAAGCCAATGTATGTATTGATATGCTTACTTTATAAAGAACAGTATAAAAAGAATAACCAATAAGTAGTTAAAAGAAGGGAAAATATATATCTACGCCATGGATCCCTCAATGTCCGAAACGGGGCATTCGGCCGAAAAATAACATTTAATTTATTGATGTATGCAATTATAGGAGTTGTTCTCAAAAAGTGAGATGACTGTTCAAATTTAGCGGGCAACGCATATTTGGTATGCTCGATTTTTTTTTTTTTTTTGTTAGTACACTTCCCATGAACATATACTTACTTTTTCAGCTATATTATATGTTTATTTTGTTTGTGAGAGACATAGCGGTTACAAGAATTTTGCATTTTTGGCGATTTTTACTATTAAAAACATGGATCAAGAGAATTTGCATCAAATTTTATTTAAAAAATTAATATAAATGTTTCAAAATACATGAATTGTTGACAATGGCATACGGTGAAACTATTCTGAGTAAAAAAGCATGTTTACAAGTGGTACAAATTCTTCCAAGATAGCCGGGAAGATGCCAATGACGAGCCTCGCTCTGGAGGCCCAAGCACGTCAACAAGACATGAAAACGTTCAAAATAGAGCATACCAAATTTACAATGCACGTGACATTTGAAAAGTTATCTTAATTTTTAAACACAACTCGTATATCTGAATTCAATTTAATATGATAATATAAGTATATATAGTATAATAAATAAGTATTGTTCATATCGTGAAAGTAAATTAATTAGGATTATTTTGCATTTAATTTTTTCTTTTATTATTTATATTAATGAATGATCATCATATGAAGACAACACAAAAGTATGCGGTTCGAATCTGTACCGCTTTAGAACTTTAAATAAGCTCGATAATAAACAAACACTAGAGCAATTCCAATAGAAGAAGTGTTATTCAGTTCCCGATATAAATTAATGATCCTTCGATATGAAAAATACTCTTGGACTGACAAACAAACATAATATAAACATTATGTGATGATCATTTTTCGGTTAAATGTTCCAAATAGTCCTTTTGCAAAAAAAAGTATGTTCGCCAATATTTTCTTGATTTTATTCGGGAAAATGTTTCCGACCAATTGTCATAGAACGCATATAGTTATATGCACTATGTGTGTGCATATAAGTATAATAGAAAAAAAAGCCATTGTGTAATTTAGAATAACTAAGGTCCTTGATGGTCAGGAAAGAGACGGTGGTGGGGTTTTTGGTGCAATTATTTTTTTTTTAGTTTATTGTTCGAAATATTTTAGAAAATATGATTTTTAAAGGGTCTTTGATGCTCAGGGAAGCAGTGGCGGTGGATAATAACCCACTTTTTGATCAGAAATGAGTTTGATTGTCCAAATATATTATAAATTTCAATGAAAATGCACACGACTATCAAATTGCTTGCAATGGAATTAGAATCTTATCAAATCCTTAATGATCAAATTGCTTGCTATGAATCGTTTAAAAACCCAATTTTCCAAAATTATTTTACTTGGCATTCTAAAAAAATGTAAATTAACCACTCTATTGGAAATTTTATAGATTGCCAGGGTATTTTGCATATTGCCTGATTTTCCACATTCCCCATAATTTATGTTCTTCATTATTTTTTGGATTGGGGAGCAGTAAAAAAAGACAGAAATTTATTATAGAAATTAATTGTTATTCTATTCTTCATTTATAACTTTGTTTATGCTTGTTCCTCACTCCTATTTATCCATATATGTACAACAAATATTTCCAACTAGAAAATTTCATGATATTTATTGTGAATGTTATGAATGAAATACTTCAAATTTATTTTAGTTACTCATTCAACCGTAATCCTGTAGATTTTTTTTAAAGGTTATGGACAAAGCACATTTCAATTAGTAACTACATTATAAGAAGAAAAAAACGAAGACATAAATTCTTCATGAGTTATAAATTTAACTTAAGATGTCCCAGGACAAGAGACTCGTGACATAATTTATCTATTTTTTTATTTTGTGGATCGCTGTTTCAGCAGTTAATTAGCAATTTAATATACATTCATTTTCTCTTTTTTTTTGGACTAACAAAGGGGTGATGAAACGAAATAAGAAGGTCAGCAAGTCATTACTTTTAATGTATCCGCAACCTTTAGCCAAATAAGTCAATCATACCAAATGATATTGATCTCTTAAGTACTCCTAGCTTCTTATTGCAAGGGCGTCCACAGGATTATATTTGGGGGAGGGGGACTAGGCCTTGGTTTTTGCATATACCTACTTACTAATTAAAGTAAAATCCTACATATTATTTTATTCGAGGCTGTTTATTCATATCTAAGCAATATTTTACGAAAAGTGCAGCTATATATTTGTATTTCTATATGATAGCCAAATTTTCTTCATTGAAATAATAAAATGGCCGGTTTACATATATATAGGACGAAGGATCGAGGGATCAACAAGAAATTGTATTCCTGTCCTTTTGAAAACGGAGCATAAGTATAGTCAGAGATGGATTTTTTTTTGTGCCAGTGCGCGAGGAGCCGGAAGCAAGACAAATGTCACACCTGAATTAAGACCCTTGTTAATATCAGATAAGCATTTTATGATTTTGGAGGGAGAAAATGAATTACTGTTATTCAGAGGAGAACTTTCTGCATTTAAAATAACATTGGAGCGGGGAAAATATTCTAATCATATTTAATTCATGCATATTCATTTTATTATGCATTTATTCATGTTGAGTTATAATTTCGAATTAGTTACAACTAGACTTTAGAATATAATAATGCCTCTTCAGATGCAATTTTAGAAGTTCGTGCTTTTGTTGCAGAATTTAATTATAAAGAACTTCGGAGCCCTTAGTCTCGTGGCAATCCTAGACTTTAATAAAAAAAAAGACGATGAATTATTGCTACAACTTTCCCATCTGAACCTGTCTTCAGCAAGACAGGACAAATAATCTCTGAGCGCAGAAATGGTTTATTTCCAACTAATGTCAGCCAGCTTGTATTTCTTAATACTAATTTGGATTAAATGCAGTTCGATCCGAATGAATACTGTAGTGTTTTAATCAATGATCCACATTATTTTTTTAATCTATATTTTATATATATTAAATAAATTGATATCTAATATATTACAATTTTTAGGTTACAATTTAATCTTTAATTATTTTGCTATATTGATTAAATACAGGTTTTTAAATATCCGTTTGAATCATTGCAAAATGGTAGTAAATTATTTTCCTTGTAGGGTGAGGGCGGGATGTAAAAACTGATTCAGTGAACGAATCTTTTTAGTGAACTGGCTCAAGTGATTTAGTTCACTAAAAGGAATCACTATTCCCAGCACTAGTTAATACACACAAGAATAAAGAATTTAAAAAAAGAGCACAGACATCCACTGTTTCTCCTTCTTTAATCGCTTTACTTAGATTTTTCTTTACACACATCCCCTCTTCAATTATAGTATAACTTATAACTTTGTTTATTTATTTAAAAAAATAAATTATGAAATGGACATGAGTATCATAAACGTAGTATGGGAGACATGGGAATCAACAGCTGACAACAAAACATATAGGATATTTTTGTGTTAGCAAGGTAACGCCAAGTCAGTTTATTACATATTCCTTACTCAAAGCAACCGATTCTCCTAAATAAAGTTTGTTAGACAGGACAACGAATCCCAACACTACTATGAATATAGCCTTCGAGCATATCACCTCTTTTTGCAATATCTTCTCCAACAGAAACCAGGATAATCTGCTTAGTTTTGAGAAGGTAGAAGATGCAATTATATGTGATTTCAAATCTACATGAAAGAGAGCCATAAAAACTCTCTTTTTTTCCCCATTTATAATATATGGGAAGGAATTTAGGAAGTTAGATATATTTTATCAATTAAATTGTTTTAATTTAATTCAGTAATGTCAATAACACCTAAGCAAGAGAGAATGAGAAGGGCCACAAAACCGCCTACATTCAAACTATTCCATGGGGTGAAAGAAGAATAAATAAATTGATTTAGCACTTCTTTTTTTTTAAACAGTTCGGGTAATAAAGTTTAGTCATAATTGCGACACATACATCTAATCAATGACTTCGAAGACAATAAGGATGATTTGAATGGATATTTTCTCGGAGACGATCCTGAACATGAATTTAATGTGATCCTCTTTTCCGGAAATATTTATGTGAAAAGCTGCAAAACATATTCAACTCTCCTATTTCTTACATAAATAGTTCATAGAAACTCATACGTGATAAATATGTTAATAATTAATTATCAGTGATCTTATAACTTTAGTAGACTTATATTGGAAAATTAAGTGAGTCGGGAGTCCTTTTCTGATTTATTAATTCACTTCTCATCATATTTGAATATCACTATTGTCAGAATTTAGGGTCTTCACATCAATATATTCAATAAACAAATTAACGACTACACTAAACGCTTACGATGTGACAAGGCTGTATATAAAAACGAGCATATCAGTATTCATTGACACTAAAGAATTGATTAAGTGCAATGGTAATTATAAGCATATTAATATGACATTAACACCTAAAATTATTTTTCTATATATCAAAAGTAAATATTGGTATAATGATCCTACATAAATACGTATTTATTTATGTGCTTCATGGATTTATATTTTTATTTTGTGTTAATTGTTTAGCCTTATAATATATTTTTTAATTAATTAATTTCCTATGATTTATATTTATTACAATCATATACTTCTAAATATCTAGTCAAGAAGTAAAAATGCAAGATTTTTATTCATTACTCTCATTGGTCTAAGGTGTATTCATAAATTTTTAGCATTGAAAACCATTGATATGGTGAATAATTGTTTCATTCCATTAGTACTAGTAGTTACAAGGCATTAAAGTCTAAAAAATTAACTATAATACTTACTTTTCTTAGTGTGTACGTTTTGTTATTTAATATTTTCAGAAATTAAAAACAACGGGTCGAGATTCAAGAAAATGATATCTTCAAAAGAATATTTTCATTTACTATAATATTTTAAAACTCATAGTGACCTATGACCTATGGTCAAATAGTATAATTATATCAGTCTTGTCTCCAATAATAATATTATGGATCCTTGAAAAACGTCCCATTCCTAAAAATGTCCTCTAGATTGCATCATTTTAACTTTGATTGTAAGAAAGTATTTCAAATGCAAAACAATAATTTTCAATAAATCTTAATTACGACATAATTAAAGTTGATATGTATTGTTCTTGTAAACACCTCCAAGATTATTGAGATAGATTGACGATGATGCCAATGTCCGATGTTTATGATGACTCCAATTAACTAAGTTTTTTTCGGTGGTAAGTCTTTCGCATCTTATTCTTAAGATTTGGGACGGGATGGGACCGAGCAGGAAGTAAAAAATTTGATAACCGATACCTTTCTAGCAAATAAGTTAATTTTCGGGTTTTTTATTTCATTTTATGTTTGTTATTTTTACGTCAATACAAGAATGTATGCACAATCATCCCCATAAGTGGCCTACTTGAGACTATGTATTTAAAAAAATCGTGTAAAGAAAATGTAATGTCATATGAATTATTTGCTAAATGAGTATGAAAAACTTTAAACAAACAGAAATAAAATTTAAAAAGACTTATGACCATGATTATATGTATGTAAAAAAGGTAGAACGGCTGGAAATTTTAAGTTCAAAGAGTACAAATCAAAGATTCCATTACCATGTAACTATTAGACTTTGATCCTTAAAATCCGCAGATGTCCAATACCTTTTGACATAACAAGTCAAAAAATCCTATTTGTGAAGAAGAAGAAAAAGTTATATGCTTAACAATAGCAACTAGTGGCCCACAAGCCAAGTTATTTAGGTATTTTTAGAATACATAATTAAACTCAAGTTCTTACTGGGTCTTAAAATGAAAAAAAAAACCTAACTATAGTGAAAATCGAACTGATCAAATCGGGACCAAATAGATACATATATGACATGAAGCCACAGGCAAAGCCTTTGAAGTACTTTTTTTTTTTAAATGTCATTTATAACTTTCAGTTCGCAGTATTTTTTTACCTCACTAGCACAACTATATAATTTATAATATATATATAAAATCTATATCAAATGCAAAAAAAAAAAATATTTAACTATATTTCCACCAAGCCAAATTTGAATGGAATTTCAATCATTTGACCAATAAATTAAAATTTACTTGTCCTTTTTTAATTTTTTCAAGCTGAATCATTATAGATATATATTATAAATCCTTAATACCTATACAATGGAGGTAAAAAAAATCCCAGTACCCCTAATAGTTCGTTTTTTATATAAACATAGGTTGTTGTTTTTTTCAATATGATTTCATGAAAATTGTACCAGATTAGAAATATTAGGAATCACAATATCAATTCAAAGAAAATAAATATTATGAAGATTTAACGAGCAATAAAGTCATTTTTTAAATTATTATACAGGGTATTCAGATCAAATCGGCATATTTTCCCCCTACTAGTTAATAAAACACAATTTCTACACGGCACAAATTTCTTAAAATCCAATTACTTTACTCTTGTTGCTTAAGCGAGAAAAGCTTATTTAAACGTTTCAAAACATTTCTTCCGAGTTTAATCAATGTCTCTTGAGTCAAAGTCCTGACATTCATATCATTACATATTTTGAGTAGTTTTATTTCAAATGCTCGTATTTTATAACTTTTATTTGATATATTTGTATTTTTATAATTTGATTTCCTTGAAATTATAAATTTGACAATTCTATAATTAATGTACAAAGCAATGACGTAAAATTTAATACACAACAGTTTGAAATTATCAATTCCAAATGGTCATATTTTTATTAAATTTAATGTATCCTTAATTTCGAATAAATTTGAGGCCCTTTAATTATTTTTAGTGATTTAACACAAGTTAAATTAGTACATTGTTCCTTTAGTTTAATGAAATAAACAAAAAAGACATGAAAAACTCGTCTCGTGTATCGAAAATGTGAGTAGTTACTCACAATTCGTCAACAATGAGTCTCCTTTTTTTCAAGCACATTATAACATGTTAATCTTCAAAACGTATCCTTTTATTCAGATTCAAAAAGTTTTGAGTGCACACGAAGAACAAATATGCTTAATCCGAGTTGGTTAAGAATAACTAATGTAACTAATGGGAAGCATAATATTATTCATTAAAGGAGAGAGAAACCCATTTTTAAAAGACAATAACTCTCTAAAAAATATGATTTTTAGACTGACGAGTTTGTTAGCGTGCAAAAAGTATGGAAGGGAGTAACGAGTACTCAGATGAGTAATGATTTTGTAGGCGAGTAGTGAATATAACTCGTAAATCCTCAAGTGTTTTTTTAGAACACTTAATTCCATATCAACGGATCAAATATAATAAATTTTAAAAGGCTAGTATTTGATCTGTATAATAATAACTTATTTTAATTGGAAGCTATCTCCAACATGGCTTTTTCATAGGATGGTTCAAAATTGAATTTTTTGTGATTGTACCTTCTTTTAAGCTATATTATAGTACAATATTTTTGCTTATTAGGTTTTATAATAATATCATTGTTTTTGATTTACGCTTATTATTTTAAATGTCTTATGAAGAATCAAGAGTATTGGGCACTCCTCGCCGCCACCACTCAATTGATAATAAAATAAATTATTATTCTTAATATTGTATTGCTGATTTGATCCAAATGTCATGGAGTTCAATTGACATATGCTTATATAAAACATTAGGGCTGTGTCGGTCCTTCAAATGGGACTTAAAATTGATCACATCACTGTTATCAGTCCTTGAAAAATATCCCAATTTTTTTCTCATACAAGACATCGCCTTCAATTATTTTAGATGTAGTAAAAAGGAATCCGTTACGCTGGATTGTGTAAGATTTCGTATTAAAAAAATTTCTCAGAGAGTTTTGTCATTGTTTGACTCAGTATTGTTCGGCCGCGCATCAAGATGGACACCAGTAAAGAGGAAATAAACCATACTTTACAGTTTTTTTACTATCAGGGGCGCCTGCAGGATGGGAGGGGGAGCATGGTTTTTGGCATATTTTTGAAAAAATATGCCAAAAAAATATTTATTTTTTTAAATAACAAAAATCAACAAATATTAACAAAAATTATATTTTTTTGAAAAAAAAATCAAAGATCCAGAGTTCATAAAAAATAAAAACTTCAAAAATCCAGAGTTGTTGACAAAAAATAAAAATTTCAAAAGTTAAATTTAAAATATTGAATTTTTTGAAGAAAAAAAATTGAATATTAAATTTTCTATAAAAAAAAACCTCCGATCCACTCCAGTGGACTCTTCTAGTGTTTTTGGTACTGATACTGTAACAGCTAAACATGTGCAATTTTGTTTCCCTCGATTTTGTTCCGGTAATTTTGATATCGAATATGCAGCACGCTCTGGAATGCAAATTGTCGAAATTGTGGATAAAATAATGGAAATCTTCGAGTACGACCATCATCTAAGCACTGTTTTGAATGCCAAGGTGATAAACATTATTGGGGAAAAAATGAAAAAATAATGACCTTCTTTTCTTTTATTATAGTAAATTACTTTCATAAGTTGATATACGAATACAACAAGTTTAGTAAAAGTATAATCAATTCTCATTACTTTTAATTTATGCCTAATTAAAGTATTTATTACCCTTAACAACATTGGATCCTTAATGGTCCATGTTGTCGGATGATGTCGTCATTGTCTGATATCTAAGGTTGTTCTATGGTGCAAATTTTAACGTAGGATTCGGATGTGTTCTTTTTTATAAGGAAGGGGTCGGGCGGGAATTCAAAATTTTAGGACCTCTGTATCTCTATATAAAATACTGACTATTTTCCCCACATATTGAATAATTTTAGAATAAGTACAATATTTATCATTCCCGCACTTCCCCCTTCTTTCATTAAATGTAAACATGATATCGTGTCTAATAAAAATGTCAAGAAATGTGAAAGGTAATCATTCCAGGAATTTAAATCCTGTCAAATAAATCAGAAGAAGAAACATAGATGCTTAAATGAGTCGAAAAGCCGCATATAACATCTTTCTTATTCATACTTGAAATTTTTTATCTTACTTAGTAAGTTGAATGAATGCTCAATTAACATGCTTGAATTAATTTCCTACCAGTTGTACTAATGAGATCATATTTATTTGATGATATAATCCATTAGAGAATATACATTAATTGAACATACTGGCCTGTCAAAAATTCTGAGAACAAAATCTAAAAGAAATATTCTAAATGTGGTGCATCAACATAAAAACAATCTTGCGTAAAAATTAAGAAAATCTTAATTTATTATATACTTCATATATATCAAGGCAATGAATACTAAAACAACAAGGAAGGGAAGGCTGCCGAGGGAAACTACATAAAGAGAGAGATCTAAGTAAATGGAAGAAATAAAAAAAGAGGAGAAAAGATAGAAGAGTGTATTTGTAGATGGTCAGTGTGTGAAGTTTACATAAATATCTTGGCGGGTTGGTACTCTAAATTATTGATCCATTAGATGAATCTACTGGTATGTGCACCTGCATCTTCCCATTGTTCCTTTGAATGCTTGTATTTTCATTTGGATATCCTAGTCACACACATCTCCTGCCTATTACTTGATGTTCGTGGATATCGTCCTTTTTGTGAAGAGGATCAAATGCCTTACTCGGTGGATCTCACCTCAAATTATGGAAGTTACATTTATTGTAGAGATGAATTTTAGCATCAAGGTATGTGACTTCGTGGAACATTGCTCAGTATATCCTATTATTGTTCTAGTATTTCTTGAAAAACAAATTAACAATTAAGAAAATTCAAGATATTCTGCCCTTAGAACATTAATTGTTTACTTCCTATTTATTCCCCATTTAATTTTTCTATTCTATTTGATTCCTTCGATTCAATTTTGCTGTGGCAGTCTTCTTATTTTTATGTATATTATCATTAACCTCTGGGAAAAAAATGTTTGCCCATCCAATTAAATATTTTACTGCTAATAAGAGGAATGGATTGGTGGAAGCAATGATCCTCATCACATTCTGATTACAGAATGTCAAAAGCATTAAGGTCATCTGCTAACATTATAATCCAATCATAATCTATGACCTCCTTATTGATAGTATTTTCAATTTGATGTATCGTACCGACTGCTAGACAAGACAGAGAGATTTTTTCAAAACACGCAACCAATGATATTCTACGACGTCACTATTAAAAGCGTGGTAGAAGTCGAACATCAGTCGTAAACGCGTTATGGTGTAACCTTGTATTTCTATCAACATGCTCAAAAGATCGTATACTGACAGATATATAGGGCTACTACAATTAATTCATATGGTTTTTGAAGGGTTATCACATCTATTGTGTGTCTAAGAATAAGTGTATATATAGCCATATAAATTTGATATCGGGAGAAGATTTGCACTCAAAAAGACTTCCTATAATCACCTAACAAGAATTAAACTTGGAACTCTAGATACCAAGAATAAATATGCCATTTTTCCTTCTCCCAAATGAGTAATTTTTTTAATTCTATATTAATAAAGGAAGGTGTATCCGTATGACTGGATATATGAAAACGAATTACCGGGTGCACTCTATAGGGTAATCCATGATGTATATTATCAACATATTTTGATCTAAGAAATGACAATGTAATCGTATTAATGAAATATTGGAGGCTGTACATATAGCATCGAACGTGTGTATGAATATAGTGCTCCCTGATGTAAATGATATAAATGTTTTTGATATAAGAAATAATAAGAAGTAGTCGTATTAATGAAATATTGTAGGCGTGTACATGTATAACAAAATCACTGTTTGTGTTTGTTATTGGTCTCTTATGTATATCTAAATTCATGTGCATTTTTAGTATATGTTAAGATTAGGATTTGGTATAAACGCTCGTATGTTGAAACAGTCATCACATTATATATATAAATATATATTTTTATCAAACTCTTTTTATCATTCTGGAGAACAGAACGCTTCATATGAATTGAAATAAGCATTGAATAGTTACGTGTAAGTGTGCTGATGAAAAATGGAGATTAATACTGAGGATTTCTTAGAGAGATTTATCTTTTATAATGGTTAAGCCAATTTTTATTTATTCGAATATATTATATTTAAAACTCATAAAATGTCAAACTACAAATTTGGGCAAGGATTGATCATCTTCACATTTTTTAAATTATGTTGAAGTCAATTATAATCTCTCTTCCGATGAAAAAAGCTCAGAAAGACTCCAATCAAACGAATAAAAAAAATTATAACTAAAAGCGAAAAATACGGAAAGATTCAACAATTTTATATCAAGTAACATGCTAATAATAAAATAGATACTTGTCCAAACTTTAGTCAACATAGTTCTTAAAAATAATTGCAATACTAAGAATCTTATTGGTTCCAGCTGATACAGTCACGACGACGCAAGTATGATTGAAAAATAAATGACTTCAGTTTTGGCCAAAAGAGTTATGGTCTCAGTCAACACTTAAATACATCCATTAGAATAATTTGTGCTAAGGCAAATGCAGTGAGAGAAGCCAATAGTGTAAAACCTCCAAATATTTTATTCCTAAGGCATTTCTTTGCCTAGTTATGGAACCTATTGCCCATGAGCTACATCATGTTAGGCCTCCTTCAGAAATAATTTTGTAAAATGAGAAAACATATATTTTTTTAAATAACTCTTTTTTTGTATTCGTTTAATTAATTATTATTTGTACAATAATAGTCTTCGATAAAATATATTAAAACATTTTTAATAAAGAATATTTTAACTTTTTACTCATCCTGTACTTACGGAAATCATGCAAAAACATATTCTACCTATATATTTAGAATGGAAAATGTGTAGGAGTAAAGATTCATAATTTAATTTTCAATATTTGAATTGAAAATACGGTGTTGTATGATTTAGGACCGAAGACTGCAGTCAAGATCTACATATTAGTCCACAAAATATTATTTAGAAAAAAATCGATGGTGTATATTTCCAATCTGTAGAGTTGCATAAAATATAAATTTAACTAAAGCAAGAATTTTTCTTTTGTGGGTAAACTAAGATTTTTTTTAGTTTTAAGTATAAGTGTAAGTGTTTGTTGGACTCAGAACAGAATTGAGGAGCTAAGCTATGCTCCTTCCAAACATTCTTCAAATTCTCAGAATTACCAAGTTATTTTTCGTTTCCTTTATTCTTGCAAACTGGCATTTCATATTTTATGCAACTCAACCAATCTGTTTATCCAAAGCAAAAGGTGATTAATGGGTCGAAAACGGCATTTAAATGTACATCAAAAATGTATTTATCTAGAGATGCTTTAGGATTTCTTCGATTAAGTACCCTGGCGGTACGCCTCAACTAAATATCAATTATACGTATGATATTGTTCGTTTATTTGGAATTTTACATGGTATCAAACCTACCAACAAAGACTATAAATTAGCAAATAAAAGTTAATTATAAACAGATAGCACCAAACTACAGTTAGCCGTAATATTCGATTTACTTGAAAAATGTTCGTCATATTTAGCTTCATTATGAATTAAAGTAGGTACTCCTTGAATGTATAAACATATATAAATTTACAGACATTTAGAAATACTACGATTAATACTTTTAAAGCAAACTACTGGCAATTATTTATTTTTTTTGAACAAATTATTTTTAAAGAGGGTGTTTCCCATGTATATACTATGGACATTGCCCACAAAGAAACAAATTTATTACACAATCTTTTGTACATTAATCCCCTGCAATGGAGAGTTACAAAGTTTATTGCAAAGAAAATAGGATTTTAGTTTGTTTATCATTTATAAAAACAATCTATTTTTAAAAGTTATCTATGTGAGTAATCATTACTTCAAGACCAAATTTTTGAGTTTGATCCAATTCAAATTTTTAAAATTTCTACCTAATACTTATGTAGTTCTCCTTTTAAATACAATATCAGATCTTCTTTTAATAAGTAATGAGAGTCTGTAGTTTTTTACTGTATTTTAAATTTAGTCATTGTAGGTTTTTTTTTGGTTTTTTTATGTTTAGATGGAGTTGTATTGATTAAGTATAAGTAAACATTATAGTATTGCATTGACTCCATCTGACCTAGGAATCATTTGGTGAAATCCATATACATAAAGTCTTTCTCTAGGAATCGCCTAGGCGTGAACGCACATTGAATTCAAGAGAATAATTTCTCACGAGCGCGTTGTCAATGAGCTACGGCATTTGACTAACCACTCCTTGAATGTTTCGATTTTAAATTATTCGAGTTCAAATAAAGTCGAAATAAAATAAAAATATTTCGACTGAGTTTAATTCATTTTCAGGAAGTAGCTATGGTCTGTTGCATTTTTTTTAAAGGTATATAATTTGATTACTGAAGTGGTCCTCAGAACAAAATCGGTCCGATAAAAAAGTCAATCTTGATCTGTCTGACCTAAAACTTCGATCTGCACTAGTGTTGAGACTAGAGCCAAGACAGATTTTTTTTCGAACTAGGTCTTAATTGACTTTCTTAGCAATTTGGACCAATATTTCGGTCAAACCCGTAGCCTCAGCCCATTGACATACATTTAATCGTTTTTCTCCCACTCAATCTATAAGCCTTTTTTTTCAGTTGACTCTATGGTTCAATTCCTCCCCCCTTCGCCATAACAAGAGATATACAAGCTGAAACACTCAAAACAAAATATGAGTCAGCCAAATCCGGATAATAGTGGGATGTGAAACGAGTTGGAACTATTTTCATTGATTTTGGCAACCACAACTGCTAAAGTTTGAGCTGGTATATCGTCGTGATAAAAAAGGACTGTTTTGTGGACCAATCGTTGACGTTTTTAATGCAGCTCGGTTTTCAAACGGTCCAATAACGATGAATAACGTGTACCTGTAATAGTTTTAGCATTTTACAGATATCCTTTTGAATCCAAAAGACAGTCGCTAGAACGTTCAGCGTCACTTGTGCCCATAGGGCCTCACTGAAAATTTTGAAACAGTTTTAATCAAAGGTGCAGAGTCCCCAAAAAGTTTATCAAGCTTATTTTTAGTCTATTGAGGAATTTTGACTTTCATAAAGTAACGTTTAATCAACACACGAAATTCTTTTTCGTCCATTTTTTGAAAATAACTACATTACCTCGATTCAAACGAATGTCAAACAGATAGAAATAGACTGATCTGCCTAAAGGTTGTCTTCCAAGAGATGCTACTAACTAAAAATAACCTCAATAAGTGTCAGTAGTACCATCTCTCGGACTTTTTATATTTTATATTTTCCCTACACGTAACTCAGCAAGACAGAAAGTATACAAATATTGGTCTGAAATGATTAGCACTGAAGGAATTACCAGTAATTAAAGGTATCGAACCAAAAGTTCAAAGGTTATTCAAGAAGATTTTAAAAATCCTAATGCAATTACGTGTATCCTCATTGTTTAAATTATAAAATCATACAGCATTATATTAATAACATCTGCATTATGTTTTATCAACGACCATTCTATGTACATGTATGTATGGGAGTACATTGGAAGTAAATTAAAAGTACAAATGAGGTGCATCAACATAAAAGCAATCTCAAACAGAAATCAAGAAAATGAGAAAATCGCTATTGAGTAAAATAAAAACATAAAAATAAAATAAGATAAAACTTAATCAATTTCTCATTCTTTTATAGTAACGATCAATTTTGGCTACTTTAAGCCCAATTTGCAGAACACCCAAAGGATTAATCAAAATAATTTAATGGTAAAAAATTAACGATAAGACCATGCAACAGTATTTTGGCCAACAAGCTCAAACCCACTTTTTTTTATTGTTATTGAAGCCATAGAACAAAAAATGAGCATTAAAACTTTCAACCTTCAAAGCTTTTTTTAAATCAAGTTTTTAGGTCATAACTATGATTAAGTTCCATATTTGAGCTAAGGAACATAAAACTCAAAATAAATAACAAATTGATACAAACATTTCAGAATTTGAAAAATGAATTATTTATTCCTTAAACTTGATTACGATTAATAAAAAATGTATATCATCACCAAAAAATCGAATAAAATGGAGGATCTTACTTAGAAGATATATATCTTTTTTTTTTCTTTGCAGTTATAGAATAGACCTTACATTTCAATTTTTTTAAATTGTCTTTATCAAAGGTCAATTCAATTGAGTTTTTAATATTTATGAAGGATTCTTCATGAAATAAGCTGGTTAGATTGCGTTGAATATAGATTACAATAATATTCTGGGGGAATAATTGAATCGCTTATGCATGTATAACTTTCAATTAATCAATTGTTTTGTATATGAAGCATCTTTAAACTTGCTTTAATCCACTAAATTATTAATCATATTAGTAGATATTATTAGTTAAAAGCTCATTACAAATTCATTTTTTCCCACAGAATATTATTACTCATTTTCGTGTTCTACGGCTTAAATAACAATAATACATGTGGGTTTCAGTCGGCAGGTGCTCCAGAACCTTCATTTTGTTGCCTAGTGTAATTGGTTGAACAATACAAATGTAATCCTTAGTCTATTGTAGCTTGGTTTTGTCCTGATGCAACACAAATATTAAACTTTTCCTTATTTTGTTACTAGCGGTAGTATCTGGAATTGCCGAGAGTTATTAGGCGTCGACCAAAATACAAATTTGGCTTTAATAATATAGATTACTTATTTTCATGCATTCAAACAGATAAACTTTCCTTTATATTTTGTTATGAATACGTTTAGTTTTCCTCTCGTTGAATGTAGATAGGAGGGGGACCAGACAATGTGCAATATACATACGAACAATCAAAACATATCAGTCTAATTAATCAAGAGTGACTTAGCCATAAATTTTTTGAACTAAGTACTATTCAGCTACAAGGATACACTTTTATGAATCATAAATGTATCTCTTACTCCTCCCCAAACAAACTGCAGATAAAATAAAAGCTTTAAATAGCATTTCTCATTTAGACTCTCTCAATTATTAATATGTGCAATGTAAATAATACTTACATAATAGACAAATGCACTATATTTATACTCCAAAATTCTATAATAATAACTATGTTCAAACAATTTCCATCATTTCATCTGTCTATTTAAGTATAAGAATTTCATATTAACATTATATTCATTGGTCTACTTCTTTTACGTCTTATTAATGTTCTGATCGCTAATTGGTTGACTGAAACTTTCCTCTTGTTAAACTCTAAAGAATTCCTACTAATTATATGTATGGATGAAGAAAAATCCCGAAGTCGGGAAGAATAAGATTACTATTTATTCAAGTTGACTTTTGGTCTGCAAATCCTATAAATCTTACAAAATAAAGGTCCGAGTTGTGATTTGACTTACAAAATGATGCCTTTTTAAAGGAAAAGGTGTGCGCTATGTACCAAAATATCGGTATAGAAAAAATAATTTGTTATTTACATTGAATCAGACCGAGTTTCAAGACTCCAACTGATTTCGAGTATTTTTTGACTCGCTTAAATTAGAAAGAGGAGGGAAAATTGAGATGTGCATTATGTAAATATATTGTGCGATATATTCAGCGGTAATTTTGCCTAGGGGAGTGCGGAGGATTATATTATTATTATTTTTTTTTTTTGTTTAGAAAATTGAATAATTTTTTATTTTAACTTATTCTCCTGATTGTTTTCCAATCCATGAATTTTTTAGCATAATTTAATCGAATGAACACTTTTAGAAAATAATTCCTGAAGAAAATAAAATTGTTTTGATCTCAATCACTTTTCAAAAATTCCTAGATTTTTTTTTTTTTTTTAGGGGGGCTACAGCCCCACCTCCATGCCAGCGCCTATATTACCGCCAAAATGCTAAATGGTAGTTATAGAATTAATAAAAAATAATTTTCAGCAAAAGAACGCTTACTAATTTACCTAAGTTAAATATATAACTTATGAGTAATACATATTTTTCATACTATCATTTAAATTGAATTAAAATGTATGAGCGTATATATTAAATATAATTTTTTGGCTGTATGGTCCTTTTAGTTCAGGAAAATGTACATTCAGCAAATTGTACTTCAGCGAAATATCCGTTTTAAAAATTGTCCTTCGGTAAAAGTGTTTTTGGCCAATATTCCACTCACGGATGTTGTGGCGATACCATTTTTAAATGTAGTTGTATCGGACCTTAATATGGGAGATGAAATTAGTCCCGTCCATGTTAACGATCCTTAAAAAACGTCAATTTAACATTTGAAATAGTGGAGTGTTTGTCCTTCTTGATTTGGCTCAGTCAAGTCTTAGGACCGACCTTAAATGCCGGTACTTTCATTTTTCCTCAAAAATGTCGATGCATTTCACATATTTTGCAAAAAATATCCTTGCTTTCATAATAATACAATATAATACGAGCATATTATAGTTTATTAGTTATAGTTAATTTATTCTATTATATAACTGAAATATTCAACGGGGAAAAAAGGAAAACACCCTCAATAACGTCACAAGGGATCTAATTTACTCCCTTTAAAGACCGACAATTGAGGCTCGGCAGGACTGCAGTCCTAAATAAGGACTGACACAACACTGATTTGAATTAATTTAGTCAAAATTTATTGTATTATCTTTCATTGTATACAGAATAGTTTGCCATAATTCTTAATTTAATACTAATTAAAAGTATTTATTAGCCTCATAAAAATGGGTAAAGATTGATTAATGTTGACGTGCCACTGTAAAATATTTATTATGACATAGGAAAAATTGTTCGATGGGATGGTTTTTGCGTCCTATTTGGATCCGTACTTATGATTTAGAACGGAACGTTAACATTTTGGGTCGGATACGTCCCTATGATTAAATTTCCAATTTTCACTTCAATTCGTTATAATTAATCACAAATATAAACGTTTTTTAGTTTATGAATTTAACAAAATAGAACAAAAATTATGTAGATGAAATCATTTTGTATATATGTATTATATATCCACACATACTTGTATATTGGCTAGCTTTAAGATCATACTAAATAGTATGATCTTAAAACGAGCCAATATACAACTATGTGTGGATATACTTAATATACTAATATGTATATTAAGTTTTATCAAATTCATACACACGTATGAGTATAGGGTTAAGTAGTTAATTTTCTCCAATTATAGTATGCATATTGCATATTTGTAAAAATATACATACATTAATTGTATGCGTGGAGTTACTAACATGGAATACATAAGTACTCTAGACTTTGTCGAGTCCATATTAAGAAATTACATCTACTTTACTCCTCAACATATATGACATGAAAATGACATCCCCAAAACATCAAAAACTCCAAATGTATTTTCTTATGTCGGCTGCCGATTTGACTACTCTTACTCATTAATTATCATTATTAGTGTTCTGAATAACGTTGATTTATTGAACCTAAAATAACTATTGTCAAACTGTGAATATTCTACTATTAAATGAAGAATAGTTTGAGAGTTGAAAACATTGACAATTTATGCTTGGACGCCTCGAATGGGTATTTCAGCAGCTTTTATTTTGGAAAATAACAGCTGTTGGTTGTTTTAAAGAGTTAAAATCAACTAAAAGTGAGTATTTCTTATCCTTTCTTCACTCTGATTAATCACTCCAACTATTTTCTATGGTTAAAAGAAGCAAGTCGACGTATCAAAGGAGGAAGTATATTCCTATGACGATTTTTTGGGCATCTGAGATCATTTTTAACTGAAAAAAAAAAACAGGTTCTTCTCCTTTTCTCTGTCTCTTCCCTCTTTCCCTCTCCCTCTGTATATTTCTACATCCTCCTCTCTCTGTTTCTTTTCTTCTACCTTCATTCTTTATTTCTATATTTCTATTTAGCCCTCTAATGCAAGCACCCTGTGCAAGTATATAAATAAAATCAACCTATTTATATAAGTAATTTAATAACGGTGTTGTTCATTTTTGGGTCTAAGCCCCTCCCCTAATTGAAGAAACCTATTAATACTTCTGGTATAGCTACTAATATTGTTCGCTATACTGGTAATATAGTGATATAGGGGTACTCAGAACAAGTGCTAAAAGGGGTAAATGACTCCCCCCCCTTAGAGTATTAGAGTTAATAAACTCAATATCGATACAATAGAAGGAAAAAGAGCCAAAAAGGTATGACATTTTTCGAATAAAAGGTCATTTAAGAAACTTGAAATAAAAAAGAGTCTTATTATTTTTGGAGGAAATTAAAGGCAAGTTTTACATTAACACTTGTCCGGCCGTCTGGGATAGGCAAATTATTCCGTCAGACAGGTTAATAACTAAGTTCGTTTGTACATTTGGCACAACTTTTCAAACGATAGGAGAGGTGCTTTTTTCGTAGGGCAGGTAAACAATTAATGTAAGGCCCACGAAAGGGTCATATCTTATTTTCAAATAAATAAAAAATCAACTCATATTGAGTTGGAAAATTTGAAGAAAAAAATCCTAGCCTCGGCTCAGGGAACTGACACATTTAAAACGGTAACGTACTAAATTGCTACAGAACCGATACTTGCAGCGTCTCTACATTATAAACAGAACTGGGCCGCAAATGAAAAATCAATTTTTTCTGTAAAAATGTCATCACATTTCTAAGTTTCTCATATCACAAATAAAATATCCTGCCTATCATCATTGTTTTTTACCAAAATACATACTTTATGAGTCTATGAGAGCTGAACATTATACATTTTGGGAAAAATTCATAAATGTATATGTACAGGGTTAGGGCATCAAAACCTGGAGTTCTAATTAATGTTAATTTTCTCATATATATAGGAAGGTTTAATGATTATTTTTTTAATTCTGGTTCAGCTATCGTTTGTGCAATAAGCCAACTATTATAAACATTTCGTCATGACGAGTGAGCAAGAAGCCAAAAGGCAGCGCATCTCAGATCCCTTAGATGCTGAAGTTGAGGTGGAGAGGATTATGGACATTGTGAAATGCTCCAGGAATCTGATTTTCAAAGTAGAGATGAAGAATTATGCACGATTTAAAGAAGGAACCGGAGTTCCTATCAAGCTTGGAGAAGAATATCTAGAAGGACCCCACCAAATCGATGAATCACCTCGCCAACGCCTTCTAAGTGTCTGCTAGGACCATCAGGAGAGCAGTCAAGGGAAACTTGGGATTGTCCTCACAGACAAGGACCCCATGACACCTTCTGACAGACGTCACTAAAGCCAGGAGGCTCGAGAGTCCACGTTTTGCTCCACAACCCTGTATTTTTGCATTTATATTTTTCATAATTGTAAATGATTCAATATGATGCAATTTTATGCATACATAAAGCACATACTGTTTAAATAAGCATGCAATAGAAATGCTGCAAGCTCAGAATGAGAGACTAAAGAAACAGAGCATGCGCAATAATGATGGTGATGATCAGATAATTATTTCCAAATTAAAGTGAACAATGAAAACTCAAAGACCTTATAAAAATGAACAATATACGTAATTGGAATCAAAGGACTTAAGCACAGCCTGATCAAATAGTTACGTACTTAACTATACTCGTATGTATATACTAGTAATAATGGAATAATAAGGTCACTTATGCAAATACCACCACCTTATTGTGATTATAATTATAATGATACAATGGAATCTCAGAGCGGAAGGAATCAAAGATACAAACATACAATCAAAGTAAGTGGGTAGAAATAGTCGATATTAAATTCAATGAACACAAAGAATAGAGCATTCAAACCTCTTGGCCTTAGATACCTACATTGTAAGTGTACACAAATACATTTATCTATCCAAACCTTCCATATCTTTTGTGGTACATATGTAGATATTGAAACAATGTCAATTACATAGATAGCTCTCTAGTCATTTGTTGGGTGGCAGCTCATTTTATTGAGTGGGGCAGAAATGGAAGGGGTTGTTATTTAGGAATCAAACTTATATTGTATGTGGCCCTCATAACAAAAGCAAGATATAAGGATTTGTTCTAAAATAGACTCTGGACTATATTTGTATTCTTCAACGAATAACACTGTCCAACAGCAAAAATGGTACAAAAATAGTATATGCTCGATTTAATAGAGTTTAAAGAAGTTATAGAAGCTATCGCCTCTGAATAAAAAACACCTATTTTCCACTTTAAACAAAGAGTACTCGAGTTATAAGTATGATGCAGAGATTTTAAAAACAGTTTTAGTATTTTTTACATTCGGCGTTACAATATATTACCATAACTTATCCCTATCTTCAGCTCCAAGGGCTTAAAACAGCTTCGAATGTTAAAAATAGGCAAAAATAACAAAAAATGTATGACCTTTTTCTGAAGGCCACGAGGCTCTGAGAGAAAAAAAATAAGGCCACATTTGGAATTAGGGGATCAAATTGATCTAAGTTAAGCATATGCTTTTCTAGTGCATGAAAAAAAGTCTGATTTTGTTAGTTAGTGTAATTATCGTCAATTTTTATCAATAATATATTATAAGTAATCCTTTTGCACTTAGAGTAGCAAAAATTCACAATGAAATAATTTGAAAGGGATTGATTACACGAGGGAACAATTATAGGATCAATATTTATATCAATGAAATGAAGCCAAGAATATAATTCATCTATTAGAGACAGAATCCAAAACTGATCTACGTTTTTATTTGGATCATTTGGTGGTTCTCAAAAATCTGAGATTATAGTAATTTGGGACTTTTACTGCTCAGAGTCAAAACACTCACCAAATTGAAGAAAGATGAATAATATTGATGTATAAGGGTTTTCATAATTATAAAACTCGATATATTTGCATTTATAGGCTAAAATTTGATGAAAAGGTCACTCTTTCTTTTGAAATAATATTTTATTATTTCAATGCAACGATAATGACGTCCTACCCCGTAATAAATAATGATAATTAATAACACAAAACAATAGCATCCCTTGAGATGAATGATCAAGTTAAAAGTATCTTCCTTCAATTTTCTCTAGAGTTAGGACCAAAAGCAGACATTTATGGAATGGTATGACGTCATTATCGTTACATTGAAATAGTAAACAAGTTATAAGCAATAGTTGACATTCTTGGGCATCTTAAATCATCCTAGAAATCCATAATTGGCAGTCCACAAAATAATTAATTGGACACTTCTCCTTTTCTTGATTTTGGTTCAAAATGGTTTTTGTTGACGCACTACATATACATATACCGATATATTATCACAAAACCTATACTGAGCTGTAATTTCCTTCCTTACTCTATACATACTAAGATCCCAATCATAGTTGAATGTATACATAATTCACATAAAGAGATGATGTTATGAAATTTGCACTCACTATCTGTCACACGTAACAATTTATTGCTTGGAATAAACACACAACCACATTTAGGTAGTGATCCCTAATCTCAAATCCCTAATACAAGATAAAACTAAATGCACTTTTAAGCTATTTTTCCTAATTGTTGTTGAGAATGCATTAAACCTACATGCATATGACTTAATACTCCATACCGAACCCCAACACTAGTAGTTATCAGAAGGTAGATAGCAACTTTAAGATGCAGAGTTTCTAAGATAAATTGAGACTAACTTCAAACGTCTGTATCCACTTATTTGAAAAGTTACAGAGTGGAAATAAGCGTCAATAATGCTGTTTTATTTATCAATCTTCTGTAAAAGATGGAAGACGTTCGATAGAAAACTATCTACGAGCTGCAGAAGACCCTTCCAATATGATCATGAACCTCACAAAGTACACTATAGGGACACATTGCATTGCCAGAGCTAAAAATAGCACAAAAAGTAACAATAAGCTCAAACTACGATTTTGGGCTGGCTTAAAGCGTTCGCTAAAGGTCAAGCCTGACACTCCCCTGACTGAAATAGCAAAAACAGTCATGAAAACCCGGTGTATTTATAAGCTGGTTGGTTTTTCGGAATTTGTTATCTGAAGAACAATTTTTATTTTCCTTGACAGTTGTCATTATTATTTAATTTCTGAGTAGTGAACATCCTTTCATAAATAGATTCAATAATATTTAAAACCTATATACCAAGTATGTATATTCGCTTTAGGCACTTTTTGCCTTCTCCCTCCTCTATATTGCATTTGTTATACATATCTATAATCTGCTTCCTTATAAAGTAAGCAATTTCAAACCACGACCTACGTACGTATTTTGTACACCAGGTTTGCACACAAATGATTCATAACAAAGAAAAATTCCTCACTTCACGTAATGTAATTTGAATCTGAATTAAGTACCAACATTGAAATTGTAGTAACATAACTATGTTCAATAAATAAAAAATAACTTAGCCTTAAGCTGTTTTGTTTTTTTCATTTTAACTCGGAAGCCGGGAGGGATGATTCAATATACCATACTCCCTATCCCGCTCAAGATCCCCAGTTAAAATCCATGAAATGTGATACTTCACCTCTTTATCTACACTATTGCATGAGTTACTGTATAATGTCACGTAAGTTTGACATCACAAATGATGTCACCAATAGTTAATTAATATTTGGGTCTTATTCTCTGGAATGATTAAAAAAAATTATAATTTTTTTGGACCGGTTCAGTATCCCCGGACTGAATTGCAACAAAATTAATTAAGTGCAATATACCCTTGTAGATTTACAACCCATTATATCATAATACGAAGTGCTTTGCTAATTGAAAGAAAACCACGGAAGATAATTTTAAATACAAAATCTCCTTGATGTAATAAATCATGTGCAAAGCGCTTGAATGGTTTTTAGTCATAAGTACATTTGGAAATACGACAACGTTGTTCTGTAGTAGGTTCTCATATCCGACTTGAAAAAGTGGCACACATATACAGGGTGGCTCTTTAAAATTTTTCAAACCTTTCAAATGGTCATCAATAATCGAGAATGTCATCATTTGGTAGATAGTTTGGTTTGATCAACAACAATATCGAAAAAAAAAAAAAATTACATCGAAAAACAATCATTGATTTACTTTACGCCACTTTACCGATTTCGCAAAACAGATACTGGGTGTGAGTCCCAAAAATGTCTAAAAACCTCCTGAATCGATTCAATGATATAATGGAGATCATAGAGTTAAATCAGAGAAGGGTCAACAATGATTTAGATTATTTGAATGATAAAAGGGATCTTTTTTTAATGTCCATGGGTTAAAGTGAAATCTGACCTTTGCATAAAGGTCTCCAAGGATATTATTTTTATCTTGATTAAAGAAAATTATACAGATAGAAGGTATATTTGGTAGCAAGATGGATTCCACACTTGCAAGAAAAAGTTAAAAATTATTTTCCGACGCCATAGACACCAGATCTCAATCCCCTAGATGGAGTATGAGTAGAGGTAAGTCAATCCGGAAGAAACCCACTATATATTATTTGGATTAAAACCCCTAATTATATTTATTCACTTTTTCTTAAAAAAATAAAATCACCTAGTATCAACTAGTGACCTAGTATATTTTCAGAGTTGGGCAAGTTTGCAACTTAACTTAAATAAGTTAATAAGTTAAGTTAAATAGCTTTTAATTTAACTAGATAATTATTTAAACAGTTATTTTAACTTTAACTAAACTAGTTAAATTTTTTTCACAAAATTAACTTTTAACGTAACTAGTTAAGTGTTTTTATCAAAATTAACTTTTAACATAACTACTTAATTTTTTAAACCACATCATCTTAACTTGATCATTATGTTCTACAAATTAAACCCTATTAATGTGATGAAGATAGATTCGTACTTTGTACCAATGTATCTAAAATTTATTAAAAAGTTCACAGGAAGAACCATCATTAAAATGGAATTCATCTTCCTCCTAATAAAGAGGAGCCCGCCCTTGAATTAAATGAATTGAAGAAAAGATCTTCATATGATATTAAAGAATAATACTAAAACGAAAGAAGGAACAAAATGTGTCTTACCTTAGTCTGAAGATGTTTGGGAAAGCTCTCAATTATTTCCTTGATGCCTCTACTCCCATCACTTTGTTTAGAGGTTATACTGTGTTCACTTTTGACAACCTTTCCTGTAACATTTACATCTGCGCCTAAAAGATACCACAATAACAAGATATATTTAGGGTTTTGAATGATTATCTTTCAATGTACTCGTATAAAAGAAAACTAAGATATAATCTATTAATTTATCAATATTAAAGAACAAATAAATTCACCCTCAGTACCTTTTTCTGGACCCTGCCATATCTAAAAAACTTGTTTTTATGGAAATGTAAATATAATATAGAAGAATAAACGATATATGACTCACACTTGTTGAAACTAGCCCCTTTGTAGCGAGCCTTGCAATATAATAAATGTTTTTTTCTTAATTAGATATTTGAAATTGTGAAAAAATGCATCACTTCTTAGCAAAAATTTCCTTTAATAAAGCCAAATTTCAATCCTAGGTATTTATAGTAACATCAACTTTAGCTTCTTTCAATCAAAAAGAATGTTCCATTTGAGTATTCATTGAGTTGCTACAACTTGACTGAATTGAATGTTCTTTTCCCAAAAATCTTGCCAATTGTCGTAAAAAAGTATTTAAAAAGTAACATTGATTCAACTTAGGAGCCATCTAGCCAGTAAAATATAATTCATGAATGTATGAAAAGACGTCACCGGGTGCACTGCATATAGTGCTCCCTAATACATTTACGTATCAGTATATATATATAAAAGAGAGATTGTGTGTGTGCATAGATGTCCTTTATACATTCTCAAACCATTGAAACTAGGAGGATGAAATTTTCATGGGTTCCTCTTTTGAGCTGGGACAAGCTACGACGGCGGTTATATAAAGGGGGCTTATGCTATATCCCAACCCCAAAAACCAATTATTACAGCTCAAGCACACTAGATAGGGGTTTGAGTTATTTATCAATAAGTGACTGGCGTTTCGAAAACAACTATACGAATTACTTACTTAGTATATAATAAGAATATGGCATTCAAATCTTTACATTTAAAGATCAACCATTTTTCCTTTTTTTTCTTCCTGATTTTTTATTATTCTTTTTAATTATACTATTATCATTGTAAAAAATGATTAGGGCTCAAAATACCTCACAATTAATTGCATTACATTCTTTGAAATGCATTTATTATTATTTTTCAGCAAATCCAAACTTAAATAAAAATATTTCTAGGTTTTATATTGTCACTATTATTTAATATCATGAGAAATTATTATTACTAACTTTAAATATTAATATTTTTTAATGATTTTTAAACAGACTGTGATGATTTGCTATTATTTGTATTAATACGAGGGTGGTCTGGAAAGTGTCCGACCTCAATATGAAGAAGGAGCACTCGCAAATATAAGCTAGCTACTACATCTATTTAGCATCTGTTGACAGGTCTCTCATCAAAGAGACCTACCATTTTGGACACGTAGTTTTTGTATAAATGTACAAATCTGTGTATCGCCTTTTTTCCTTTTGCTCCGACATTTATATAATTAGAGACATGAGATAAATACAAAACTTCTTTACTTTTCTTACAGCTGTCGTTGATTGCGTAATAAAACTTTATAATATTTAATACAAGCTCGATACTCAATTTGTCCATTTTCACAAAAACAATCAAACCAACACACTCAAACGACTGTCACATAACAACCGGGCGTCCAAATTTGCCGAATAACTCTCAACAGACGCTAGTGACTAGTTTTTATGTACAAGTGCTGCTATCTTCACGTTGAGGTCAGAAACTTTTCAGACCACCCTCACTACAAGCGGGTGTAACCGGCGTTGCTCAGAGTTATTAGGGGCCGATGAATATGCTATAGGAGAGAATAACTTGCCTTTTATAATCTATAGAGACGTAAATAAAAACTGCATCCCGGTGCGTTTAAAATAATATTAGTTGGCAGCCTGTTTATTCTAGAGAAATTAAATTGACAGAGATTTAAATAAACACCCGTTAAAAAAAGAAATCAAAAGTGAATTTGGTCACCCTGACAAGTAAGTTGAAGTGTTGTACTAAATTAACTGCGAGAGGTTATGAGATGAAGAAAATAAATACAATCCGATGTCGATGCTCAATTCTACTGCGACTCCAACACGGACTTCAACTCATAACTCCTCAAAGTTGTTCTTGGTCTTTCACGTACACGCGATAACTTCATATTTAAACGTTCTCTCTTCAAGAATAAAAGTATAAGGATGACAGCTTTGGAAAGAACATAAAATTATTTTCTGGTAAGAATATTTCTTCAAATATCTTCTTTTTTTTAAAATCCTGTTTATTAAATATTCCCTTTTTCCTCTTCAAGTCATGCCTCAACTTACAACCAATAAGAAAAGGAGCACTTTAAAGTACATAATCCCTGTTATACTCCTGAGTAGTAAAAAATATTAACTGCCGGTATGTAAGACAAAAAAGAGGCGAAATGACATCATAAATAGAAATTATTTGACGAATTTTCCTTTCTTTATTCTTATACCCACCGGCAGTGCTAATGATTTAAACCCCTTGACTGAGGGAGTAATGCTAATATTGATTTTTATTTTTTAATACAAAATGGTGTCCTTTAGTGACACACGATCCTTGCTACATGGTTATGTTTTAGATCAAGATCAGACTCACAAATGAGTACTCTACAGACCAACAGACAAATTTTGCCGCTTTAATATAAATGAATGTTTGTCCAATTGGTATTTAAGCTGACAAGAAGAACAGTTTGTGTATACTCTTGTTCATTGTCCATGTATCAAAACTATAAGCCGAGCGATGAATCAAAGACCACATGATCAATGCAGTGGTACTTTTTTCTGGTAACTATACCTCCGTATTACTCTATAACTAACTATATGAATTCACTCTTTTAACTTAATTAACAATGTGAATTCTGAAAACAGAAGAAAAAGTTGCATACGTTATGAGGGGAAATTATAAAGTGACGTCATCGGTGGTATCACACAAAGAGACATCTTTTACGGGATTATAAGTAAGACAAGGAATCTACTTAAGTTAATAGCTACGTTTCGTCACTTTGTTTTAAAGCTTGAGTGTCTAATGGAATTTCCCATTTTTGGGCTAATATTTTTTTCCCAAGTAGAAAAACCTTTTCTCCTGAGTACAATCAAAAAAATGACTTTGAAGTCATCAAAGAAAATGTTCCTTCTTTTTCTTCGACAACTAATTTTGTGTTGTGTTATGTTATTATTATGCGAGCTATGGATGAAATCATTAACATTCTTAGATGCTTGAATTACATGGATACAAAATTATATATTTATTATGTTTAGCAGATATGTACCCTCTGGACATCTTTCAATCCACATGCAATGCCATTTAATCACATTAGTGTCACCAAATTCTATTAATAATAGTCATTAAAAAAATACAAAATCAAATAAATGTCTACAATTATAATTAGCATCAACTAACCTTGCAAAATATGCAACGTTTTTTAGGGAGTTGACAAGAAAATGGGTCATAGATAATAATATGTCCGTATTCAGGATTTTTTTCTAATAATATTATATGAGTTTCATCTAATTATATATAATCCACAAAAACACATCAAGAGTTTTTCTTTGTCTAAAAGTTAAACTGAGTTTCTTCTTAGCACAAATCCCTTCTTTAATCACGTACTTCCTCTATGTTGATTAGCAATAATATATTTGATTTAAAAAAAAGAAATTAAGTTAAGAAAACATCAACAACCAAAATTAAAGGGACATCTGTAGGATTTTTATACAGGGCATTATCCCACTCATATCGGAATATACACTTTTTTTTTTCTTCTTGAGCTGCCACTGTTTCTATGACTCTCAATCTTTTCTTCAAAAAGGGAAATGAAAAAGGCCAAAAATCAAAATTAGTGGAAAGTCAATTCTTGTCTACAATGCATTATTCTTTATTCTATAGTTAGAAATTGATAATAGCTTAACATTAGCTCATTCGAGTTCAACCAATCAATGTTCAGTACACTAATAAAGGGACGATTAATAGGAAATTGACAGCTGATAAATAAAACAACCGTAGTATAGACTTAACTTTTTGTGTCATATGGAATAAGGAACTCTGTGTTACTGTTTTAAACGTTGATTGGATGATCTATATATAATTAGCTCTTGTTAAATTGTACACAATTCCTTGTTATTTAATAAAGAATAGTTAGTCAAAGATTTAAAAAAGAAGGAGTTTTTTTAATGTGATGAAAAATGCGCTTTTTTAGTACATATTTTAGAAAAATGCCCTTTTTTAGTACATATTATTTTGATTATTAATTATAATAACCCTATTTATCATTTCCATCATGTAGTATTCAACGCAGATGTTGTTGTTTTTATTATTCTTAAAGCCAGTTGATGTAGCTTCATCAAGATTTATTGAAAATTTGTACATTTTATCTAGTAAAATATCATCATTGAACACCAAAATAGTGTTTCCTCAATAATGATGCAATTAATAACGTCTGGGAAATTGCTCTGTTAACGGATTCAAAACTAAATTGCATGCTGTGACCATATATTAGGATATATGCCCTTGAAACTTTAGTCGCGAGAGGAAAGCTGACACATGCTACTCGCTGCACTTTTATTCGAATCTGGGGTCTTACCCCAATGAAGCTAAAAACCCAAAAAGTATTTTTTCCTCATATGCTTTTAAAAGGCAATTTATGATAGATTTTGTTGAATTTAACAATTAAAGTCCTTCTTGATCAATAAGAATAACAACAAGGCCTTCAAACACGGTGCTTCATGTTGAAATTGAAGTTTCCATAGCTATGTTACGAGCAAAAATAGAAATAAAACGTGAGCGTACTGCAGCTCTGTAGGCCAATGGCCAAGACCCTTGTATACAAGGTGAAATAACTTTTGAAGCTAAGAGAAGGATTCAGTTGCAAGTCTGGATTATATTCCTCATAAATTATGTTTTAAACGATTGAGGGGAAAATACCTATATAAGTCCTTTAAAATGAAGTATGAATTGGCCAATATTCGTGGGCAGTTTAATTATATATTCTTTTTTGGTTTACAATGTTTAAGAGGATATGTTCGAGGTTCTAGAGAAGCAACGTACGTAACTAGATATTATTTCTCAAGGAAGAAAGGAAATGGAACGAAGATTCAAGCACAACGACATCACTGTATATGTATTTTTTTGTAAAATCATTTGAAAAATTTGCAGATATTGTATTCTATGTATGAGAAGACAAAATATACATTTAAACTTTTATGTATATGAATATTGTATATGTATAATATAGTCATAGCTGAGATATCGAAATGGCTAATAATTACTGCGCTTCCTCGTAAAGTTGATTTGATAATGTGAACAAGTATACATATTTCTAACATGATATTAAAAATTTGGTTAAAGTCTAGTATTTCCTATAACATGTACAATTTACATGTATTATAAAATAAGAAAATACCTAAATTTCCATTTTTTACAACACAATAACCTTCTTCTTTTTTTTTTAATAAATGTCTATTTTTTCCCAAATATAAGTAATCAACTTAAATTGGCACTCGGTAAACTATGCCTAAAATCAAATTGAGCTATGTACCTCAATTTGTTCTAAAGTTATGGTCGATTTTGCACTTTTACCGTTTTGTGATACAATGACCTTTTAAAATTCAATTGTCCCTTACTATGCCCATATTTCATTTTCGTAGCAAGTTTGATCATATCGATTCGTAACTTTTGACGTAATCCTCGTGACTAACAAACAAACAAACAGAGGCAAAAAGGTAACCTCGAGGTAACAAAAATTTCAAACTGATATCTCATTTCTTTAGATTTGAAAATAATCCATGAAAAGGTGTCACATATCCCCCACACCCTTCCGTAGCAACAGCCCTGGATCCAGTGTTTATAAAAATAATATATAACTCAATTAGGCCTAAATTACGGAAAATGATGCGTTATAGGGAGTGCTTTAATATTTAGGATGTTTTTCAATGATCGATAACACGAATTTGTGATTTAAGAATCTAACCCTGCAGAAATTTTGTAAGTTTGTTTCCTCTGCTAATAACACTTTGTTACAGAATTTTTGGCCGCCAGATAAACCTAAATGAAAATGGATAATTAAGGATCATATATGTAAGATAATATTTTTTGCATATCTTTTTACATTACTTTATTTTATAGCTTAAACTAAAGACTAGCCCTTAGGTAAATGTACTCCCGTAGGTCCTCAAGATCAACAAAAAGTTGGGCAAGGCGTACTACGTCTTCAAGCAGGATGGGGCACCCGCCCACTAAGCCAATGTTGTGCAAATCTGGATGGAAGATAACATGGAGTTTCGGCCCAAGAACTTCTGGCCTCCCCAGAGATCCGATCCGAATACTTTGCATTACTCTATCTGGTGGGAAGTCGAGTCCAAGACCTGCAAATCATGACATGTCAATGTCATCGACCTGAAGTCCTCCGTGGAGAAGGAGTGGACACTCATAATAAGGGAACACATTGCCAGAGTGTGCTCCACCTTCAGTGGCACTTGAAGGCCGTTATTGAGAGCAATTGAGCTCAAGTTCATAAATAATATCTGTGATTGTGTGCTTAATAAATGTATTTAAGTAATCTATCACGTCTGACTTAATTGAGACTCAGGAGGAACAAAAGTTTGCTCACTTTGATTAGTGGTACATCAATGTCGCACGACCTGTTATTACAAACTTAAAAAGATTTGTTGTAAAAAAAAGAAGATCGTTTTTGATTGATTTCTTCAGTTTAAATATTTATTTATTGATTGATTACTACTATGTAACAACATTTTCGAACGCTGGCTAAAAGCCACATATATTAATGTTATATAAGAAATGGAACGTGAAAACGGTCATTCAAATTTTCAATCACATTATGTTTGGTCTTTAAAGTCTTCTGTTTTTTTTTAAATCAAGTTTTTTGAGAAAAATTTCGATTTAGACCCATATTTTGAAAAGAAAAAACTATATAAATGAAAATTTAAGCTAATAAAAATTCCACATTTAAGATTACAATAAACAAAAGATAAATTAGTTATTAGGTTATGTTGAATACAATTCCTAGAGAATATATCTAATCATACAAAAATCAAGTAAAGTGAAGGATCATGGCTTGAAATGAAAGAAAGACAAATTGTTACTGTTGAGTACTTAAAGAGGTCGACGTTAGCAATGCCAATGCCGTTGCATATAGTAAAGGTCCAATTACTATGGAATGTATTCAATTGACTGAAGAGGATTACAAAATTACAGGAATACATAATGTCCTAATATTCCATGTTTATATTTTATTATTGCTAATTTTTTTTAGAGCCCAAGGAAGATCTTACAATTAATTAAATAAGACCTTATGAGACGTATACATTCTACAATCTCCTTGTATATGCTACAATAAGACCTGAGCTGATATATCAGATGGAAAATGGAAAACCGATATATCCACATCGTATCGTTATCGGGAAAAAAATCTTAGATATTTCAATATTTGTTCCAATATTTTAAATGATGCGTTCAGAAAAATGGAGGGAATGGAAAAAAAATGTTTTTTCAATTTTTGTAGCTCAATACACCGAGTCCTCATACTTAGATGAATGCATCTGTTATGACGTATGGCTAGGGACAGTATTTTTGTCAATAAAAAAACGCTGTTTAGAGATTATAAAACTGTTGTTTTTTTTAAATTCATTTGTAGAGTTTTGTGGTATTAATATACACCTCTGAAAGAAGAATTCTCGTCTATCTACAGTGTATATTGTATTTTAAAGACGAAAGAAGTGTCGAAGAATTTAAGGGAAATATAAATAAAAAGTCGCAGTAATTATGAAATAGGTTTTTTTTTAAATTAATCTTAATAATGCAAGGAGCTAAATAATACTTTTGGAGAGAGAAAAAGCAAAAGCAATGAAAAATGATTATGTTGATCCCTCTCGCCACTTAGGAATTGGTTTCCGTGGTCCTATTTTGATTTCTAAACAATATGAAACAGCCTGACAAGGGGTACACAGTTTTAAGAGTAGACAAGTGGTTGGTTTTTTTTTTGGTTTTTTAAATTAAATCACATTTATATTCTTATTATGCCATAGAATGTACATACTTTTCTATTTTCCACCTCTTCTTAGGGGTGTCCACATCATGATGGCTTGCCCGTTTTTCTTTGTCCTTCATCAAATGAACTTTTTTTTAGAAACTAAATCCTTTAAAAAAATCACTCAAGCCAAATCTTTTTTTTTATTTTTTTGAGGATAACTACAACACCTGCTTCTAGTCTAAGATATATATTTCTAATAGTTTCACATGATTGTTAAACGTACATAGTCAGATTTCAAAATCTTATGGCATAAGTAATATCTAAGTCCGGTTATTTAATACAATTGCGAATATTCAAATTGTATGTACATATATTTGAAGAGTGTTTTGCTGCAGATATATATATTTGTAACACTTTAAAAGCTGCTCCTATCTGTAACAAAGCACTCATTTTACACCATTCTTATCAAAATCTAGGCAACAGGGTGTGTTATTATTATTTTTACAATATTAGAATAATTTTGTTGTCAAATAGTTTATAGTTTGTTTGAATTTTTACAACAATACAAAAAAATACTCCTTATTGTAAAGGGATAGAATGTTGGGGGGTAGTTTTCGAATAGTCTTATAGCCATAAAAAAATACTGGAACACCTTGGACAGAATGTAACAAGAAGGCACTCATATCTTGTCAAAAGAGAATGATTTGTCACTCTAAAGAGGCGACAAATATATCCACGCGAATTTCGATAGGTTTCAAAAATTCAAAATGTGTTATGGTCATCTTTTACCTAACATCATCGTCAGTGATGGGATTTATGTAGAGAAACAATACAGTTTTGTTCTCCCGTCCTTTATAAAATTCCCATCCCTTACCAATATTTTATTATTATTTCCACCGTCTTGTTTCCTTAAGTAACCTTGCTCTTTTAAAAAAATCAAACTCAATATTTGAATTCAATGAGTATAATAAGTAAATTGTCCACATCAATTCAAGGAATAAAGGATTAGCATCCAAAATATCCAAGAAATACTCAAAAAAAACTAGCTGGGCTTAATAATTATTAATTATCATCATTACACGTAAAAATATACATTAAAGTTGTACACATATTTGTATTAAACTGTTTTTCCATGTACTTACCTTGTGTAGTTTCCTAGAAATTGAAGTCAAACAATGAATAGTAAATTTTAAGTAACAATAAAACTACTCATAAAAGAGATAATAATATATATCTAGAGATTTTATAATAGAAAATAAACCAAAAATGAATATGGCAGCCCTGACATTTTGAATAATTTTTGAGATTCTTATCTCAAAAAAAAATCTCTTGATTAGCTGTCATAACGTTTTATTAGATTAGCTGTAAGAAGCCGTGACTGACGGTAATGAAAAACCCCAAACACTCTTAAAATTGTTCGGTTTACAATGTTAATTTTTGGTTCTTTTTTTTAACACGGCAGTAAGTCATATTTTCTATACATATCCCTGTATCCAGGGGCAAATGCAGGGGATGGGTTCGACGGCTGTCGATTAATTAAGTTTTTTTTTTAAATAGAAAATATAATTTATTTTCTATCTGGGTGGAAGGGGATGAAATGGATGCATTTCAGTTTTCGGAACAAAACTCTTCACTTACAAAAATTATAAAATTTGACCTTAATTACTTAAATGTAGTCCATACTATATATACAATATCGAAACATATATGTTTTATGAAATTTATTTAATTGATTGTATGTTTTTATCCTTTAAATAATATTGATGGTAGAAGTCCATAATAAATAAAATAAATATATATGAATTTAAATTTTAAATGTAGTTGCTTCACTTGTACTGTTTTAAATGTAATACTCTCTCCTTTTTATAGTAGGAATTCTTTTTCTACCCCTAAAAAAAGATTATATAACAGGCAGTTGATATTAACAATGTTCTTAATTCAGTATTACCATTTGTCTCCCTCACACCTCCTCACGATTTTACACCAATACCATCTGAAGTTATAAAGTAAAGTTAGAGATGGGATTTGTCTCAGAGCGGGAGGAAAAAAGGAGTGAGACATATGGTATTACTGAATTAATACCATTGTTACTAAAAGCTGCCCTATTATTTATATTTTTTGGGTGGGAGAGAAATTGAATTATTACTATAAAGAGTAAAATAGACAAAAATGATAAAATAGAACTGATTTTAACAAAAAGAAATAAAGTCAAGTGACGTCATCAAGGATCGATCTTAATAAGTTATAGGACTGATAATCAGGACTGAGCTGGACGGGACTGCAGTCTTCAGTCCAAAATATGGACTGACACAACACTACATATACCTGTATAAAAAATAAGGCCTGTCAAATTCATAAAAAATAAGGCCTGTCAAATTCATAAATTACAGTTTTTATGAAATTATTTAATTACAATATCAAGCCAGTCACAGGCTCCTTTTTTAAGTAGTATACATTTGACTATTTGAATCCAATAAATGGGTATTGTTTCCATAAAATAATGACAAATGGCCTTTCCTACTTGGTCAGGTTTTTTAGCAACATTTTCATAACTTTATTGCTACTTATAATCCGCTATACTGAATATCTGTTGATGTACATACAAATCGCTGCTGATATCAATGAGAAGGGCATTTCAACCACAAGTTTCCTTCAGCTTCAATTTCGGACATGTTGTAAATACAAAAAATGTTTTGTTTTTAGATATCCATAAATTAAAAATCAGCGGATTATACATCCATATTATGTGACGCCTATATAATACAATAAAACATGTCCCAGATTACAGCAAAATACTTAATACCTTAAAGCAGTTTCGTGAGAAAGATTCTAGGTTTCTTAATAATAGTAAATATTCTTAATGGGAATGAAGTAATTAAACATTGTTTAGAAGGAAAATTAAAGCCAAGTATCCTTGGATGGAAAAAAATTCCACATTTTAAAGAGTAGGTACTCTTTATTATATGAAGTAATGAATTGAATTATACATCTGCCACTTTTTTCTACAGTGTTTTATTAGCAAAAATTGCACAACCCTGTTTGATCATTACTTACAATAATATCTCTATTAATGAGGCCGCACATATATTAAGAAATAGGATGAAATCAGGTCATGAGTTGTGTTGTGTCGATCCTTATTTAATATTGAAGACTGCAGTCCCGTCAAGTTCAGTCTCGGTCCGGACCAGTTCAGTCCAAAAACTAAAACTGATAACGTCACTCAACATTATGTTTTCTTTTATTAATTATTGGAAAAAATAAACAAGTACAAACTAGTCCTGAGTAACCAATTAGAAAGAAGAAAAATACATAATAATTGAGTTTTGAAACACATTCATTTAGGTAAGTATTTATATATAAATAATATTTTATTACCCTAGATATTGAAGCCCTACCATTAATTTCCATGGGGAAGATAATGGTTTTGGAAAAAAGAAAGCAGAGATATGTACGCTTTTCAGTATATACATTTGAATTTGGGGTATTTTTGAAAAAATTAAGTCAAGCTGCACTCTATTTTTTTTTTTTTTTTTTTTTTTTTTTTTGTAGATTAAGATCTTTAAACTAATAAGAACAATATTTGACACATAGCTTTAACATTAAGATGGTATAAGATGTTTGAAAATGGGACATTTTGACTCAAAATACCTATTTTTTCACCTTAATTATGCCAAAAATGTTGAAAATAGCGTTTATTTAATGATGGTGCGTAGATATATCCACGTTTTACTTTTTTAAGATGGAATATTAATTTCGGTGAATATAATTACATTTTTCCCCCTTTGTATATGTCTTTATACTATAAAAAAGAAATTGACAAGTTTTTTTGCTTTTGTTTTAATGTTTTCCTTCAGTTTTTAAGTCAGTTTCTAATAAATGTCAGAAGGAAAAAGTCTCCCATCAAAAGTATATGTATAATTTTTATATTTTTTTTTACAACTTAAAGGAAATAAATCTGTCATTTTAATTTTAATCATAATTAGGAGATACTAAGGTACAACAATGAAAGATTTTTTTTGCTTTGATTGTTTTCTTCTTACATTGATTTCCAAAGTAACTTTTCACGTACATATATCTACGCTCCAGCCGTTTGTACATAAAACAATTTGCAAAAATATAAATGTATGTTAAAAGTATATAAAATATTATAATTTTAGTTATTTTTAGCTGGTAGGCTTAGCACTGCTAATTAAATTTGAAAAAAAAAATATTGACGAAAGTATGATCCCATGTTTTGGAAAACATTATGCCAAGCAATATATACGAGGTGCCCATAGTATTTGTTTTCTGGGCAATGTGTTCGAGCGGTGGGTATCTTCATTCTTTTGATTTGTATCTGGGTAAGGAACCAGAAAGTGGTGAGAAGAATGTTTCAAAAATTCGATTGGAGGAAAAGTTGTTTTAAAATTGATTGAGAAATCAAAACTTCCACCAAATAAGAGACATAAAATCATTTTTGACAACTAATTTACCATCATTCATTTAATGGAATTACTATTATCTAAAGGATATTTAGCATCCAGCACATGTAGGAACAACCGTAGAGAAAAATTTCTTAAAGCAAGAAAATACCACATAAAAAAGAAAAGAAAGTTCATCAGACAACAATTTGCTTCTTTGTTGGAAAGAGTCCCATATTCCCACACATTTCGGAGATTTGTCTACAAAGAAATATCGAAGATGTGGCATATCGAGTAAGAATGTGCCTTAAAAAAATAGTAGTGACCAATATTTTCCTTTAAGGTGTCATCGACAGTCAATAAAGCTTATCAATTAATGATTAAAATAATTTAAGTGTGTGTCTCACTTAGTAAAAGAAAAAGGAAGAACGTATTTTAAATACGAATTAAAAAACGGAATTAGGAAGAGGATGAGCGAGTTAATCTTAGTATGGATCTTCAATCTTCATTACATTTATGGTTGAAGAAGGAACATGGCAAGTTAGCAATGCCAATGACAATAAATAAATCACAGTCGCTGTCGCTGTCTCCAATTTGTAAATAGAAAGACTTATACAGGATACCCGTAATATTAACATTGACTATTAGATGGATTAATTTTAATAGACTTGAATCCAAATTGTAATCCAAGGACTACTAGTGACAAGAACTTCAAACGTTTCTTATTTCTTGAAAGAGTAGATTCTAGAAATCAACTTCCTGGGTTGTCCAAACCATCTTTGAAAGAACCACTTTGAGTCAAGAATACTTTTAATTTAGTCATTACTTCATAAAAATTAAAATCACTTTCATAAAGTCTCAAATAATAATGAGTAATAAAATGAAAGGACTTTTGTCAGCAGGTGACTCAACTTCGCCTGAAGTCTTTCTCTAGCTAGTACTCTTTTGCCAGATAATCATAATTATTATTCAGGGAGGTTTAATAATTTTTCCGCGGGGTGGCGCTACTCATTGATGATGTGCTTAGAAACGAATATAAGTAAACAACGCTCTAGCCCTATTAAATGACTAATTGACTAAAATATTGAAGGAATCTAATTTTTCGCTAGTTGGAATTTTTCAGAATTAGAAAGCTTCTTAACTACTTCACAGGTAGCGTAAAATCAATTTATATATTCACAATATTACTACATCACCTACTTAAATCATTTTTCTTAAGTGAAATCAATAGTAAGTATTTCTTTAATTCAAATATTTAATAGAAATTTCTTCCATCTGTATACAAAAAAACTCTAGATTGTACTTTTGGTTGGTTAACAGAGCAAGGTTTCATCCTCCAAATCAGTCACAGGAATGAAAAATAAAATGAGTGAAGGTCACCTTTGAAAGAAAGATATCAGATGAACACCATTACTAATGGTGTCCATGAGCGCTAGGTATTTCAAGGATAAGTCTAATCGCCCCTAACTTTTTCAATAACTTTATCCATTAATTTTTGTCATTCAGATTTGACGGGAACATATGCGAACATAATTTAATCTTTCTTTTTTAATAACCCGGATTACCTGTTTTACATTCCAGAGAAATACAACTGTCTGGTATATTCACAAAAATTAAAAATTAAAATTTATTGAATTTTAAGAACGAGGCAGCTCTTAAAAATAATATACTAACCATTCATTGTATATTCAAGGGAGTAAGTCTTATAGTAAAGAAGGGAATGTTATGTTTAGTGATGAAAATCATGTGTATAATTCATCACATGGGCAAGTTAATAAAAATAAATCTAAAATCAACATGGTAAACCGGACAATTTGAAAAATGTATTGGAGGAGAGCAGCTTTGTTTCCAAGCCATTTCATTAGATCAGCTTCAATTAGTGTTTTACCGGTCCTTATTTATTCGGACCAGTCCAAACTTAGGACTGGTCCTATCGGTCCTTAGGACTGTCTATCATTTTTTCCTAAAAATATCTATGCCAAATAAGATTTATGAAATATGTATTGCACATATCTTGCACAAAAATATGACTTTTTTTCATTATAATACGAACATATTATAATATTGTTACTTAGTTAAATAATTTGATGGCATATATGTTCTTCAAAATGATACCCATATAACGGAATAATTAAAAAAAGGAATATTGCCCCCATTGGCGTCAAGAAGGATCAATTTTACATTCATTGGACTGTATGGGACCGGACTGGACCGTGGTACTAAATAAGGACCAACGTAATACTAGTTACAATCACCTGTGACAACAGAGGAGGGGGAGGAGAAAATACATTTGACCACTCAACGCTCCTACGGGATAAAAATGATATCACGTAGACTACTGCTTAGGACAAATATTGATCACGTGGTTTTCGTTTAACCACATGGTTTAAGTCACCTTGGTTGATTGCTTTGATCCTCGTTAATAAAATAACGTCGACCATTTACTATTTGAACTAATAAAAATCAAATATGGTACAATAACACTTACGAATATTATTTATATCATAGATGAGAGTTTCAGGATAATTGAATTGATTCGTGAAGTAAAATAATCAAACTTAATATAATAATTCATTGAATCTTTGATCATAGTATGGATTAAACGATTTAAAATCTAGAAAAGGATATAAAAAAATTTACGTGAAATGTATACCAAGATTGTCGACTTATTTCTTTATTTCTAATGAGGAATTATTAAAAGTAGGATTACATAACTAATAGCAAGTAATACATTTAATGTACAATGTAATGGAGGGGTAGGAGGATTATAATCTAAAAAATAATAACATTAATTGAAATCGGATACAATCTTACCTGCGCACAAAAGAGCTTTGACACACTCTGGTTTATCTTTAAGGCAAGCTATATGCAGAGGTGTATGGCCTTCACTGTTACAATTATTGAGGAGGTGTTTAGTATTTGAGTCTTCAACCAACGTCTATGTTTATAAAGAATAAAGAATGTATTATGTAAATTAAATTTGGAATACTAAATATATACGTTGTGTACAATTTGCGATACTTGCACAAGATACAATTTCTTAGTCTTAAAATGCAATATTTAATTGAAACATTGGTCATTTTAATTACCAACTATTAATTGATATTAATATTTAATTTTGATGTATTCAAATTATATGGTAATTATGCATTTATGAGTAATATAACTGTGGGCATTTGAACTTAATAATGTGTCACTTAATATTTATATTGTAATAACTTGTATTAAAATAGTCAAAAATTACACCATTAATATACTGATCATTCATTGCATTATCCTCGTCCCAAGTACTCTTAATCCTTCATTAAAATTATTCATCTCATTTTTTAGTAGCAACTTGTACAAAATATAAATACTAATAATATGTGTATTATCAATTTTCGACTAAAATAATAAATATGAGTTTTAAATATTGTAATGAGTAGGTAATAGGGCTTCACTTTTGTGATTCCGTTTTCACGGGATTTCTCAAGGGTTTACAACTACTATAAATCCCCGAGAAAAAAAAATATTTTTTGACAAATCTTACATTTAATTATTTCATAGTATTAGCTTCTTTTATGTAATTGATTGAATGAAAAGTTGAATACATATTGAAGAAAAAAAGAGAAAGTTTGAAACAATTTATATTAAAATGTATGGACAAAAAATGATGCCAAACAAAGCACCTGTAACAAGCCTAGAAATGAATATTTAATTATAATTTCACCTTCTAACGTAAAGAATATGAATTAATTAGGGATATTTTACTACTAGCTTAAAATTTATGTTTTCTTTGTAAAATATTTAACATATTACTTAAATTTTACAATATTTATCATCATATCCCATAATTTCCAGGGATCCCTAAATTCAAAAATTGATTTCCCGATATCTCTCTGATGTACAATTTCCCGGGAAATGAAAAAGATACATTTAAAAAGTAATTGAAACAATACAAAATCATAGGAAGGACATTTATTACTCGTTCAATACCTCGATTATTTCTTTCGAAGTCACAGCCGCAAAATGATAAATATTATTTTTATCAATGTCCACATTATCTTTAGTCACTTTTTTCCCAATTAAATAGTTGATAGCATAAATATTTTGCATCATGATAGCCAAGTGAAGAGGAGATTGTCCATGATAATTCAATCCATTTAAATCCCTAAACATAAATAAATTGACTTAAGGACTTATATTCAAAAACATAATAAACCTGATCTTACCTTATAACTACAGGTTTATTCATAACTTGTTTCAAGTCTAGTTTTATAACGATATGAGCTAGATTTTGAGATGGATCTTGCTTGATTGCCTGGCATATTGTGGTTAAAAATCCAGCTGTTGAGAGAGAAGCATCAATTCTCAAGAGATTAGATATGATGGGATCATAAATTCTAAAATATCGCTCAGCCTCACTCCAGTCTGGGGACCAGAAAACACTAAATAGAAAAAATATATTCATTGTCATTTAGATATAATAAGTAAGTCTACGTTTCTCAAATTTATTAAAAAGCTATTTTTGATGTATCTAATAAATATTTTCCACCCCTGTCCTTAATATCTAGGTAATAAAATGTAAGTAATATATGAATATGAGCAAAAATCACAAAGTGATTACTCTCTAGAATGAGTTGGGAAAACGACAAACATAATTAATGTGTAATTATGAAATTGCACTTTTGTAAAAATAAATTTAGAATGAGCTAATCATGAGTACATTGAATGAACATATATCAAACCCAGAAATACTACAATTCTTAGTTTAATTAAGGCAGGAAAAAAGAGTGGATTGTAAAATAAATACAATTTTAGAAGTCATGTGAAACTATAAATAATATAATAACTAAAAATAATGCAATCATATATAATATTAAAAAAAAAAAGAACCTCAGGGTTAATTAAGCATTACCAAAAACAAGAATTAGAAGTTTGGACAACAATATCATATCGAGAGTTATCTCCACTGGAACCTTTCCGATTCGTCAAGGGGCCATAGACCATGACTGACTCTCCTCGAAGCTTAATGGGAGAGGAAGAGTATGTAGAAGGACTAACTGTTCGGACTTGATGGGGATCCGAGTTCGTGGCCCATATTTGAATAGCAGACTTGCTTGCCTCTAAAAAACTGTTGAAGAGATTAGACATTTTGGAAGTTCTTCAAATCTTCTTAAATCTTTTATTTTTTCGACATGGATGAAGGGCTCAATATAATGATGATAAAAGCGTGTTCTTTGGAGGAATTTGACTTTGGAACTAGAATTTCAGATACAAGGACAAAATGAATGATAAAGAAATGAAGTTAACAAAGTATATTGATTAATAACTTTTCAGATTAATGTAGTATGCGAAGGGAATTTTAATACGTACTTCAATTTTTCATTTGATAGTGTCAAAATTAATTATGAATACATCCTTTGAATCATGAAAAATATAGTTAACATATAGTAGGAATGAAATTAGTTATCACTTTCAAAAATTAAGAAATAATTTCCATATCTAGATAATAGTTTTCGTTCAATAAAATACAAATTTAATATTTATACATGAGAATAGGGCTAAATATGACGTCATTACGTTATGAAATATTTTTCATTTTGATGAGTTGTTACTTAAACTTTAATACTATATTGCAGTGATACTATTGAATTCTATAGAAAATTAAAATTTGATAATTAATATAGATACTTACATAATAAGAAAGTATAGGAGATATATGAATAAAAATTAGAATATTTGGAAATTGAATCGGAATTTAATTTATTACTATTATTATTTACTTATTCGTCACTTCGAACTTATTGTTTGTTTTGATTTTCACTTGACTAAATACGATGAAGACCTGTTACGTCATTAATTTCCATAAAGCAGCTGAATCTTCGTATTTAAGAACTCAAAAAGGGTATTACAGAGGATTTGGATTTTTATATTAATTTATATCAAGGACCTTCATTTAGAATTCATATGATTTCATACCCAGTCATTAATAAGATTATCAATTTAATTTAGGTATATAATCATAGAAACTATTCTTTAATTGAATAATAATTATTAGTTGGCAACATTAAAAAGACAGAAGACTAGCTACCATATGTGTTGTTTTTTTCAATTTTTCCTTTCCCTTTTGACCAATGTTTTATAAACATTGTGATTCTAACATTAGAACATGTTCTTATTAATTATAAGTAAGGGTGATAATTTTGGTAAGAATGGAAAAGCGTGTGAGGAGAAAAGAAGAATTACTTATGGCATCATTGATTAAATAATATACATCTTCTTCTATCAATCATGAACGTTATCATTCCCGCCTTTATTATTCAATATTAATATAATATGAGATGGTGATAGTCTATAGAGAACTTAATAAAATCCCCAAAATGACGTCGCCTTCTGTCTGGATTTATGAAAATGGAGGCCCAGGAATTTGGAAAATACTTACCGGATGAGAAACAGATGGTTTGTCGGATTTGTCGATATAAATGTGCATTTAGTCCCCTGTCTAGAATTACACGCCACTCATTATCCTCATCTCATAACAACAGTATGGATATTCATCTATAAAATCAATTTGACGATGAATACATCAAGTCAGACTTTAACTTTGATCTCACAACGATGCTTATTACATGTAATATAACCTTATCCATTGCTAATCATCTACGTTCAAAAAATTTATGGAGAAATACAAGGGTAAACATATCCCTTCACGAGGAACCATCATTAAATTAATGGAGGATGTTGTTACTGATGTCATTTATAGAAATACATATAAAAATGTTTTGAGTCATCCACACCAAATGACGATCAAGTTATCAGTAAAAAGTATTTACGAATATCGAAATGGAACTCTGAATTTTGTACTATCTCACAGTAAGTATTCAATTTTTTTTTTTAATCTAACCATAAAATATGATTCTATTTTAGCTAATATCAACATATCAAGAATTATGAAACACAACTCAGTAAAGGGCAAAATTAACTGCTTAAATGGTCACAACAACGGGGGTAGTAGCTTTGGATGGTTTGCAACTAGTTTGTCTGAGACTACTTACTTCGCTTTAAGACTTGGGTATGATAATTAGGTTTTCCAATATTACATAGTCAATAAATATTACTTTTTATCACTAAAGGCTTAGCTATGGTTGATGGGCTCCAAGAAGTGGTGTTCAGAAAACTCATAAAAGGCAAAAACAACTGTTTAAATGGTCACAACAACGAGGGTAGTTACATTGGGTGTTGCATTATAATTAACAATTGTGTATATCCTTCATGATAACAGTATGTTGTTATATAAGCATACTTAAATAACGGGGAAAATCTTTTTGATGCTCTTAATAGGGAGTAATATCGCCGGACATTACTACATAATTAGCTTTTGCTCTAAATCTTTACGATTAATTTATTTCTAACATTTTTTTATTAATATATTTATTGTCTAATTTTATGATTTTGACATTTACTTTATTATTAATAATTAGTTAGATCTCATCGGTAGAGATATATCTATCCTGTGCACAATTGTATATAGCAACTTCCACATGAAGAAGAGGGGTGATTATCTTTTTGATTAAACTCCACGTCTCGCTTGTGTATTGCAACCTAAAGTTATGACATATTTAACTGAATTCCGATGTTAAAACAAGAAAAACATTTCTGGATCAATCTATTATTTCAATATTCTGTATTTATAATTTATTATTATTAATAGTTATATGATTTTAATTGTTTAATTTTGTATATTTAACTTAAATGTTTAATGGTTTATTTTTTAGTATGTAGATTATATTTAATTAAAGCCTTCTTTTTTAAACTTTGAGCTTCAAATATATTTCAAATACTCTACTTTGTCGTTTCATTAGCTATTATTCTGAGAATACGGTTCATAATGAATTACAATTTCATGGAGTGTGACGTTTTCAAATCTACTGTAACGGATAAAAAACGTCGAAGTCAATTATACGTAGTATATCTTCATTAAACATTTTGCTAATAAATACATTCGTTTATTAGCAAAATGTTTAATGAAGATATACTACTATGATTTTTGAGGGTAAAAATCATAATAAAGCAGGCAGATGATAATCACATCAGTATTTTAAACAATGATACCATATGTATTTTTTTCCCCCTCCTCCTCGCACGCGTCTTTCTCTACAATATGAAACAGATGGTTTGTCGGATTTGTCGATATAAGTGTGCCTTTAGTCCCCTGTCTAGAATTACACGCCACTCATTATCCTCATCTCATAACAAGAGTATGGATATTCATCTATAAAATCAATTTAACACGATGAATACATCAAGTCAGACTTTAACTCTGATCTCACAACGATGCTTATTGCATGTAATATAACCTTATCCATTGCTAATCATCTACGTTCAAAAAATTTATGGAGAAATACAAGGGTAAACCTATCCCTTCCCGAGAAACCATCATTAAATTAATGGAGGATGTTGGTACTGATGTCATTTATAGAAATACATATAAAAATGTTTTGAGTCGTCCACACCAAATGACGATCAAGTTATCAGTAAAAAGTATAAAATATTTACTAATTTCGAAATAAAACTCTGAATTTTGTACTATCTAACAGTAAGTATTCAATATTTTTTTTAATCTAACCCTAAAATATGATTCTATTTTAGCTAAACATATCAAGAATTATGATACACAACTCATTAAATAGTAAAAACAACTGCTTAAATGGTCACAACAACGGGGGTAGTAGCTTTGGATGGTTCGCAACTAGTTTGTCTGAGACTAGTTTCTTCAGTTAAAGACTTGGGTATGATCATTAAGTTTTCCAATATTACATAGTCAATAAATATTACTTTTTATCACTTAAGGCTTAGCTATGGTTGATAGGATTCAAGAAATGGTGTTCAGAAAACTCATAAAAGGCAAAAACAACTGCTTAAATGGTCACAACAACGGGGGTAGTTGCATTGGGTGTAGCATTATAATTACCAATTGTGTATATATGTTGTTATATAAGCATAAATAGCGGAGAAAAAAATCTTTTTTCATGCTCTTAATAAGGAATAATATCGCCGGACATAACTACATAATTAGCTTTTGCTCTAAATCTTTACGATGTCATGTTAGAAAACTACAATAAGTCAAGAATGGTTGCCTGAATTGTCTTATCAGTTAAATTTGACTGCCTGGATTAACTTTTCTTTTTTTAGATAAATATGAAATAAATGAATGTGGGATTCTAAAAGCTGTTCTTACTAAGATTGGAAGAAGATATGGATTGAAATCTAACATTATTTTATGATTTACTTTATTATTAATAATTATTAAAATCTCATCGGTAGAAATATATCTATCCTGTGTACAATTGTATATGCAACTTGCACATAAGGAAAAAAGGTGATGATCTTTTGATTAAACTCCACGTCTGGCTTGTATTTTGCAACCTCAAGTTATGACATATTGAACTGAATTCCGATGTTAGAACAAGAAGATATTATTTGGATCAATCTATTATTTCAATATTCTGTATTTATAATTTATTGTTATTATTAGTTATATGATTCTAATTGTTTAATTTTGTATATTTAACTTAAATGTATGATGGTTTATTTTTTAGTATGTAGATTATATTTAATTTAAGCCTTCTATTTTAAATTTGGAACTTCAAATATATTTCGAAATACTCTTATTTTGTCGTTTTATTAGTTATTTTTCTGAGAATATGGTTCACAATAAATTACTATTTCATGGAGTGTGACGTTTCCAAATCTACTGTAACGGATAAAAATCGTCTAAGACAATTATACGTAGTATATCTTTATTAAACATTTTGCTAATAAATACTTTCGTTACACCCTCAAAAATCATAATAAAGTAGGCAACTGATAAATACTGATGTGTTTATCAGCGATAATCACATCAGTATTTTAAACAATGATACCATGTGTCTTTCTCCCCCCTGTCTCCTCGCACGCGTTTTTCTCTACAATATTATCAACTATAATTATAAGTTATGAATGTTATAAGTTATAACTTATAACATTCATTGGTTGAGGCTGATACTGGAATAAAAAAAACAGTCGTTTAGATACGTATACGGTATACGTTAATTTAGTGTCGTACTTCAAAATATATAGGCTTTTAAATAAAAGATTAATGTAATGTAATATAAAGATATTGAATAATTTAATAAAAAGATTAATCCTAACGTTAACTAAAAATACATCCCTACATCAGGTTGAGAGACTGAGTCTTTGTTCCACTCCAGATATTAGTATGTAGAACTTGTCTTTTGTAAATCATGCATACATAGAAGACTAGAGATGACTGTAAACTCTAGTATTCTATTTATACAGTACCATCAATGGTAAGTGGTACTGATATTGCAGGGAACACTTAAATAAATATTGAACACGCTCTTTTTTTGTATTTTACAAGAGTGCAAATAAGAAATGAATAATTCATTTTTATATATTCATTCCAAATGATTATTCTAGTTTTTTGTGTACTTAGAGACTTCGTGGATAAAGTTATTTACGTATTTTTTTTTTCACCAATTTTTATATATTTACTTTTATTTGATAATTATAAATCTTTACAATAATATACATAAAGTGTGTCATTCTAGGTATCTAAATTATATATATCTATTACATATATGACTATATGTATTACATTTTCACAGGAATTATTTAACGAATTTATTAACAATTTCATTTGATAAATTATATTTTGGATTTATTATCTTGGACAGAATGATTTGCTGTTTTCCAGGTTGTAGGACTGGTTATCCTAAGAAAAAAATCATGGTGAGGAAGAAACTATTGAAGAAAAACATTCTCTTCAAAAGTTTCCAAAAGATCCTGAATTTATTGAAGTATGGGTCAATTCCATCAGAAGAAAAAACTAGCAGCCAAATCAATATTCAAAAATATGTAGTAAGCATTTTCCTATATCAGCTTTTATCTATGAAAGGACGAATACAAATTCAACTTGGCAAAAAATACATAGTCCACTTAAACGATATAAATTAAAATCTTATGCTGTTCCAACAGTATTACCGGATATTCCAAAAAAACTTGAGAAAACAAACTTTCCCTGAAAGGACAACAACTTAATCTACTTTTACTAAAAGGTTATACTTTAGAAAAGGCATATTAACATTTCAATGTAGTTTAAATTGCATTGTTATTTCTTCAGATTTGAGAAAGATAGAGTTCGTCTTAATTCTCAAATTAAGCGTTTATTTCAAGCAGATGAGATAAAAAATTTCATGGATATAAAAAAAACCCTGGATAAATCGTTTTTACCCAAAGGCATTAATGTAATATATAATGAAGACTTCCTCATTTTTTTCGTCACAAGATCTTGTTCCTTACATTATGTTTGCTTTAAAAGTGAATAATGACCTCTTTTTTTCAATTTTTTCAAAAGGACTTCATATACCTATTGTGGAAGTAGATCATATATGTTTATCAAAAAAGTCTGAGCCGTTATTCTGATATCAATAACATTTTAGCATATTTAAAAAATAAACAGAATGAACCAAAACTAGCTTCAATCATAAAGTATGATATTGAGATATTGGAAGAAGCAGTACACCATCAAGACTATAATTCGAAAAATCATATCAGCTTTATTATAGAACAACTTCACTCTGTAAGTGCGAATGGACGAAGATACTCTCCTGTTTTTTTAGGAATTTCAATACTTCGGCACAATATAATATAATATATAGCTTTATATAATCAAATTAGAGAATCTGAATCGCGTATAAGAAGAATAGCAAGTGTGTTCTCAGTTCAAAGAGGAGGGCCAGTCACAAAAATTGATTATTTAAAATCTAGAGTTAAATTTTTGGATTAAAAAGGCAAGTATGTTTCTATAATAATTGACGAAGTCTATTCCTCACACAGAGTTGAATTTAGTGGTGGCAATTTTTTTTTGGATGTGATAGGAATGGAAACTATTCTAAAGCCATACTTTGTTTTATGGTGAAGAGTCTACTTGGTAAATACAGTGACATGGTAGCTAAGATACCAATCACAAATATTAAATCTTCCATTAAAAAACAATATTACATGAAAGTTTGTTTTAGTAGTTGTACCAAGTTGTCTTAGAACCCGTTGCAACAATTACGGATGCGCATGACTCAAACAAAAAAGAATTAATCAGTGATGAACAAAGATTTATCTTTTCTCATCCACATCTCCTTCGTTGAAACTCCTTCCAAAGTCGACTTTTTTTTCGTCCCTTCTTTTGAGAAAAATATTACATTGTTAAGAATCCTTCCGTTTTCTTGATGTATATATGGCAGAAATCCCTTGGAAAAAAGTAGAGGTCAATCTTATACGTTTAATGAATATGCAGCCTCTTTCTCTATACTTTAATCTGCAAGTTTATTAAATTTTGCTGTTATCAGCATTAATAGATTTTGTGAATTGTTGAATGCTAAGTGATTATTTGATAACAAATTATAAGTGACCTCTTAACTTCTGTAGACTTGCAATTTCGAAACTTAGTTAGTCTTAATCCTCTTCTAAAAAAAACTTAATTGCTCATCACCATATATATTGGAATATTACCCCGATGAAGATGTAGGATTTCCACAATAATAAAAGATTATTAATAAGTGTTTCCCATAACAGTTCTTATATTTAATTATTAAGAATTTTAAAAATACTCATTAATGACATAGATACCGACGTTCAAAATTAAAAGCTAACTATTTATATTTTATCCTGCTTTTCTTTGATTTATACCTATATAGATATATTATAAAAAGTATTATTATTTAATATATGAATAAGACACTTTTTTTAGAATAAATCTTTTATTAAACCAAACAAAATGATAATTCAATATTTAGAAGATAACTTAATAATTTTTCTGGAACTTGCAGGTATCATCATAGATACCTACGTCTAATTCTGTAGTTTGTCCATTACATTTTAACGAAAGTATACTTAAAACAAAGAATAAAAGAATTATTCAGCTTCAAACAATATGTTGATTTGATGATAGATGAAGGTAAGTAATTTTGTAAATTTATGAAGATAAGTATTGCTATGGTAAAGTTGATGGGAATTATGTAAAACAGTTTTAACATTGACAATTTCTTCGTTAGCATCTCGATACAAGGATGTAGTTAACCTCATCGAAATTGATAAGTTGTCAGCAATATGACATCATTATTAAAACTTTAAAAATGTTGGATGATTTAAGATTCTATATCATAAACATGTCATTTGACAATCATCCAATTAACAGAAAAATGCTTGTTGATTATATGTGTAATGGATGTTTTTCGCTTACTAATTAAGGCTTTGGGAAATCGATATAGTCCGACACCCAACATAAACACACTTGTTTACCATAATGAATGAATTATTTTATTATTATAGATTAATATCTATTAAATAAATATAATGAAACTGGTACTACATAATCTTGTACAAACACGAACTGAAGTTTATACTTTATTTTTGAAGGGCAAATTTATCCGTTTAAATAATTAGTTCAATTATTTTTGACGATTTACTTTAGAAAACCTTTTAAAAAATATCTAACTTGATTTTGAGCTGTGAACGTGAAGTGAATCCATCATTTTCGGCACAAAAACAATTTTTGGGGATTTAAAATGCTAACCCAAAATAGAAGAGTTAAATAAAACACAACGTGATGTAGTTAAAAAACTAAAACAACGACAAACTATTACTCTTTTACAATTACACAAAGATCATATGAAGGAGTATGATCTCTTAAAGGAATCTCCACGATTGATATTTAAATTGAAAAAAAGCTTATTTTCACATAATTGTGGTTAAGTTCACATTTCTTCCACAATTTAATAGCAAGATCGTACTATAGGGATCTAGAAAGAGCCGGTGTTCTTAAAGTACAATTGAATGTAATACACGCAGGCATTGAACTTTACAAATAAAAAAATAAGAATGCATCAAGTTCCAATTATATTCATTATGATGATAAATTTACCTAATATCAAACCCCTTTTGTAAAAATTAGAAGGTTATTTTTTCACTATTTATTAATTTATTAAGATTTTAAGAAATATTATTGATAACTGAAAGACTAATGTTGACATAATAACTGAATGGTATGATCCTTATGTTTATTTACTGTTCATCAGCTGAACGCTTCAATAATTTGTCCTCGTCATTCCAATGAGTAAGCACTCTATCTACGGTTGTTACGCCTATGACGTCATTTGAGTTCTTTCGGCATTCAGTTGATACTTGAGCGAGTTTGACTTTAAGATTAATTACCAAACAAACATAGAATCTAGATTATTAGTTAATAGTTATACTTAGGTAGATAGTTGATGAGAATGGAATCCGTGGATTACCATCATCACTCGAATGAAGGAGGGGAGAATGTTGGAGTTCAAGCCCAGTCTGTTCCATCACAATCCTCTGGCTCTGGTAAAGTGTCAAGGATACGCTTGAACGATGCAATTGAAGGCCCTTGGACCTTAGAAAAAGTATTGGATCTCTGGGAAGAGCAAGACAAATACGTGGATGCTCTTGAAGCTCGTGTCAGACACATGGGTAATTACTCATTGGAGATGATATTCCAGTTATTGGAGTCGAGTATGATTTTAATTTGATTTAGGTCATCGAAGGGAAAACTATTTGGTAATGCGCTTAAGCAGTAAGGAGCAGGAGCTCACTGATCTTACAGTTCAAATAAGAGAGTTAAAGAGACTGGCAGGAAATAGCAAAGCCTCAACAAGATCTCTCTTAGACCCTGCTCTCAATCTTGTACTTTCAAGGTTGAAAAAAGAACTTGATCAGGCCAAAACTAAGATGAGTGAAACACAGGAAGAGTTGAGCGCTTGGAAATTTACACCCGATTCTGTGACAGGAAAACGGCTCATGTCAAAATGTCGGCAACTTTTACAAGAGAATGAAGATATAGGAAAAATGATTGCAAGTGGTCGTTTGTCAAAATTAGAGGCTGAACTCGCAATGCAAAAGACTCTAGCAGCTAAAATGAAAAAAAATCAATTGGAGATGGACGAATTCGTACAAGAACTTGATGAAGACGTTGAAGGAATGCAATCTACAATATATTATCTTCAGCAGCAATTAAGAGAAGCCAAGGAAAAATTATCTTCCTATGAAAAGAAGGAAGACAACTTCAAAGATACTCCCTCTGCGAAAACTAAAGAGGATGTCAATGAGAGTGAGGAATCTCCTACTGATGATAAACGTGTTCATCCCAATTCCGCCTCACGAGGTCGTGGGAGGAAAAACAATACTATATCAAAAATTGATAGTCCTCGTAGACCTAGCAGAGGAGCTAAAAGAGAGGTTGATGATGAGGATGAAGAACAGCCTCCACAAGGAAAGGGACGTCCTAAACGTCGAAGAAACGCTTCTTCATTCCCTAAAAATGATCAGGACATTTCTGTGCAAGGTGGTGAAATAAAGGAAGAAGAGGAGGCCGAAGAAGCTTCTAATACAGACTCTTCCGGGAAGCAGAATGTAGAAGGTGATAGTTAATATGAACTCAAATCCTAAAATAATTATACCTTCTTACTATTTCCTTAATCTTTTTAACGATTTACGAAAGATATTTGATACATATTTTATTACTTTCAATTTGAAAAAAGAAAATAATAAAAATTAAAAAAGTTTCAACTTATTTTATTCAATATTTGATATAACATTCTAAATAATATGAGCTCTCTCTAGAATTTCCTTAAGCTCTTGATTGACTCTTGAAAGGCTTAAGTTATTCTTTCTGATCATTGATCTTTCCTTGAGAATATTGAGGTATTCATTCAATGAAAATTTTAGATTCAAGTTTTTAGATGAATTTAGAAGCTCTATTATCTGTTGTATGTTTTGTAAGTCAATCTCCTTCCCTACTGAATCTTTACTCTTTATGATGTCTACACGGCTTTTTTTAATATTTTCTGGGATTATTTTAGTTTTATCAGAAATGGTTTTCTCGTGATGACTATCTACATATTGTCTTAGTATTTTCAAGAGGTCTGAATATGTGGCAGATAATGATTGTTCGACAGATGTTGCCTTTCTTAAAACACCCAATATTTCTTCTTCACATTCCACTCCTAGAACATTTAGAATTGAATCAAGCTTGAAAAGATTTCTTTCGTCTTCTGAAATTGTATCAATAAGATAGCCCAAGTTCTCTTCAACTAAGAAGTGAGCCTCCTGAACCAAATTTGCAAGCATCGTCTTAAAGGCCTCGTCCTTAATTTCTGTGTGAAATACATGAATGATCTCCCCTCCAACTGAATTTCGAAGAGCAGAGGAATGTGATGATGCAGATGAAATACTTCTGGAAGTATTAGGACACATTCCATAATCTGTATCTTTAATATCAATTTTGCTTGGCTTACAATATGGGCCAAAGAGCTTAGAAAGTAAATAGTCCATTTGTGAAATATTTTCTAGATTGGATAATAATTCTGCTCTAGTAATTTTGACAATATCTTGCTTTTTCTTATGAAATTGATTAATTAAATTTTGTCTTTTACCATTTAGTTCCTTTTGTACGTTTTGACTTTGAGCAATGTAAGAAACCAAAGATGATTCTTCATTTTTAGTTTTGATTTTTCTATCTTGAATTTTGATCTTAATTTTATTGAAACTATCTTGAAGAGAGGCGATTTTTCGTTTTTGCTCACTCTTAACATGGACATTTTCTTCCTCATGTTTTCGGAGAACATGGATTTCATAATCTAGTTTTTCTTCATTCAATTGGTGAATAGCATCTAACATATGTATTTGATCCGTTAAACTGGCTATTGACTCTTCAGTTTCCATTTTAAGTCCTGCATATATTTCAGCATCTTCTGTAATAATTTTATCGATTTCGTTTTGCTGAGTTACCAAAATATTCAATCGGTCTTCAAGTTTTTCCTGTGAAGTTCTATTCAAAGTCTCCGATTTGACATTCCACGCAAAATCTTTTCTCTTTAACTGTACTTCTCTTTGTTTTTCAAAAACCTTTTCCATTCTATTCCATTCAAGCATAATTACCTTCTCTAAAGTTTGAACCTGTTGCTCCATTCTAGAAGAAAGGACTTCAATATTTTCATGAAATTCACCTATCAACATTTTATATTGATCATCTGAATCAAGAATTTCTGATTCCAATAGTTCAATTAAATCATTTCTTTTCCCCAAAAGTTCGTTGCATGCCTTATTTTGTTCCATTATTTTATGATATAGTTCTGTGGGGGCTCCTATGGGAATCTTCTTACTTTTCAACCATTTAGATTTTATTTCTGCAAAAATTATATTTGCTTCTTCATCCTCTTTATTTATAATTGCATGCAAAGATTTTAATCTCTCTTCAACTCGCTGGCAATGCTGAACATGAAGGTGTTCGGAAGCCAATTGAACATTACTAACCAATTCGGTTCCATTTTCGATCAGTTCATCAATAATTGTTTTACTATTTTCACATTGTGTTTTAACAGGAGGCAATTCTTCATTATCTTCGCCAGTTTTTTGAGTATGTCCAAAAACATGCTGTGCTTTTATCAATTTATGTAATTTTTGAGCAGCTTTAATTCGATTATCGATTCGCAAGCGTCGAGCCTTAATTCGATCTTCTGGAGTAGAATCTTTTATTTCCCATTCACAATTCCTATCATTTGAGTCCATATTATCTTTTACCTTCTCCATTCTACAACTTTGTAATGTATATAAATTTGACAATGCTTGATCGATAATGTTGAACAAAGTATTCTTTGTTTGAAATATATCTTATAACTTCATAATTCATTGGATTATTAACTTAGCTAATTATATCCATATAATTTAATATTTCTATAATGCATTAAAAATTAATTTATATCCATACCCAATAATACTAAAGTCCTTACTTTTTAATCAAATGTATGAAAATGATAAACGGAATTTCTTATGAGTCATTCATAATCTAGATCAAGACCGTCGCTACAGTAGGGCGTGACACTGAAACACATCCCCTAATGGATATTTAATCAATTACTTTGAATTTCTAAAATCATCAATTTCTCATAGACCAAATTTAAAAATCTCAATTTTTAAAAACAATCAGAAATCTTTGATTTTGAATGATTTTCTAAAAAAAAAACATTTTTGTTCTTCAAAGTAGATATTAATTTCAAATTTAAAAATCAAAAAATTATGACCACGCATGAACTTGGTGGGCGTTATATTGTTAAATGATTTTTTTTTTTTTTTTTATAATTAGGATAATGCAATAATTGAATTTCCATTAGTTGGATACTTGATTTATTAAGGGTGTAACTTTTGATTTTTAATAAGAAAATATTTAAAAAAAAGCATTCTATAATTGTATAGCATATTAATTAATCCAAGGTTCCACTGTTCTTTCTCTTTTAAATACTACTATGTTATTAATAAACGTGTAAAATACATTATTTACCATATTTTTATTTCTAAAAAAGAGCATACGGAATCCCATCGCCAATCAGGGGGAACTTAATTAATTTTAAATATAAAATACTAAATTTATTGATTACATCGAAAAATTAATCTTCTACTATAAATCCCTCAGCATATGATTTTGTTTCAAAAATTTCCTGTTTAAACTTGAAACTGCAAAAACAGACAAGAATCTGAGGGATATATGAAGCCTTTTCCTGAAAAAATATCAATAAATTCATCTGCTATCTCATTATAAATGGATTCTTGGATAATTTTTATCGAATTAGAACTAGCTATTAAAAGTAATGTACAATATTGACATCGTACATTTTTTGACAGGAATTTGATATACAAGTATAAAAAGTAATATAGAAAGTTACTTTTTGATGGTATTGAAGCTCACGAAGGGATATTTGAATGTTTATAATTATAATCTTAAGATAACTTGAAATTTTGTTCACATGTGATTCACATTCGAATAGGAGTGACCTGATTTATAGTATATTCACATTGATTAATTTGACTAAAGATCTAAATCGAATTTTCTTTCAGCCTTCTAGGAATTGCTTTATCGAAATAAATAGTGGCCTCCTTCTAAAAAAAACTCTATTCTATTTTTGCCAAAAAAAAGAACATATTTTATAATTAATATAACTAGAATGTGCCTCGGGAGATTAAAAAAAACCTCCGCCTGAAGCAAGGATCAACTTGGATGTTGGTTGGAGGTCTTCTATTTCGTCGAAGAAAGATTTAGAAGTGGATTTTGTTTGGAACAAAAATTATAAATTCGGAGGTGGTTCGATTCTCTTCTTTTATTGGGACAGCTCATAGAATTTTGTGGATAAAGGATGTGGTTTTTGACTCGAACTCGACAATAGACGTAATACATAAGAACAGGGTAAAGAGATAATTCTTTAAAAACCATGAACATCCAATAAGCATGGAAAGGGAAGCGTTGGATAATAACGTTATTTCAATTCATGATGTTAAATATGATTATATTTTATCGAAAGGGAAGTCTTTTTTTTTCTTTGCAAAGGACAGCAGCAACACACTGTATGCTGACTCCTTGGTCTATGAAAATGGGCAAATTTAAAAAATTATCAGCCGGAGCCATCACGAGTTGTAGAAAATACACTCTGCCTTCTAAGTTTGAAGGACGAACGGACAAGCCATATAATCAATTCCACAAAAGGAATTGCCGAGGGTGGGAAATTCACTGTCAAAATTCTAGTGTCTACGGGTTGTATAATATTTAATGATTATTGCAATTATTTTAATTCTGTTGTTCATGATTTTGCTGAGTGCCCTTTCTTGTTGTTATTGAGGAAGTTTGTTGAATTGAACTTAGAAGCTCATATAAACACCTCACCAACCATATCTCGGCCTTAATTCTGTTTGGGGTTCCCAAAAATAAGTTAATTCCTTCGTAGAAAGTTAAAGCAATCGGGTTTGGCAACCTTAACTCTAAGTCTTATATTACAAAAAAGTTGACCTTGAAGGAACTAACGGATAGTATGGAGTTAAGAAGCATACTTATTGCGTCTGTGTCAAGATACTTGGCTTTTGAATTGAAAATACCTAAGGACGATACATTCACATTCAATTTGGCGTTGGATACTATAAGGCATTTTTCGGAAAACCCAATCAAATACATTAAAATTTTAAATCACATTATCAAGATATTCAGTAGACATAAAAATAGGCAAATCCTAGATACTTAGTTTTGTATTTTATGTTATGTTAATCGTATTTTTTTAATGTTTAGATTTTTAGTGTACTTTTGTAACAAAATCGGTCTTTCTCTTTAGGAACTAATTTTAAAAACTAGAATGTTTATTTATTTTCTTACTAAATGTAATTTCCAATTTAATATAAAACCTCCGCTTAAAATCAATTTGAGTTATGTATCTCAATTTGTTCCAAAGTTATGGTTGATTATGCATATTTTACGTTTTGTGTTACCTTGACCTCTCAAAATTGAATGGCATCTTACTGTAGCCATATATAATCTTCTTATCAAGTTTTATCAAAATCGATTTGTAACTTTTACCGTAATCTTGGTGACTAACAAGGAAAGAAACTAAATTAAAAGAGGAAAAACATAACCTTCGTTCAACTTTGAAATTTAAATTTCCTACTTATTTATATGCTCGCCATTATTTTATTTTTTTCCACAATTTTATTGACCCCTTCGACTTTATTATGTACATGGATAATATGTTGATTCTTATTGCATTTATATCAAGTGAGGACAAGTTACAAAATTCGCCCTATTCTTAGTTATGAAGATATTATTGGTTTGTCTTATAAACTATTCAACCAGTATGAAAGTGGCTGTATTCTACGACAAAAACTCTCTTTTGGGTATGCTCTAGAAAATTGGGTTTGCCGGATATCATACAAACATTTAACTATTTACTCAAAAACTTATATATGTGAAGATAACAGGTTTGGTTCAAAAAAGTCCTTATACTGCAAGTCCAAGTTGAATTTCAAGTCTTCGATCACAAGTCCAAGTCCTTGAATATTTTTTTGAGTCCTCAAAATTATTTTAAGTGCATATTTACCTCCCCAACAAAGTTGAACGGAGGTTATTTTTTTGCTTCTAATGGTTTTTTTTTGTTAGTCACTAAGATTACAGTAAAAGTTACAAATCGATTTTGATAAAACTTGGTAAGAAGATTATATATGACCATTGTAAGAACCCATTCTATTTTGAGAGGTCAAAGTAACAAAAAATGTAAAAAAATGCATAATTGACCATTACTTCGGAACAAATTGAGATACATTGCTCAACTTCATTTTGGGTGGAGGTTTGGGCTTTACCGTGTGTCCATTATAGTTGAAATATAGGATCCATAATGTTAAGGCTTTTCTTGAGTTCAATATATACAAGCTTTCGAGTACAAGTCAAATATCGAGTCCTTAATTGTGAGTTCACGTCGAGTTATAAGTTTTTAAAATATGAACTAAAGTCGAGTCGTAAGTCACGAGTCCAAGGCCCAAACCTTTGGAAAATATAAAGTCAGAAAATGTAATAATTGGTCAGACTGAGTTCCACTGAAGTAAACATTATAGTATTGCATTTACTCCATCTGACCAAGGGATTGTCTTTGAAGTCAATATAAATTATGTATTTCCTTCTCTAGGAAAGACGCATTGAGTTCAAGACAATAATTTCTCAGGAGCGTATTGTCCATTGAGGTACATCGTTCCAATTTTTATTTCTAGGACTGTGTAGATACTTGATCTAAGAAATAATAATAAAATCCAGCAGGCGAGTCATATTTTAAAAAAAGGAGTATATACGCATAGAGTGTTATAAAAATTTTAATAGCAAGTGTTTGTGGGCAGCTAAAGCTCATATTAAAAAGGAAAAGGGAAGTACATTTAAAAAAATAATCAATGTGACTTTAGGTTAGGTTCAGCAACGAGCGTGTGTAGCTAAAGCTAGGTTAGGGAACGCTCTAGAGACTAAAGAACTCCCTGGCTCATCAGTCATGACGTAATATTATTAAAGAAAAGATTAGGAGGGTAAATATATTATTTGGAGTAGTAAATATTATACATTCTTTTGAGTGTGGGATTAGTTGTTGTTGTTGGCAGCCGGAAGAATGGTTTTTTTTTTTAAATTTTATTATTGAGGAGAAAACATTGAGGAACTAAGTATGAATATGCTCATGAAAATGGAGAGTAACACTGAGGATTTGATGGGCCGTTATTTTTTATATTAATGAAGCTTAGTTTCCTCGAAACCTAATATCTTCGAGCAATGTCGGGTACTACTACTAGTATAATATTGATATATTTTTGGAGATTAAACAAGGGGTATCTAAAGGAGTTAAAGAGATATCACTTAAATTAATTGCATCCTCTCATGATGCATAAATTCAGTTTAAAAACTATAGTTTCTAAGAAATTGTTGAAACAATTTAACATAGTTAAATCTTATTTTGAATTAAAAATATGTATAGTTTAATTATATGTATATTCAATTAATATCTGAACAAATATTTTGATGAACATATTTAAAGACAGATGGGATTAAATATAACGCTTTAGAAATGGTACAGGTATTTAAAACGATTAACATTGCAGTAGAACAACCTAATCAATCAGTAATCACAAATTCTCAATGTGCAAATCTTACAGTCTAATTATGCATATTGAATAATAGTCAAAGAAATTAAGCAGGTCCGATTTGGCCGTGCAGAGGGCATATGGTAAGGATAAATGTGCGGGCCCCATTTTTATTTTTAAATTCGATTTCTAATTATGTTTGTTTCTTTCAACAATAAATTTTGATTCTTTTGTTTTTAAAGAAAATAATTTCACGCTAAACACCTATTTTTACGTTAAAGTGTGAGTCCTCGAGCAAGGGCTCTCAATGCCCCCTATAAAACCGACATTGTAGGTGGGACATGTGTCTGTATAGATGTATCTAATTTCATCTCATTGTAAGATAAATTTTGAATCACAAATCGTTTTAAGCAGCTTTTATTTGATAAATTGAAATGAACAGTGGTTCTCAAACAGTGATCCTCATACCACTAACTATTTTTAGTGGTACTTAATAAATAGGTTAAGCCTTGGCTATTGTATAATTAGTTTGGATATTAAAATTGTCGAAATCCTCGCGATTGTAAATAATAATAAAAGTTTATGTTGGTAACTTGCATGAGATTAGTGTCCTTATCAATTAGTAGCAGGAGTAACAGATATGGTTCGGAGTTATTAGGCGTTGACAACAGACAGAGATACTTTGATTTATTAATAAAGATAATATGCACTCCTAATTTCTATTTAAATATACTTTATCATCTAACGTATAACTTATAATGATTTAAAATATATATTAACATGACACGCTGATCTTTATCTAGACGTAAGTTGTTAGATTGTTATTTCTTAGTTCAAGTAGTTCCACAGTTTTTAAGATATTATACGCTTATTCAAAAATTATGTATCTTCAAAGTGAGGACTCAAAAATTAGAATCAAGGCCGTCTAGCCTCATTTCTAAAAGTCTGATAATTTTGTACTTGGCGCCATTCAAAAGAACTGACGAAAAGCTACAATTTGATGTTTTTTTTCTTTTGTGCAATCAAAAATGTCACAGCAAAAAGCAAAACCGTAGAGGGTGTGCGATCTCGGACAAGAAGATCTTCACAGTGGACGCTGTTCTGAAGAGGAGAAATGATCGCTCTTGGCTGAATTAAGGGATCAGGTCGAGGGAACCTTCAGGACCAAACATCCAGCTCAGGCCATGGTCCTCGGTGTAGTGGTGTCTACTTCAAGGTCCTCAGGTACCCTGTCTTTTCATGGTTGAAGGGCACGTTCCCCAGGGACAACTATGTGTTTACTTAAGACGACGTCCCGACACACACGTCCAAGAAAGTGCATCATGATTGCAAGGAGAACATTGCTACCTTCTAGCTGGCAAGCTTCTGGACTTTGTCTTCACCCAACGTGAACCATTGGACTTCACTGTTTGGTGTGTCTTGGAGGCTAAGACGAACAAGACTTCTCACCCAATTATCGATGCCCTGAAAGCCATGACCACGGAGGAGTGTAACAACTTATCCTCAGACTTCATCGAGGCCAGCTGTGCTTCTGTTTGTCACCGTATTGAAGCCATCATTCCCAATGGAGAGGTACATATTGAATAAAAAGTGCAGAGAATTGTTTAATTACCAACTTTTGATCAAAAAGTTTGCCATAAAATTGACACAAAATAAAAATATGTAGAAGTGAGATTGGAGTAGATTTTTTTTATATTTATTTCTTTTCATAAGTGCTTCGTGTAGCTAGTATAGTGAAACGTCATGACAGTTAAGCTGCTCACCTCTCAAAAATCCTTTAAATTTTGAGGGGTTATCATGTTAATTTTCAGTTAATTTTTTTTAATATCGGTAAGCCATATTTTTATGTTGTTGTTTTTTTTAAAATATGGAACTTGCTAACGATTCACAACTATAGGGCTCTGCAGGGGATGAAAAGCTTGGGAATTATTGAATAAAGTAGTGATGGGACGATTCCAAAATAAAATTTGTTGCCGATTCCGATTCTTTAATATTTTAAATAGTAGTTAAAAATACCATTTTGCTATCAGGGCCGTTCACAGGACTCAATGTTTGGGGGAGGGGGGAGGCTTGGTTTTGTATTTTAAAAAAAAATGAAAAATTAATTTTTTTGGAAAAAAAAATTCAAATATACAATTTGATATTTAATTTTTTCTCAAAAATTTGCAACTATTCACAAAATTAAATTTTTTGGAAAAGAAATTCAAAAATCTATAGCTATTCAAAAAAATTCAGTTATTAACAGAAAATTAAATTTATTTTATTTTAAATATTAAATTTTCTTGTAAAAAGCAAAACTTCCATATTTTGACGGAGGGTGGGGAGGAATTCTTTGTTTTTATTACTTATAAAGTAATAAATTGTTAACAGTAATAAATAATAATAAAAAAGAATCGGAATTGCAAATTAAACATTATTTTCCCAATGTAATTCCAGAAAAACACCCGATTTGGATTAATTGCCCCATCACTAATCTAAAAGCAAATATAAATAAACGAGGAAATACCAAGGTTTATCATATTTTGATCAAATGGTCTACCAAGAGGAATTTGAGCCTTAATTATGCAAATACTGGTATTTCCTGTCGTTATTAGAAGATATCACACAAGACAGAAAATAAGGGTGTATGCCTAGAGAAGTTCTTGTGAAAGACGGCGCCAAATATTGAGTAGAAATAAACTACAGGCATTTTTTTTCTTATCGCCACTGAGAAAACGAAGCACATAGAAGAATACATAGTTATCATTGTACATACATACATATTATAGAATTCTTAAGAAAGACGCGTATTTTAAAGAAGACATATAAAGTTAGTCAATGATTTTGTAAAATGATGTTGAGCCAATTAGTTTCTTGAAAATTGTGGAAAAGTGAAAGAGTTTTTGTGTGGGGATGTCAAACATCAATCAATTACTAAAAAAATCGTCCCTCCATCGACTGGCCGTCATATTGATTTGTTGTGTATTTAATGTCAATTCATTCAAGGAGTTTCGCTCAGCGTAAATCTCATTTTCCAAATTTGTTTGCTTTATTATTTTAATAATTAATAAGGTGGTCATATTTTGATTTCCAAAAAGGAGATGATTTATTTTGGTGTAAACATTTTGAAATTAATTAAGTTAAGAATAAAATTTTAGATATACACTATTTTTTTTAAAATCGAACAGAACAAAGCAAGTTTTTTTTTCTAAATTCAACATTGTTTTCATCATTGAGAACATTTTTAGTCTTTTAAATGTACCAAATTTACTGTATAAAGTATTATTTTTATTGATTATTCAGTGATACATATGTAAATATTTACAATTAGGGGCTGCGTAACTTTTATAGAATTTACAAAGTTGCATATATCTGCAAAAAAAAAAAAAAAATCTTTTTGTAAAATATTACAGTTATTGGCCAATGTTTTCTATAAAGGTTTATGGAGACTATTGTCACATATAATTTGATGATGGAACTCAGAATCAGATAAAGCCATTCCTAGATCAGATTCTCCCAAAATTACGGTAGCCTTGGCTGATTGTGTCACGTGCTTCAATTTTGTGAGACATTGAGTTTGGTGTGTGATAAGGGCAGGAAACTAGTTGATACAAATGATAAAGATAATAAATAGAGCGAAAACGTGATTAAAAGACCTTACAATTGAATAATTGAAGGTTCAATTAATTATTATATTCTAAAAAATTTATTTTTACTCCAATTGGTATCTGAATTTCACTTTTTTTTGTTCATTGAATGATTATTTTATTTCCAATATAACAGTGCAGCTGTCATTTCTCACCTAATTCAAGTATTTTTATACTTTTTTGTCCCTGGCATTTGGGAACATTACCTTCTTCTAAACGTTCCCTGTTTCCCTCATGTATAACTAAATGTGCAAGTCCGCCGGAATAGGGGAACCGAAGAAGATATTTGGCCTTTTAATTAGGGGTAGTTATATGATTTTTCTGGTGGGGATAATATTTTTGGTCTAGTTTTCCTACTGATATCTCATTTTTTCTACTCAAAGATGAGGTGACTCTTTTTAAACTAAGATATGAGCCTTTTCATTTTTCTTAAAGATAATAAAAGGCATTCATAAATAAGTAATTTATTTCATTTTTAATGGAATACCTTTTTGTAAGAATATCAATGTTTTATTCATATTTTTTAGACCTTTTTTTAAAAAGGTCAATCATTTTTAGTCCCTTTTAATAAACTGTGTAAATATTATTTAATTTATTTCTAAACAGTCTTTATTATAGAAATAGATCAATTTTATTTGTTCAAAAGGTCTTTTTCAATTTATTTTAAAATCACTACGAAATAATCCTAAAAATTCCGATTGAACATTCCATTTTTTAGACTCTAATACTCCATGGGTAATTCCCCGCCCCCTCTACCCGTTTTAACGGCCCTGCCACAAATAATGATAATATATCCTTTTTTTTTTATTATGAAAAGATAATTAGTATTTCATTAATAGCCCTTCATCAATGCAATTTTCCTCTCCAAAGTTTTAGACATTACATATCTCTTGTTGTAGACATATTATCATGACGTGTACAATAGACCAGTTTGATTTTCAACTTTTTTTCGAATTTCGGGTAGTGTGAAAAAGTTGCTATATGGTATAAAACTGACCTATGCAAATTTGCATTATCCTACGTGGTCATCTTTAAGTTGCACATCTCCATCAAATTATGAAAAAGGCAAAAACTCTTCACTTAGATCTATAGATACTAAGAGGAATTTTTTTGTTAATTTGCAAAAAAATAATTTTGTAATTTAATATTTTTTCTACCTATATTAAGTGTTTATAAAGTTTTTTTTCTAAAATAGTCCTACGAAATAAAAAAGAGAAAAAAGTTAGAAAAGTTTGATGATCCACGTATTGCGCGCATCCTTTTTTATACATTTTCAGGAAGGAAAGAACTAAATTTTCTTATATTATTTTATCTTTTTCTTCCAAAGGGTAGCTTTAGAAAAAAAACTTTATTAATGTTTTTCATAGGTTACAATAATTCTTATCATAATTAATCAATGCAAAATAATGATTATTTCTCTATTTTAATCCCTATTGGTGAAATTAAGAATTTTTGGCTCCTTTCAAACACAGAATCAAGATGATTTACCTAAAGATGGCATCGTAGAAAATGAAACTTTGCATAGGTAATTTTTCTACTATATGACAAATTTTTCGCTCCACTCTTATTCGAAATTCGACAAAGTTGAAAATCGAACCTGGCTAGTGTACAAAAAGGAACTTATAGAAGCAAAATACGAGATGAAAAAAACTATATACATTGAATAAATATTAATTATGAATAAATGATTCGTGAGCGTTATTTATTTTTATTAGATTGTTTTATTATTTAATATATTTATTATTTTTAAATTCAAAATTGTCTTTATTTATATTGCCACCCCCTCCAAACTACATACTATTGTCACACCACCTTGCGGATAATATTTATTTTTTTAGTTTGCCTCATGCTCCATTGATATTGGATTAAATCCTTTATATCTTAATAGTTTATAATCATTATTGGTTTTTTATATATAATGAAAAATTTATATTCATTTTATAACTTTATAGAATTTTTAATTTTTCTTTGATTATTTATTTCAAAATTAAATGATCGTCTCAATTTAAATATACTCCTAGCGTACTAAATCAGTAAATTAGTCCTAGTGAGTTAGGTACGAATCAAAAGTGTACACAGCATAATATGTATGTTTAGATATTTGTTTTAGGTTAAGAGGAAGTCATTTTGATAAATAATCACTGAGCAATAACAGTCATATAATATGTTAATATTAAAGGGTCAATTTTTCCCCTAATGAAGCAAACAAATTTCCTACTAAAAAGTTATTATTTTGTAAAGAAAACTCGACTACAAGAAAGGGGGACCATTATCCTTCTTCGATTCAAGTTTACATCCAAAATTCGGTCGCTTGCATGAACTGGTCCATAAAATAAATACTTCTTATGATGTGCAGTCCTACTTAAGAACATATCATGATCGACTAGAGGAAACAACAGCCATGGACTTTGCTCAAAGCACAATAAGTCAAAGAAGTAACTCAATTCGATCTTACTTGGAAGAGATGCACTATCTTATTGTTCCTTCCAAAGGTTTATTTCATGAAAAAGGAGTTCTTGAATTATTTGCAAGGTTTCTACAGGTAAGAGCCTCATCTATAGTTTTAAAATTTAGTTTACCTATATTAGAGTATCTACAATTACGTATTACTAAATATTGGAAGAGAATTACAATGTTTCGTCTCAGGATCCAAAAATTGGACAACAGTATCGTCGTTGTGATTCTACGACGATACTGTGGTATAAAAAGAATAGAAAATCTAGACACTTAAGTCTTTTTAGTTTTTAATACCCTCGAGGTGGTAGGGGTTCTATGGAGGGCTTAGGGCAAGAGCTCCAAATAGACGCTTAAACGAAAAAATAGAGCCCCCCACATTGTATCTACATAAAGGTAGTGGTTATGAAAAACTTTTACAAAATTCGTCAAAAAATATAAATAAGTTGTCTAAAAGTTAGCATAAAACATGTCAAAAATTGAAATTAATGATGCCAATTTTTTTTTTTTTGACAAAAAAATTATTTGGCAAAATTTGTCTTTGGAAAAAACTCGCCGGTCAACGAATTGCTTCCTTTATTTAATGCAGGGTTTCCCAAACTTTTTCCAGCTGGCGCCCCCTTGGCTTCTATATAAGCTTCTAGCACCCCCAGGCCCCATAAACACATACAAGTTTTTCTTCCAAAATGAAAATAATGGGAAGGGTATATTTGGTGTAGGGATAGTAATATTAGTTCCTCCATATCAGGTTTAAACTGACTAAAAAGAAGACATACATATATACCCAAGTTCGTTAATTTTAAGCTTTTAAGCAAGTCACTGAAGGTGCGTTGTACTAAATATGATGTTGAAAAAGCAATAAAATGTATTTTCCACTTATTTCTTAATACTCGATAAAGTCAGATACATTTTTTTTTCTATCTAAAAATCTTGGTATGATATCTTGAGCTTTGGACTTAGCTATGTATATGTAGTTCTGGGGTACGTAGTATAAGCTTGCTGTACGCCATACTTTCCTTTTCCATCTCGAAATTGGAGAAAACGACAGCGGCTAGTCTAAAAATCAATTATTGCGATCTTTTAATGTAATAAAATAACTTCGAAACGAAGAATATATTATAGGAGTATGAAGAGAGGGATATTGACTCCATCTCTTAAATTTGCTCGAATAAGTTTCCCCGTATGATTAGACAATCAATAAAGATTGTCCTGTACATTTCTATTTATTTATGTTTATAGTAATTTTCTGTTACAGGAATTATTGGATTTAATGACATAGAAGCTCCTCTCCATGATACCTATTCGTTCATCCTGTAATTATACAGTAATGTTTCATGGTAGATACAAGAAAAAGTTGTAGCCCTTTACTAATTTAGGTGTAATCTCCTCTAGCCTCATCCTTCAGTCCACGGGTAACCCCCTTCACATAATGAGACTTTCCATTTACTTTTCATGATCCCACTAAGTGCTAATTGTCCAAATATCTCTAAAAGTCAAGCACCCTCTCCTCCTAATCAATGAAATTTTCTTCGCTTTGCGAATTCATTTCCTTATTATTAATTACAATAATTGAATTTCAACTACATTTACAGTATCGTTGTCTCGAATTTCAAGATAAAAAGAGAAAGGATGACGTGCGGGTACACTTACACAATGTACCCGTCCTCTTGATTTGAAATCATTCTTTCTCTACCTCTCTTGTTTCCTCACTGCTGACTTCAAAGAATGGATTGAAAGCCCAGTCTGGTACTATTATCTATAAATATCCTAGTTCAGACATGTATCTTTACAACTCTTCCAGGAAGCAAAATACACTTGAAGGTGATAATCTGATATTTTATTTATTTTATCCAATTCAAAACGGCTTGGAAACTGGTAAAGTTCATGGAGGGCTAAATTTCGTTTGAATAACTTAAGACAGAAGAGTGGAGATATCTGATCTAACTTAGAAATTATTGGTATAATTTCCTGCAAATTACTTTGATCTAATTTTGTGAATATATCTAACAATAAGCAATGTTATCCGTGATGTATTTTAGATCATCACAATGCCCAGTTTTAGAGTCCAACAAAGAATAAAAAAGTTTCAAGAAGTTTCCCTTTGACAGCCATGTAGCTTTTGTGTCTAGTACTAAACGTTAAAACCCTTCCTCATTATCAATGCCAAGCTGTCGAATTGAGGGAATCTACCTGGATCTTATTTACTTCCGTCATAACAGTATTAATTGATTTGCAAAGTCCATCACTAAGATTTTTTATGCTACCAGATGCTGCCTGTAGATTACACAGGACACTGCAAGTACATCAGGTACGACTTTTCAAGAAACTGATGAAGCAACAATGACGACTTATCATGGATGGTGCACCATCTATTGCATCGCAAGAATATTAACATATGCGATGTTTTTCTCTTGGAAAAACTATCAATGATATCAAATACCGACTCTCCTTTAGTATTTATTATAAGATTTATTACAAATATAATTACTTGAACCAACTCTTCATCTTTTTCAAAAACAAAACTTAAACAAGAAGCACATATCATTTCCTAGCATAATGGACTCATCTAACTGCAAGATAAATTATTTTGTAGAAAGAATATAACTCAATTTATTTTCTATGTTTTTAGGTTTTTCATCTATTCTTCCTAGAACTGAGTTATTACTGAGAGGTATAGAATTAATAATTTTGGTCTGGTGACTTTTGTAAAACTGTGTCCATAATCTTTCTTACTCACAATCGTTTAAGTCTGAACATATCTAGATATCAACAAAGATATATTGTAGGAAGCACGCAAACCGTTAGTGGATTGTTGTGAAGTGATCAAAAACATATTTCCAATCATTTTTCGTCCCTTGAACTTTTTTAGAAGCAGCAGACAAATGGATTTCATGACTCTAAAGGACTTGTGGTTTAAATAGTTAAGGAAATATATATATTATTGATTCAAAGAATATTTTAATACAGTTTTATAATTACTGTACGTCCTTTAAGTAATTGCTTGAAGTTTTAAGGTACAGAATTTGGGCTATAGTTTTTGGTTCTTACTTTTCTATGATTCCACGTTTATAACAATAAGTATAACTATTTATTCTAAGTAGTTTGTTTGGATTTGAGAGTAATAATATACTGATAAGTGAGTATAGGATAAAATATAAAGGCACTAATAATGAAGTACATTAATACAATTTCTATGAAACGTACTTCTATAATATTAACCGAATAATATTCAACATATTCAATAATTATGGAATTGAAGTGTACTCGAATGAAATTTGAGGACCCGATGAAAATATTCAAAGACTTGGACTTGTAAACAAATACTTGATACTTGAGTTGGACTTACAGTCTAAGGATTTTCCCCACCTTTTCCAATGAAGCATCAGTGTGTTTTTTACTTATTTGTAGTTTGTTTAAATAGCCCATAATTGTGGTGCCGCATTGAGTTTATTATTCTTTATTAGTGACTTGTATACTTTTATATTTATGGATAAGAACTTAGTCCATCTGCGCCAACTATCGGATCCTCATGTTTTCTTTAGTTTTGAAATATTATTGTACATACATTGTCCCGTTATTTTGAGGAAAATATTAATATCGTTGTAATATTGATGAATGTGTTAATTCTCTTATTTTTAATCGTAAGGAGTCATTTTTGAGGAGTAACATAAGGATATTATTTTTGAATATAATGTGTTATTCTATTAACAATAAAAAAACTTATTTTCCAGTTCCATTGTATTAAATGAAAAAAATAACTTATTGACAAAAGGTACTAATACCACCATGGGAAAAGATTAACAGAAATATTTTTTTTTAACATAACATATTAATAAATATATATTATATTTATTGGATATACTGACCTAAACTTACACTATTATATCCACAGATATATTACATTATCCGTAGGGTGTCGGTAGAGTGATGTTTTTTTTTTAGAAAAACTTTTAAAAGTTAAATTTTTTTTGAAGAGGCTATTGACGACAAATTTCTACCCCCAAGCGCGTTACCCATAGACATGAACAGGTAGTAGTCACTTGGTCCTATGCCCGGACAGTAGGGTAGATGCATAAGAACTTTCCTTCCGAGCTCCCAGAGCTCCTGGTGTGTCATCAAAGATGTGTGCGGCTTTGTCTTGATGATATCTTGTTAAATAATTGATTTTTTTTTTTGCTATCAATTGATTTGATTTTGTAAATTCTCTTCTATTTACAAATGTTGGCCACTTCTGTTTAATCGCCAGCTTCAAACGGTCGAGTTATTCACAGTAGAAGACAAAATTGACCTAAAAAAACAAAACAAAAAAAGTTCCTCAAACCACTGGTGTGCAACAAGAATCGAAAGAGTATCAGCCCCGTATGCATCGGAAATTTTGTTTTGTCGCTTCTGACTCGTTTTTCTTTTTCAGGTAGTAGAAATGTAAAATTGGGGAATTTTTTCCTTTTCCACACTCGGTGCACGATAATTCATGACTAAACCCTGCAAACGTCATACTGTCCAAATAGCTTGTAGAATGCCCTCACGGCTTCACAACACCATATTGTATGATTCAATGTGAACAATAATGAACAAGGTATACTTATTTAAAAAAACGGGCGGGGTAATACGAAATTACTTTTTCTCCAACCTTATATATTGGAAATTAATAATTCAACACCTTAAAAGGCTAGGTTATTTATTTCTGAAAAATATTATTTTTTCTGGTTTACTTTATTTCCAACCCAAAATCGATTTTTATAACGAATGGCAATGGGGACAGTAATTACATTTGAAGAATTGAATTCAAATGCAATTTGTGTAATAACTACTGAATAGTATCATCTCTAAATATATTTAAACAATAACAGACAGATGTAGGTATGTTGAGTTAAATTTAGACACATCTAAGCATAATGATATTTGAGTAAAAATAAAAAACGAACTCGACAATAGACGTAATACATAAGAACAGGGTAAAGAGATAATTCTTTAAAAACCATGAACATCCGATAAGCATGGAAAGGGAAGCGTTGGATAATAACGTTATTTCAATTCATGATGTTAAATATGATTATATTTTATCGAAAGGGAAGTCTTTTTTTTTCTTTGCAAAGGACAGCAGCAACACACTGTATGCTGACTCCTTGGTCTATGAAAATGGGCAAATTTAAAAAATTATCAGCCGGAGCCATCACGAGTTGTAGAAAATACACTCTGCCTTCTAAGTTTGAAGGACGAACGGACAAGCCATATAATCAATTCACCAAAAGGAATTGCCGAGGGTGGGTAATTCACTGTCAAAATTCTAGTGTCTACGGGTTGTATAATATTTAATGATTATTGCAATTATTTTAATTCTGTTGTTCATGATTTTGCTGAGTGCCCTTTTTTGTTGTTATTGAGGAAGTTTGTTGAATCGAACTTAGAAGCTCATATAAACACCTCACCAAACCATATCTCGGCCATAATTATGTTTGGGGTTCCCAAAAGTAAGTTAATTCCTTCGTAGAAAGTTAAAGCAATCGGGTTTGGCAACCTTAACTCTAAGTCTTATATTACAAAAAAAGTTGACCTTGAAGGAACTAACGGATAGTATGGAGTTAAGAAGCATACTTATTGCGTCTGTGTCAAGATACTTGGCTTTTGAATTGAAAATACCTAAGGACGATACATTCACATTCAATTTGGCGTTGGATATTATAAGGCATTTTTCGGAAACCCCAATCAAATACATTAAAATTTTAAATCACATTATCAAGATATTCAGTAGACATAAAAATAGGCAAATCCTAGATACTTAGTTTTGGATTTCTGGTTTTTTTGGTTATATTATGTTTTTCTTTGTTGTTAGGTTTTTTCTTTGTTAGTTTGTTTTTAATGGAAATATTAATATAGGAAATGAATGATACTGCAATTTTTTATTTCTCTAGTTTTAATTTGAATGAGTATATGTATTATGGATATATATTTTAAACGTCTATCTTACTGTACTTATTTAATTTAAATTTTATGATAGAAATAAAACTTATACATATATCAAAAATTGTTATTTTATTTACATCAAGGTGGTGGAAGTGGTCGTTAAAAAATATCTTAGGTTTATATTGAAAACATATAAATTAGTTTCATTCATTCTTAGCTACTTCATTGATTCATACTCATTCAAATTAAAATTAGAAAAATCAAAATCGTACATAAAAAAAATACGTACACTCTGCAAAACACAAAACTGCAAAAAGAGAAGAGAGCTCATCGACTAAAGTGACATACTTTTTTTAAAGTAAAACTGACACTTCTGTTACGGTTGCATAGGTTACCCACGCTTTTCACTCAATAAAGCATCACAACAGCTACAAATCAATTGATTGCGCATCTGGTTTGCTAAGTAATATTTTCCCAGATTCGGTGACAGCTCAAAAAATCTATCTCAAGTGAGATAGCATTATGACAGAAGCCATTGTTAATGTCGTGATAGCTCCATATTTTGTCGAAATTGCTCTGACAGCACTCGAAGAAATCCCGTACTGCGGCGTGTTTACTGGTGGCTGCAATCATGGACCTAATAAAATATTCCCTCGGCTCACACAATATTTTGATTGCCAGAATGGTGGTCTGCAAAGTAAATTAATTTATATTAAAAATACCCCAAAAGAATCAGCCGACACCATTACAGAAAACATCAGAGAAACACTAGAGATATATGGCATATTTTCGAAATGTTTTGCATTTACAGGAGTCAACCGCAATACCAACTTTGGGAGAATGTGGCGTCCTGAGGAAGGGACGAATGTTTTTTCCATCTTAAAAAGGTACTTACAGAACTTTTTTTTAATTGGTGCGGGATGTCTAGTACCATTCTTAGCATTTGTGTTCACCATGGAGCAGCCACACTGGATGTCGACATTGAGAACATCATATTTAAAATGTATCAAAATTTTAATATCTCTATACTGTGTGCAAATAGAACCTGAAGCAGTACTGTGAGTTTGCTGATGTGGAGTACAGAACTCTCCTCTCTCACAGAGAGACACGGTGGCTTTCATTTTTCCAAGGTATCGAGAAATTGTTCCAAATGTATCCATCCTTGAAAGCCTTCTATTTTTCTAAGGGAAACCCACCCATGCTGCTCAAAAAGTTTTTTGAAGATGAGTTTAGTGAGATTTACCTATGGCAAATGCATTCTCTCATGTGTATATTTCAGATATGCATTCAGGAGATGGAGAGAGAGAACAATTCATTTGTGGAAGTTAAAAAAAGTCTTGAAAAGGTCCACATCATGCTTTATGAACGGAAGAAAAACAACTTGTTACCTCTTAAAGTCAAGGAAACGCCGGCACAAAAGCAAAAGAATGGGTTTGGCCAAAGATGTGCCCATTTCAGTGCTGAAGTACAGTGCGTGGCTTGGTTACTTAGAGAGGTGGATGGCGCCCATGGAGGAGTTCTCTTCTTTCATGTGGATGGATCTGAGTGAGATACCTGATTTTAATTATGTTGAGGGTTATATCAGGCACCTAGCTGAAAAGGGGGTGACAATTGATGATTCAAAATTATTCAATCAGGTCACCAATCTTAAGAAATTCATTGAGAGAATTTAACAGCTATGAAGAATTCATTGAACTTCAAGCCCACCAGAGGTGGACCAACTTCTTGGAAAAATCCAAAAGTATAGCTTTTTATTCAGAACTGCTAAAGATTGTACAGTTTTTTGTTTTCTTTGCAACACCTGCTCAGAATGCAAACGTCGAGCGAATTTTTCCATTGGTGCGAGCCCAATGGACCAAGGAGAGGAATCGGTTGTCTGTTGAATCACTGAAAGGGATTCTGTGCACCCAGTACAATTTCAACAACATGACCTGCAAGGACTTTCATACTTATATTATAGGGAATCGCTAACTCCTGGGTAAGATTCAGTCTCCAGAAAAATTTGGACAACCAAACGAGGAGGACGGAAAAGTTTTTGTTTTTTTTAATTTTCTTATTTTAATATGTGCTCGTATAAAGAATTTATTGTTTAGAATGTTTTATTTTTTATCATCATTGACACATTTAAACGCCACAAAAAATATTTGTTTTACATTTGAACTTTGCAATTTTGATAAAGTTCAATAAATAAATGTGTCATTTCATTTGTGACAATTGTATGGATTCACAGGATCATGGTGCAACATGCTATACACTACACCTCCCCGACCTACTCCCACCCTAACGTAATATGCATCATGGAGAGAAACTTCTATGTAATCAAATCCATTAACTCTTGAAACATAAAATTACTAATTCATCTCAGAAATAACAAAAAACGTGTGTAGGTAAAGTTCTGTGCATCATATAAAAAAGAAAAGAAACGGAGAGTTAAAACGGAAATCAAAGCAAATTTTCTCTCTTCATTGACACTTAATAACTATGTGCCATGCCAGGGTATCATATGTTATGATGCAAATCGGGTTTATTTTTTAGTTGGATAACTGAAGAGTGAATTTTCTTTTCCCAAGCTGTTGTCTTTATTATTTAATTCCTTAAGAATGCACTTCCTTTTCTACCACATTCAATTATATTGAAACCCCGATTGAACATCTTTGTGTTCTCTTAAAAGACGAAGACTAACCTTGTAGATTTTTTGTAGAATTATAATTCACTTTTGGACTCAATGTACATAGAATAGAGGATCGACATCGGAGTGATTCTTGCCTATGTCCTTCTGCCCCGTCCCCCTCGTCACAGCTGCTTGTAGCTGATGTAACGAAACGTCATGACAGATAAGCTTTTCTCCTCTAAAATATTATTTCAATTGTCAGCGTTAACATGCTCATTTTTGATTTTTTAACATGACCAAAATGCTCTCGATTTGCATCATTAATCATATGTAACAAGTAAGAACTACTGAATGTAAATTAAATTTAAATTAACAAATTATCCATTTTATATTTGGGTTGGCTATACATAGATCAAAAGTGGTGTCTAAATACCCTGGGGAAGTCCTCGCGTTAAGATATGAAGAGAAGTAATAAAGATTCAAATAAATCGCTATTAGATTATTCAGACATAAAATAAGTATTAAGCATAATCAAAAATCAAATGAATTTTATGTACATCTTTTTAATTGTAGGTAGTTATATACTACATATATAGTAATGCATATTTCAATTCATTGTTGCCATTCATAATACATTCTTTGAAAAGAAGAGGGAACTCTCCTTTTTAAAGATGGATTTATTCTATCACTATCATTAATTATCCGTCACCTGAGAGCTATATATCATAGAGAAAGAAATATGTACATATTCTACCTACCCAAGGTAGAAACAATTTAAAAAAAAATATTGAAACATGTTGTAGTAATATTTTAAGTTCGTACCTATTAATTTTTGGTTTTTGAATAACTCTGTAGCTCGCTCTCTCTCTCGATTTCTAATTCTAGATTAATTATTATCTACCCAAATGGATTATTTCATCCATATGTTTAGTTGTATATGTTGTGTTCAAGTTGCGATTTCCTTACAAGTTTAACTTATATAAGTAGATTGTACAAGTTATACTATGTACGTCTCATTACACTTTATTTCATTAATTAATTTATTTTAATTAATTCTGATCCATTACAATTATGTATTTACAACTAATATAACTGTGAGCATTTTAACTTTATAATGTGACATAGAATATGACTTATCAATTTGTAGTTTTCATCAAAATAGTCAGAAATTACATTATTAATATATCGACTACTATAGTTTCATCCTCTCCACGATTCTAAATTATTCATATCATTTTTTGTTGCAACTAGTACAAAGTGTGTGTACAAGTTACAACTTGTAAATGCAACATGATAAACTTATTGGGTACTTTGGTAGAAGACAGTAAATAATAAGGAGTGGCCTTTGTATCAAACACTTTTAAAAGTTATGCCAAATCATTTTGATGTTGTCCTTAATTATCGACATACGTATGATTACAATTATTAATTTTGTTTAAATACGAATATTTATACATCATTACTATTCCAAAAAATGTTTTAATTTTCTTTATTCAAAATAATAAATAACCAATAGGACTGCAAATGCCTTTTTGTACCAATGGTTTAACGGTATTAAATAATGAAGTGTTGTCTAGGATACCTACCAAACAATTGGGTTGAATGAAGCAATTAGGCATTAAGATATTGTAATAATTAATGAACCAATACATTTTTTTAAAACATTTGTTATTAATTATAATTTATTTGGATAGCATTTATGATAGAGTAGCAGTTGTAAATTGTAATAGATTATATTGCCGATTAGAAGTTGGAACGCGGGCCTACTGAGAGCTCCTAAAAAGTAAAAGACAAATTTAATCGTGTTCTTGAAACAAGAAAGAAAGAGAGCTAGCAAATACAATGAAATCAAGTCGTATTCTTCATTTCATAGTCAGTCGCAGGATTGCGTTTCATATGAGTGGATGACTGAGGTGTAATCATTTTGTAATGAAAATATCTCTCAATTTTATTTGGATACTAACATGTACATCCTGGACTGTTCAAGCATCAGAAATATCGGATGGAACAAAAAAACTACTCGAGAACTCCTTCGGTATTGTACAAAACACCGTTATCCAGGAACCAAGTTCCAAACACCTGAAACAGTATGAATTTGACGTTCCTACGCCAGATGATTTGGCTATCAATCGACTTCTTCTTAAAATTATAAACACAACCGAAAAAGTTAAAAAGACACTGGATAATCCTCAGAGAAAAGTCATCATGGAAAGAGATAATGATGGTTCTATCTCTCGAGGTATTCTCAAAATGTTTGCAGAAGTGAGAGGTGACATTTTTGCCATGAGTAATTCAATAAGTACGTCAAATGCAGAGACAACATTTAAGTCTCTGGCCAACATAGATGATGGAACTGAACTATCTGCTCGTTGGAAGGAAGCATGGAATGAAGTTTTGGTTGTTGTAGGGAAAACAGAGCTTCTCTATTCCTTTTTTGACCAATACATGGGACAAGCAACGCGAGATGAGTTTATTTCTCGTGATACACTCGTAGACTATGCCCAATCTATCATTAATCCACGAGCTGATAATACATCTCTTGTTAATGCATTGGAGAAAATGCACAAGCTCAGCGTTAAGGGAAACGACAATGATGAAGATGATATTTATTCACGGCTCAGTGCATTAGTTACCTCAGAGGTTTGTAATAAAATAGTTTTTTGATACAGTTTAGATAGCTCTCTATACACCATATATAAATTCTTCTTTTTTCCTGCATGTGATCACCGATCAGTGATCTGCGTGTATCTTGTTTATCATCGTTATTAACATAAATGCCATTTATAAGTTCATACCTATCTATAATGATTTAAAAAATAGTAATTTGATCAATTCTACCTGTGTGAAAGTTAAAATTAATAATTCAGTATTGTAATCATCAATGACATTACTCATTACGTTTACTCATTGAATATTCAAACTAAACACAATAAAAAAATTTATTTCCTTTATGAATTTATTACAATAGTATGAACGTAAATTTGACACCTCAATATGAGCGAATAAAATATGATTTATATCTTATTTTCAAAACATGAAAATACGATATTTATAATTACTGACTTGTTAAATTCTGAAAATGACTTGGTCTTTGACCTACTAATTCCCCAAAATTTTCCAAAAAAATAAACAAGTTTTTATTTATAAGAGAATCATGTTTGCCATTTGTTTATTGAAATTGTTAATATAATATTAGCTTCTTAAAAAGTTAATAACATTTTTTTTTTTTTGAAAATAGAATATTTAATTGTAGTAATTTGAGATGGAATAAAAACTCTGACAATTGAGCCCACTAATTTGTTATTTCAACTCTTATATTTGTAATTCACATGAACACAACACTCGTTACAAACATTTTTTATTTGATTATTATTAATTTATTATATTTTAAACGTTTCGTTCTAAGGAAAAACATTAATTAATTATGCATTATATTTTTAATAGAATGGAATATACAGCTGTGATTTAAACCGATCTGTTTATGACTTAACGTGGGATTTATACAATATTATAAGTCATACCGAGAAAAAGGTGATTTGTAGTTTTTTGGCTATTTGTATGTATATCGACTAATTTGACATAAATTAATCATATTTGTATAGGGATATCTCACAATAGCATTCGCATTTCAATTGTTGAGAGAATTTAATTTTGGTAATTATACAGTTGAATACAAATTTTTAGAGAACGTCTTAGCTGTTCAAAATGAGGAAAAAATGAGAACAGTTCAATATATATTACCCCAATTATCACGAGCTGTTCGCAGATGTGATCCACCAAGGCAAATAGAGGGCATAACTTTTCTTAAAATGACTCGTCTTCTTCAGGTATGTAAATGCTATCTAAATCTTGCTCATGTCTACTAATATTACATTAGCTATGTACCTATAATGTTATTTTTATCAGGGCTTCCTCATCAATGAAGTGGATATGAACGAAAAAAAGACTTGTAAAAAGGAATGCAAAGACTATAAGGTTGCCAACGTGAAGGGATGTTTTAACCAACAATTTTGTTCCAAACAGAGTGCTTGTGATGGAAGATTATTCGATTGTACCTTTTATGAAGCTGATTCTTGGGTTTGCATGTCCGATGATGAGGAGCGAAGATATGATTGGGTACATTTCGAAGAGGGTACCTTACTTGGTAAAAAAGACCAAAAATGCATAAGTAATACCACTGATTTTCTACATATTTGCTATTATGTATGGTATATATATATTTTTTTTTTTTTGATAAACAGATAAAATAAAAGTTGATAGTTGGTGGAGATGGTTATTATACCATTGTTCTTACTGTTTATGTAAATGTGACCAACCAGGAGATTTATCCGATAGATATTGGTCATTAAATCCATCTGAGTCTGATTTAAGCAATAATAAGGTTGTTACTGGTGTCCGCTTTGTAAAAAGAGGTCGTGTCCTTGGTCTAGAGATTCAACAAGCCACAGCTTTACCAGAGGCTTTCATTGATGGTCCAAGCAAGGAGTGGCTCGAAAATAAAAATGAGATAGACGTAAATAAGGCTGAGTTGAAAAATGAAGAATTTATGGAAATGTCTTATGAACAAAGAGCGATGGACATTGATATTCTTAATGCACCCGAGGGACATGTCGTAACTGGAGTTCGATTTAGAAATATTGGAGGACATTTAAATTTGGAAATGAAGGTAATATCTATTACTATAATATCTCTAATAATAGCATTTTCAATTATTCATTGCGTAGGTAACTCCAATTGACTACTCAACTGGGGAACTCTTTGTTGAAGGTTCATCTTGGATCGCCAATGATATAACACCTGCCACAGATCCATCAAGGCAATTGGTTGATATACCATATCCTGATGTGCCAACAAATTATAATGGAACATCTTTATTAATTGCCGACAACAATAAATATATTCTGTTCGACACTACTTCCGGGGACAACGATGTAATTTCATAATATATAACGTTCTAGATATCAAATCAATTATTTTTCTTTAGGTTATGCAAACAACTGTACCATTCATCGATGCTCAACCCGTTGAAACGGACACATGGCTCTCTGGTGTTGGAATTTATTATAAAGGAACTGCTGGTTACGGAGGTTATATAGGTAAAAGCTTGTATTTTTGGAATTCTTTTTTTGATAAGTTATAAATAACATTAATGTTATTTTCAGGTGCATCCGTATATAACTATGATTTTTCACAATATTTTACGAAGCTTTAATCGTATCATATCGTTTGATACTCATTCTGATTGTCATCAAGAAACCAATTCGTATACTCATTGTATTAAATAATATATATGTGTTATATGTAAAAATATTTATAATTTTTTTTTTTTGTGAAATACTAAGGAATTACAAATTCAACTAGATAAATTTAAATACTAAACATTTCGCAGACCTCCAGCGGAAGCAGATGATGAAGCCGACAATCCCCCAGCAGCATTAATCAATTTATGAATTCGCGGCTTGCGCCTACGAATACGATATTTAGTCCGGCAATATCTGTAGGAAACGAAACAAATAAAGCACAACAAACAAAAGATCCAAACAATGGACCAATGATCATCAACTTGAGTATCCTCTGCTCCAACCCAATCGACGGAATTCATATCAATGGCTTTGTTTTTAGGAGGTCCAAATATAAAATTGTGAGATTCTCTGTGATTATTCAAAACTAGAGGTGTTTCAATATTTAATGAGAGAAGCTTTTGAGCTTTATATAAATTTATTGGAGCAGTGCGATTTAAAGGACGGGATTGAGCCCACTTTAAATGTGGACAAGACGGTAGAACACGAGCTGAATGAAACCCATCGTCTAATAAATAAGAAATATTTAATTTATTTAAAAAAAATTAATATTCTGAAACTGCAATAATTTTACCTATATTGTTTTCTAAGACTTTGGAGTAGCGATATAATTGATTATTATCCATTCTAAGGGGTAGACTAGTAGAAGTTTGATTCAATAGTTCAGGACCCGAATTTTCCTTTAATATTTTTGGCATAAATGCTGTACTTGTGTATTTTAATATGGCTTCCAAAAGCCACCAGCAATCTTTGGATAAATGTGAGCTATCAACACAGTTAGAATCTCCGTATGCAACTAATCTCCCACCCCCATTTTCAGTTTGATATAGTCCTAATATAGGGATATCGCCTCTAGTAGAAGGTCCTTCGCTGTGTCCCATGAATTCTTTCCCTTGATCCTTCAAAGGTACTGAGGGATAAATTAAGATACCATTTTTAGTTGGAAATTTCACAATGCCTACACCACTCGCAAAATACATATCATGATTCCCAATAGAAAAATCACCTTCGAGTACTGTATCACCAAACGCAATATTCCAAGTGTATAATAGTTCATTTAGTGCCGGGATATTTGCCCCACCTGTTTCTGGTACCCACCACTGACGAGTATTTTCATCGTAAAACTTTGCTTTTTTTATGACACTAACATTATACCAATCAGCCAAGACTATTACACTAAGTCCATTGCTTATATCTCTTTTAAGCTTCGAAATTTCTTCGGGAAAATACTCCTCTTCAGCGTCAACTATCATTAACGTTCCGTATTGTGAAGCATCAAAGCAAGTAAAAGGTACACCCAAAACCTCGACAAAGTACCCCAATGATCTAAGTTGCGTGTACATATCTTTAAAGTTTGTATGAATGTGATCAGCATTCCAATCTAAAGGATCTGTTTTAATTTTGAGGTTATCTCTTGGAAAATAACCTGGAGGGTATCTAAGATTGTGATACTGATCCCACAATATTCTTTTGGAGCGTGGAGGAGTAGAAATTATTTTAGCCCGCACTGGAAGTCGTATTTCTGAAGTACGGGGAGACTTTTCTCCAACTTCGGGAGGAGACTCAACAGTCAGAAACACATGACCCTGCGCAATTCCATCAAAATTGGCTCCTTCTTTAGAAACAGAGATATACACTGCTAAATAACCACTCCAGGGCCAAATTAATTCGGAATAAGAGAACGCAACATCGAGCAAATTTCCTTTTTGTGGTGTGTACGGATGCCAAACAGGTTCCTTGACAATTTTTCCAGTCACACTCATTCCATTTAAAATTGTTACATTAATAATAACAGGAAATGCTCCATAGTAGAGAGGCTGAGTACAATATGGCCAAAAATATTGACATTCCGTCATATCAATGTAGTTAGGACTAAAAGATGCTTGAGGAGTATATGAGCTCAATAATTGATATGCCTTCAATAAATCTAACTTTCCGGCTCCTTGCTCAAAGACTCCTACTCCAGGTAAACGTCTCGCTGAACTCATCAAAGCCTGTTTCATACTAGCTGGATTTATTGCAGACCCTCTGTGAAGCACGCCAGAGTATAATAAAGTAATTGCACCAGCAATAACTGGCGATGCAACACTTGTTCCACTAAGCTGACGACAACCACCCTCTTTATTAGATCCTCTAACACCACTCCCATAAGTTACAATATCTGGTTTGACTCTTCCATATCCGTTAGGCAATTCCCAAGTAGTCATGCCTCTAGAAGAAAACCTAGCTATTTGATCTTCAAAATTGATCCCTCCAACACCTATCACATCCATTTGGTCTGCAGGATTGTTGAGGGTTCCATAAAGAGGCCCGTCATTACCAATGGCAGATACCATAATTATGTGATTTGCTGTGATTTCCCATACCTGAAATCAATGTTGTTGATAGAAATGAGCAGATCTAACTATATTGGGAAAAGGTATTTCATAGATACCTTATCAACGAACGGAAGATCCATAAAATCTGGACCACCGATACTCAAATTTAGAACGTTTATTTTTTTCATGATGGCGTAATTGAATGCATCTAAGAACCATGAAGTGTATGAGATTTGATTATTAGTAAAAACTCTGAATATATGGATTTCTGCATCAGGAGCAAAGCCATAACATTCGGCACTAGAGGCAATGACACCAGCGACAAAACTTCCATGTCCAAGCCCATCATCGAGTGTTTTTTCGTTCGTCCAATTCGTTCTCTCTCGAATCTTTTTTAAAATGAGGATGTGTTTTGGATAAACCAGTGTCAAAGATAGCAACCTTTACTCCTGCTCCAGTGATCCCCATCCCCCAAAGGACATCAGCTTGTAGAATCGCAGTTATTTGACGAGGAACAGCTCTGAGCAATCTTCTACTACTGTGTCTACCTGTCGAGTGCCAGAAAGCATTTCCCAGAGTAAGAGGACTTCTAAATCCATTAGTAAAACTATTCAGAGTTCGAGTGACCCTTCTTTGAGGTGTAATACTCTTAACTAGAGGATGATTTTTAAGAGTTTCAATGATTTTCTTTGAAGAAATGTGATTTTTTATGAGAATAACATCAAAGTCACTGGGATATCTGGACATAGGATTCATCCGTGGTAAAACATCAACTTCATCGGAGTCAGAGAGTGCAGCCTTTAAAAAAAATGACTACTACATCACAATAAAAACTCAAAAATGGGAATGTAGAATATTCAGTTTATATTTCTATTATTATTTGAACCCTGAAATTACTTAAAAGCAATGAAAAAAAGACAATAAGCGGCTAGTGAAAATGAAGAAAAATGTAATTTAGTAGTCATTTATGTTTCCCTGTATGAATTTTTTCCGAGAAGACTCTGGATAGAAGCCTGTGAACTGAAGGATGTACTCATGAGCAAGTGTTTGAGACTCAAAAGAGAATTCAAGAGTGGAGTTGTCCGAGGCTTCCACTCTTCTTTCCCGAGAGAAGAACAGGAGAGAAGAGAGGAAAAGAACAACTAATGGAGTCATGGTCATAATGGCCTCAGAACTTCCAATCTTGTCGACACATGGGACACAGATATTGGACCTGTTGAGATTTGAGCCATTTCATGATACAGTGCATATGAAAGCAATGTGTGCACTGTCCCCACACAAGGGGACAATCGTCGCCGGGAAGTTTGCAATCCGGACAACATCCGTCGAAGGCTACACGACAAATACCACAAGTATCATCATTCGCAACCCACTTCCAGACACCAACTCCATTCCAACCTCGAATCCTCACCTTTAATTTTGTTTTACTCTCCACTCCTCTCTCTTCTGCCATTCCATAAGCTACTCCAAACTAAAATACCCTCCAGAGCTCCCTTCAATCCAAAAAAAATAGTACCCTTTATTAATTAATAATTAATTATAAACAGAGTTCAATGTTTATCTTGGAGGACAAGCTGATTATAACAGGACGTCTCGCACGGTATCGGTCATCCAGCCTCAAACTGTAAATTAAAACTTAAAAACAAATTAACAAAACCAGGAGCACGTGATCAATATTGGTACAATGAAGTAAGTTCTAGCAACACTCTTTTTTTATCCGCTAGGAGCGTTGAATATCACTTATTAGTTATTACTAATAAGTAATATTTTTCTCTTGATTATCATTAACTAACTAAGCAGTCTCCATGAAATTACCTTTTATTTAACTGAACTAAGAAGGTAAATTCTGTAATGAGAAGAAAAAGTTGCATACGCCATACAAATGCTATTTCAGGTAACTTATAAGTTATAACGAGGTTAGTCAGTAACGTTTTTCAATTCTCAGTGAAAATTTACCAGCATAACAGATGACGTCATTGGGATCCCAAAATACAAGTTCGAATATAAAGATGAAGAGTAATTGAAAAACCTAAATATAGTTTTAATAAATAAGGAAAAAAAGTATATTTAAATTAATGAATTCTTTACTTTCTATTAATTACGTTAACCATAGAAGGAAATAATACATTTATTTAATTATGCATTTACCAAACAAATGCACTCAATGACGTCATAACAAAGAGTTATTAAATAAATCCACTGTTTTTGCCATGTGACTATATAAAAAGGACTAAAAGCAAGGTTCATGTATTTCTATTAACCTCTTGATTCCTTTCTAAGAGTTCGAAGTGTGAAACACATCTTGACGGAGTAAAATAAAGTGGACAGAGTGATCAATGGGAAGAAGATCCTCAATGCCATGAAGACAAATGATCGGTGGATCTGCTGGGATCCAGATGAAGTCAGTGATGAAAACGAAGAAACCAGCCTCATTGATGGTCTTGGGCGTGATCAGTAGCGATGGGGACGTCATGTCACCTTATTTCTTTGCAAATGGGCAAAGTGTCAACAAGGACACATACCTGGATAAATGAAGGGGCTGATAAAAGGCCTTACACGTTCCAGCAGGACTCTGCTCCTGCACACAAGGCCAAGCAGGTGCGTGACTTCTTAGCACTCAACATGCCGGATTATTGGGCACCATCATTCTTGCCAGCTAGTTCCCCGGATCTGAACCCTTGTGACTTTTACTTGTGGGGCAGGGCGGAGAGTGAGGTCTGCAACACCTATCACCCTTCTGTGGACAAGCTGAAGGACTCAATCATGAAGACCATGGCCAGCCTAGATCTGCGTGAGGTCGCCAGGCCTGTTCAAAGTTTCCGGCACCGGTTGGAGACTGTGCTCAGCAAGGATTGCTTACATTATGAGTTGTTTATTCATGACATATTAAACTTTCAAATAAATAAATCATAACACAACCTCTTCTTCTTGATCTATATAAAGTTTAACTTTGGGCGGATTTACCTGTACCACCCTGTACTATTAGTTACCCAAGGACATTATTTTCGTTTCATCCCGCCTTCCGTTCAGCGTTCCAATACCAAGGTAGTACCAGGCTTGTACAATATACATTCATAAACTTACACGCTCGTTAAATGAAGCTCTACAGTTTTTGAGGGATAAAAAAGTCTGATACTCCAAATGAGATTGCTAAATTAAATTGAATGTAGTAGAGCTAGAACGCTTTTATGTATGTATTGGGCGCCAAAGCAATACTTGGCTAAAATGTCTATGGGAATCATAAAAAAAATCAAACTCGAGTTTATAACACCGACAAAAAATTACAATATTTTATGTTCACAGAAGTAGAATAACTATGTACGTTCTGATTCAATCATATCGATCTTCTCTTAATCCCATATGTGAATATAGATTAATTAAGTCATAATTAATTATTAAAATCTATTATATATAACTTATGAGCAACTCTTAATAGAACTGAGCCATTGTAATAGAATTGCACATTTGTAGCACGTCAACCCAAAAGGAAGCTAGAATAATTTTTCTCAAAATTGACCATAGAATACATTTTTCAATAAATTATAGTTAATTTCAATGAACAAATGATTCTTCGGAGGCACCGCTAATTGTACTTAAAGTAGCTAAAATTCACCATCACATTTATAGGATTAAGAAATTAATAAATTATATTTCTAAGGCAATATTTAGACAAATTAACGTCAAATAACAGTTAACACTCTCGGGTATTTCAATTCATCCTAGAAATTTGAATTCAATGCCTTTAATTGACTGTAATATCTCTTTGAAATATTGCCTGTCATTTCATAAATATAAATGATTGAACCTTTGTATATGTCATAGTAGAGATTGAAATCTAGTAGAATCGTTGATTCTCCTAGTAGAAATCATGATCGTAATCTGTCCGAGGACAAATCATGATCTCTCCTAGGACAAATTTCAATTTCACTGAGGAGAGATAGTAGTATTGAATATTTGAAGAGGTTCCATGTTTTCGAAAATATGACGCCAAGTCATACAGTCTAAGGTACCGTGACCGGTAACTTCATCCCGTGTCTTTTCATTCCCCGATATTTTATTCCCACTTTGAAGAAGGATATTTAATGACGTCATACGGTTTATATTTCTACACTAATTACTATAGTAAGTAGTTTTTGTGTAGGACTGTAGAGGGGGGCTTGGGAGTGGCCAGTGTTATATTTTTATAATAAAAGTATAGCGAAGAAATGAATAATATATTAAGAATAAGTGAATAATATGCACTAAAACATGAAATTTTCATGTGAAAAATATAAGATCTAAATTTTTCATTTATCTTGAATATAATCAATATGGAGTTCAATGTAATTATTTTCCCCAACATAACCGAATATTTGTCTGGTGATTTTGACTATTCTCCTTAGATATTTATTTTAGTAATACGAGAGAAATCAAATTTTCTAAAGCATTCCCACTTTCATATTGGTTGGAATAATTAGTAATACAGACCAATAATATTTATTCAACTAATAATAGAAAGGATTTTGAAATTTCTTTACCAGAATCTCAATAACTAAATAGCATTTCCATGCACAAAATGAAACGGTATGAATCCATAAGATAAAAAAATAAAATGAGGGATTCATAAATAGGGAATTTAAATTTAGAGAAATATCATTGATGTTCTAATTATTTTTATTTGTTCAATTAATACTCAAACAATCGTATTATTATTTTAATACATTGTAACTATTGTCTTGAATCAAACAACTTATAATTAATTACCTTGTATGGCACAAATTTTGTATTTTTTTTTTTTTTTTTTGTTAAGAATTTAGAACTTCGATAGAGTAATATTCCAATATGCTAAGAAGCAATTTAATTGTTGAGAAGAAGATTATTGACTCAATAATTTTGGGAATTACAAATACATTCAGATATTCCAATAGAAATCTAGAGAAGTTAAGAAGTCACTTATACTTTTTTTAAAACACATAGTCACATAACTATTCCCAATAAGTATTGGGAATGTATTAGTATAATGGAATTGTGCATTACAGACCAAAATATGGAGAAAAGAGGAACATATTTTTCTTAGTGCAACTCTTCAGTTGAATAATATAAGTAGAGGATAATTCGATACAATAACTTTATATGCAATAACAGAATAGAATGTGCAATGGGCATTGTAGACAAAACTATCGGAAAAAAGAGAGGCACATTATCTTTAAGAGTCTAGAATCATCTTCCACTGTTTTCCAATCACAAGAAACTCACAACTAATAAAGAAATCACTATTGAGGGAGGAGGCTTAAAGTGTCCCGGCTATACATACTATATATCTCAAACTCCACCTTATAATTGGAATTGATATCAATGTGATTGAGATTATTTTTTTTTCTACGAGATATAATGCATCAAGAATTTCGACGAAGGAGCTGTGGATGGAGGATGAGAAGTCTCTCTGTTCTCACTGGGTCTTTCTGTCAATTATCCTGTCGCTTTATGGAATTCCAAAGTTCTTATATGTAGAAGAAGACGATGATTCCGTGGAAGATCTAGAGGAACTTATGTATTCTTGTGTATAGATGCAATGATTTATGTCCCTATCACAGAACTTGATGTGATGGGACATCTGCACAATGAAGAATTCTTCCATTAAAGGAGATGAGACCTACCAAGTTATGTACAAAGAGGATCAGAAGACGTGTTTACTAATGGAAAAATATGAATTCTTAGAAACGGGAAGGATGTGGATCCATATATACGAATCGAATGCTTCATACGAAAGATCAATCGAATTCACGATGAATTAACTCTTTCCACAGAGTTTCCAACTCTTCTCTTCTCTCGCCTTTCTCCATCTACTGAGAACTAATAAATAATAATATTTGAAATTTATACCTACACGATCCCAAAGGTTTTTTTAATCAAGAAGTTGTAAATCTCCCTTTAATATTATTATTATTTATATAGTTCCAGGTTTACCTGACGATTTTCTAGTTGCTCGACTCTGCTCTAATAACTTTGGGAAAATGAGAGTGACGTCAACTATGGTATCATAAAAAGCGATATCTTTCGTAAAAATATATAACTCTACGACCCTGTATTAGCTCAAGCTAACAGGCGCGTTTTACTACATTATTTTATAAATTATAGTTAATTTTAAGTAGTTAAGTTTAAGTTCAGCTGTATGTAAAATGTACGTCCCAAAAGACAGATTTATTACTCATTTATTACTTTTCTTTAGGAATGACTAATAGTAATATAGTAATATACTAATAACTCGTAGTACATATTAATTATTATATTATTATACGCAATGAAAGAAAAAAACAGAAAATGTAGGTATCCGTGAGGATAAGAGCAATTAATAATTTATTTATTTAGATAATACACATTACGTTGTTCCTCGCAGGTAAAATCTAAAACATCAAATAAGAACAATCATAATAATATAAATTTATTCATTATAGGAATCTAAATTTTAATTATAAAATCAATATCAGAATATGACGATAATAAATTAAGTAAACACGAAAATATCTTAATAAGACATTTGTGAACATTTTCCGAGGAAGGAATTATTGAAAAATTTGGATAGGGGGGAGGGGGAGCACAAGAGATTTTAAGTCCAATAGAATAACAAATGGCAGATACGATTAATGCATCAATTCTGTTTAACTTCTCAAAATTGATGATTTTTTTCCTATAAAAATTTATATCAAGTGAATAAAGAAAAAATATCCTATGTAATATACAAATTTACGCATTCATGCCTGGTGATACTCCCCCTACAGCCCCAGGAGGATCATCACTATCATTCTGATCTGAATAAACGTTAAGTGAACCTCCTACTACATTAAGTGCTCCAAATGCAGCTCCTCTAATGACAGGATTTCCTCCCGCGTCCAAATGGTCAATAGAAGGATCCGCGGTTGCTTCTGCTAAATTTGTGACTGACTTGGATTTTACACATTGAAAATCAACGTGACGGGACTTATTCTCTTCTTTTTCCCAAGACATATGAATGAAAGGCCTTTGTACATAGTTGTAGATGACCTCAGCCTTGCCTTTGGGTCTTCTTTTCACCTTTTCTTTGTGTGTTGGATGTCCTTCGATACCTAATTTCACTTTTTTAAGACCTCTCTTTCGAAGTACATGCTTTGCAACATCTCTATTTTCAACATATCTAAAAAATCTATACATAGGACTAGAGACAATAGTCTGAGTGTATTCTTCTCCCATTTGAGGAGGAAAGGCCTCATCCCAATCAATTTGATCTTCATCTACGAGTATAACAATGTGGCATTCTCGATCTCCCCTGGTTGCACATATAACCATCTGAGGAAGAATATATTCTTGAAGAAAGCTTTCAAATCTATTCTGAGCTCCTTCATTGCTTAATTCGTGAAGGAGACCCCTCAAATCTCTACATCGCACGGTGGAAGAGGAGAAAGGAATAAGAAAGTAGTCACAAGCTTCTCTGAGCTCAGCTACAGAGACATGGCTTGGACAATGGACGACTCCTGTCTCGTAAAATCCCAGGATGGCTTGAAAGACGGACGCCGAGATTCCTTCTCCCATTTCATACTCCCCATGGGAATTGGGGTGAAACTCGAAGTGAGAAGTCGGAGAAAACATACGGCCTAACATGGTGTCAGGGTGCGTTAAAGCAAAGACTTTGGGGTTCACCACAAAGCGTGTCTCATCCAAAACAAGTGTGATCCGCTCTTCAGATGTTGATCCAGATTTGGAAGCATTTCCAGCTCCTCCACTTCGAGGGGAAGGACCACCCCCTTTCCCAACAAACAGCCTTTTCCGCTCGAACTCTTCATCCTCCGAAGAAGAACCGTTATCTGAGAATGCATCCGCAGACATTCCTTAAGTCCAACAACGGAATTGGATTCGCCCTATACTAGTATAAACTAAAGTGATTCCTGATTTAGAAGTGATGCGTGATTACTGATCAGTGATTAGTGATTTCCGTGCATGCAGGATGGCTCAGAAAATAACAATAGTTCAAACTCATAGATCAAGGCTTGCTTCTTCTTGGTGCGTGTAGCTCACTCTTCTTCTCTCATGACGTCACTTAGGACTCCAATCACGCACTACGCACTCCATTCACTTTCCCCTCTAGGCGCTAGCTCTCCACCAGCGCAGTAAAACCTTAGAATACAATCTACCTCGCGCACTCACTCCGAATCTGAGTTAGTCGCTCGCTCGCTCATTCTCACTCTTCAAATTTCACCATCATTCATCGTGCTCTCTATCTTTACCTCCCAGCTCTTGTCTGTTAGTACGTCTTCTTCTGCCTTTTCTGAGTTCTCCGATGACGTCACAGTCCGTGCCTCATCCAACGGCAAGATTAAATTGTTATTGTATGAATCTACCGGAGACAGAGGCCTTAACACCAGGATGATGAGCCAACAGAGAAGAGGTTTATCCATTCATTGGCTCCCATTTTGTCTCTCACTCTTCTTGTTCCTCACATTAAGCCCCACGACGAGTTCCTCCGGCAAAATCTCATATGTGGAGTCCATCACGGATCACAAAGCATTCAAAAAGTTACTTCGTACAAAGAATAATGTTCTCATTCATTTTTCATCAGAGAAAGAGAACTCAGTGAATGACCTATTGGATCGCTCTTCTGTGGGAATTAAAGGGATTGGTACGATTGGGAGCGTGGATTGCTCCGCGCATGGCAAGCTCTGTAAGAAGCTCAAGATATCCTTTGACGGAGCGGAGTCTTCTTCCATTCTTAAGCATTATCAAAACGGAAAATACCATTTGGACTATAATAGATCGCTTAAGTTAGAGTCTTTGGTGTATTTCATCAAAGACCCGACTGGAGATATTCCATGGCATGAGGATCCTCATGCCTACCATGTTCATCATCTCACAGATCCTTCTTCCTTTAAAAAGTTTATTAAAAGTAGTGAAAACCAAAAAATACTTGTCATGTTTTATGCGCCATGGTGCGGATTCTGTAAGAGACTAAAGCCCATCTACCAAAAGGCGGCAGAGACAGTGATGACTGATATTCAAGGAGCAGCTATGGCTGCAATGGATGTCAACAGACCTGAAAATGCCCCTATTCGTAAGAAATTCAATATAACGGCCTTTCCCACAATATTGTATTTCGAAGGGAATGAAATGCGCTACCAATATCCTGGAGAAAATGATGCTGATTCATTTGTCAATTTTTTAAAGAATCCCTCTCCAGAAGATGAAATTATTCCGAAAAAGGCTATTCAACTAGGATGGAAGGATGAAGATACTTCTACAGTAGTTCATTTGGACAATGGTAGCTTTGATGAAGTCATTTCCAAAGAGACATCTATTAATGTTATGGTAGGGAGAATGAGACTATCCTTGTTGAATAAACATTTGTGTTTGACTTAGTTACTTATTTTATTTATAGTTTTATGCACCTTGGTGTGGTCATTGTAAAAAAATGAAGCCTCATTTTTCAGCTGCTGCAAACAGACTTCACGATGAAGGAGTTGATGGTAAACTTGGTGCAGTGGATTGTACGTCAGAAGACGCATTATGCAAGAGGTAAGGATTTAAACATGTTTGTATATTGATATTGATCTCATTTGGAAATTAAAGAAAATGGGATCAATAACCTTTGTCCAATAAATATTAACTTAAATATAATTTATATCATAAGGCTTGGAGTAAAGGGATATCCTACCGTAAAATATTTCAAGAATGGGAAATTTGAATTTGATTCTGGACATGCAAGAGAAGAAAAAACTATTGTTGAGTTTATGAAAAACCCAAATGAGCCTCCTCCGCCACCCCCTCCTGAGAAAAAATGGTCAGAAGAAATCTCAGAAGTTGTGCATTTAACCACCGGCTCTTTCAAATCCTTCCTAAAAAGGAAAAAACATGTTGTAGTCATGTTTTATGCTCCCTGGTAAGTAATAGTACTAACACTAATGGTATTCGGATTATTCATTGTTAAAATGTTACATTTTTATTGATGAAGGTGTGGTCACTGTAAGAAAGCCAAATCGGAATTTGGATCTGCTGCTGAGTTATTCAGGGATAATCCGAGAACAGAATTTGCAGCTATTGACTGTATCGATGAAAAAACGATTTGCAGTGACTACAATGTTTCTGGGTATCCAACCTTCAAATACTTTTCATATTTCAATAAGAATGGGACCCCCTTAGAGTATAATGGAGGGAGGTCAAGAAAGGACTTTATTAAATTCATGGAAGACAAAATTAAAGCATTAAAAAAAGATGAATTATAATGACGATCCTGGTGCTAATTAGTTATACCATTAATTTATTAATACTCTCCTGTTAATATCTTTTGTTAAAAATAATTAATCTTAATTTTTATATTTACGCTTGACAGACGAATTATATATCTACATAAAAGGAAATGAAAAAGTGTCCCTGTGTTCGTTTTTTATCTTTAGTAGGTATCTAATAACTAATAAGTAATATATTACTATATAGAATTGATCTCGCATAATTTACCGGCCATATACTTTTCTTCTTAATCATTAATATTATGAATGGATGATTCAGTAATGACGTCATGTAATTGAAAGACAAATGAAATAAGAAAAAAGGGGTGAAATTATTATTATACGTACTTACAATGTACAGAATAAGCCAATGGACTGAGTATTTAATATACATATTTATTAGTATGGAGTGCGGGAGAGGGGAAAGAGAGGGCAGAAAGAAAGAGAAACAGTAAGAGAAGATGAAATTATACATATTAAATAAAATAGGCAGCTGAGCATAAAAGCTGCTGCTGCTCCAGGAAGAAGCAAAAAGAAGGAAAGGAGAAAAGTGATTGAGCTGCTAGAAGTGGGTGCTGATCAGCGGTGGACGGGATTCTCTTCCCGGTGGATTCTTTAGGATATTTCTTACTCATTTTCAGTGTACACTATTCTCATTAGAATATGTTGAATTTGTTTACCTTAAAGAAAGAGAAGCAAGAGAATGCATCTGGGGCGTCTGGGGATAGTTGCAGTCAAAAGAAAAGAGCCTCAGCTGCTCAGTTGAGAATTACCAAGGACATTAACGAATTGGAGCTTCCTAAGACCTGCAAAACGGAGTTCCCTGACCCGGATGATCTTCTACAATTTAAACTCTACATTTGCCCCGATGAGGGATATTATCGGGACGGGAGATTTGTTTTTACTTTCAAAATCGGGGCCAGTTATCCCCACGAACCACCCAAGGTTCATAACATAATTTATTATCCTTCATATCACCATTCCCTTCTCGCCCTCATTTGACAATTAGTCATCCCTTTACACTTTCCATTTCATCATAATTAACCGTTTATCTGCGTTTTCATTCCAATACATTTATTTAACAACTTCTTAGCTTCACAAATTGTTGTTATTTAAATGGCTAGAACCAACTTTGTATGAAATGATGGCGAGGAATTCATTTCCTATTTCATCCCAAAAATATATATATATTTTTTTTTCTTAGGTTAAATGTGAAACCAAAGTGTACCATCCGAACATTGACTTAGAAGGAAATGTATGTCTTAATATTCTTCGTGAGGATTGGAAACCTGTACTAACAATAAACTCGATCGTTTATGGTTTACAATATTTATTCCTTGAGCCCAATCCTGAGGATCCACTTAACAAACAAGCTGCGATAGAATTGCAACGAAGTCGACGTGAATTTGAATTTAGTGTGAGATGTGCTATGAATGGTGATCCAATTAACGGGATTGTGTTCGAAAAATGTCTTAGAAATTCCTTCTTTAATTAAAATTATAATTCTTACAAATCTGTTTTTTTTAATATAAAAATCAAATTTAAAAAAATACACACCCCTATAACATATAATTTATTTAGGACAAAATGAGGACGCTAAATATAAACATGTGAATATTTTAATGTTAACGATACTCTACGAAATGAAATAACAAGGGTTTTAGGTAGGCTCAATTATTACCATTACAGACATTGCCTTATTAATGGTTCGAATCATAATATTTTTTTTTCTTTTTTTCTATGATTTGATTACTAGAAATATACGTGTTTCTTACCATCACCTCAGAACTCAAACCTTCAACTAGGCTAATAAATTATTTTATTTCTTTAAGTGGACCACATCTAAATTCCTCGTTTTCCTTATTAATTCTTGGACCCATTAGCTCATTGGATTTGAAGCAATCATTAATTGATGACGACTGAACTTTTTAATTACATAATATAAATATTCGTTCGAAAAATATCTGACCATTTGATAAAAATTAAATTTATTTCAAAATAAATTCATCTTTTCTTCCAAAAATTATTTGCCAAGTTTAATCTAAATTATGTTAATGCTAACTATGTATTGTATCTTTTTGTAAAAAAAGGGCGAGAAAACAACTAATTGACTAACTTCATAGTGCTATAATCTTGTAGGGTTATTTTATAAGGTATCCACTCTTTTTCAGTTCTCATGAATGATTTCATTTTTATTTTTTATCACTCAATGGGTGACTTTGATAAAATATTATTTACAAATATAAAATTATTCATTTTGAAGAAAAATAAACACAGCAAATTAAACACGTTCTGCATGAGTATGATATCAAACCTTACCTATTTTAAAAATTTAAATCCAAATTTGACATCTTGAAGCCATTAACTGTTGAAAATTCTAGTCTCAATTTCAAATGTAGCCAATAATTTAGCTTTACAAAAAAGATTGAACAATACCCATCAGGTTCATTTTAATATTTTCTGACAAACAGTATTTGATAATAAATAAACTTTAATTACAATAATGTGTTACAGGGTGAGAACTCAAAAATTAGAATCCTCTTCAAGCCGTCTAGCTTCAGTTCTAAATGTCTGACAATTTTGTACTTGAAGCCATTAAAAAGAACTGTCAAAAAGCAAAACGGTATGCGATCTCCGACAAGAAGATCTTCACAGTGGAAGCTGTTATGAATAGGAGAACTGATCGCTTCTTTGCTGAATCAAGAACTCGGGTAGAAGGAACCTTCAGGACCAAACATGCAGATCATGGTCGTGGCGTCCAACGGCAGCAAAATGCCTCCCTACTTCTTCAAGGCCAGCGAGAAATTCAACATATGGACGTCTACTATAAAGTCCTCAGGTACCATGTCTTGCCATGTTTGAAGAGCATGTTCCCCCGGGACAACTATGTCTCTACCCAAGATGGATCCCCGGCAAAAACGTCCAAGTAGGTGCATCATTTTTGCAGGGAGAACATGGCTGCCTTCTAGCCGGCAGACTTCGTTCTGACCCGACGTGAACCTCATGGACTTCGCTGTTTGGTGCGTCTTAGTGGGCAAGACAAACAAATTTAAAAAATTGTTGAATTAACAACTTATGCTTCAAAAGTTTGCCATAAAAATGGCACAAAAATAAAAATATGTAGAAGTGAAAACGGTTTCAATTTTCTAATTTTTGTGTCCTCACCTTGTACAGACGGCACAATATTTCAGACATATTTAAGTCAATTGTAGGCTTTGTATTAAAACATTTCTGAGATAAATTGAGATACCCAAAGATATTAACTATAGTTAAGAACCTTGATTTGATTCATGAGACTTAATTAGAACTCGTATGGTCTTACAGGTAAACTATATCAATATCTTCCTTTATCGTTGTGACGGTAAATTTTTGATACTGAAAGATCAATTTTTTGTTCCTCCAAAGGATCTATCAGAATAATTTGTCGATTGAAATAAATAGTCGAAGAATATAAATTTAAATCCAAACTCAAATTTGAGAAACATCATTCGAGTTTGTTTTTATATTAACGAACCACAAATGCATAAAAAAACAAAAAAACAATAGAAGATTAAGAAACAAGTCAAGGATGCAGAATCCGAGAAAATGATTCATGAAAAAAAAATGTGAACCGTAAGTGAGATGTTAGTATTTTTATTTCCAAAACAATGGATCTTAGACAATTTATGCTGAACGCAGTGGACGTCCAAATGAGGCGTTAACAACAGAAAACATAAAAAAAATCTACAAAATTGTTTGGAGGATCGGAAAAGGAAGTTTTTTGAGTTAGCTGATATCGTAAAAATATATACAGAACGTGTTTCCTTTATATTGCTTGATCATTTTCCATGATAAAGCTCTGTTCAATGTGGATGGCGCGTTTGCTCACTGTTGACAAAAAAAAAATCGGAATTTTTGTGTCGGTATGTGACAATGGATAATACATTGATTTATGAATTCACTCTGGAATCAAAACGATCATAGTTTGAGTGGACAGAAACTGGTTAACTTCGTCCAAAGTGCCCGAAAGCACAATATTTAGCTAGAAAGGTTATGACCTCAGTATTTTGTTATGCACATGTCATAATATTCATAGACAACCTTATAAAACCATCAACAGTGAATATATAGCGTTATTAGAGCGTTTGAAGAACGAAATTACGTGAAAACGGCTCCATTTGAAGAAGAAGAAAGTGCTGTTTCACCAGCAAAACGCACCGTGTCACAAATAAATAAATAAAAAATGGCAAAACTAAATAAATTGAACTTTTAATTGCTTCCACATCCATCTTACACTCCAGATTTGCCACACAACGACTACGGGCTGTTCGCAGACCTAAAAAATGCACAACAGCAAGAAATTTTGCTCCATAAAGAGTCTATCGCTGAAACTGAGGACTATTTTGAGGTAAAAGATAAAGTGCTTTGATAGAGCGGCGTTGGAATTATTATCTTGCTCTTGATGGATATTTTATTGATGAATAAAGCCAATTGTGAAGGAAAGAAAACGTGTTTTCTTGTTGAGCTCGGGACTTTTCAGCCTATGTGTTAAGTGATCTCAGTTAGTAGTAATGTCGCTGTTCAAAGTTACAATATTTCGCATAACATTCCCTCAGGTATGGTTTTTTCACTCACCTCAATTTAGCCAATATGCATATCCCTAAATATAAGTAACTTCTTACATCACTAAGTAATATTTCCCAATACTACTGACCATAGGCGTATAAAACAAGGAGTCATGATTTAAAAAAAATGAGTAAATGATTTTCTAACAAAGTAATTTTCGAAATAGAAAGGAATATTATTTTCTATAAAAAAACGTCGTTAAATAAAATACTAATGAACACTATTATAAAAGACAAAAATACTGAAAAAGTGTCATTCTAAAAATAAAATTAGACATTTATTTCTGAAAAAAAACGCCATTATATAAATATTACAAAAATATATATAAAGGTAGCTGAATTTCTATAGAAAAGGGTCATCTAAAAAAAAAGAAAGATCCCTGCATTTTATTTTGTAAAAAAGGGAAATTATTTTCAAATAAAAATTATCCTTATTCAGGCTTGTACCAGTTCACCCTTTTTCCGTTAAATCGTTCTTTTTTTTCTGTTCAATCGTTCATTTTTGAATTATTTAATATTTATCTAGTATAAAAATTCCAAGGTATTGTATTATAAAGGTGTGTCAGACTTTTATGATTTGACTGAAGTAAGCACCCCATTTTAATGACGTCACATAGGTGTGGAAAACACTAGCCCGTACTTGTATTTCGCTTTAAGATTACAAAGAATCTAACTCAAAATGTAAGATGTTCTACTTGCAAACTGGGCCTGACACTATATAAGGGGGAATTACATTTTATTTTCATACTATACCTTTGTAGGTATATAAAAAAATAATAAATAGGTGAACATCTAATCTACGTTTATGATTATACCGGGCCGTGCAAAATTATTTACCAATGATGTAAATATACTTTTTAAGAGGTTTTGTTGCAACAAATCTGATTGTTTCGTATTTTTACTGTTAAAAATAAACAAAAATCCTTCCTGTGAGAGCGTAACAACTTCCACACGTGAGACCATGTAACATAACAACATTAAGGAACAGGTTGGGGCCTCGTTGAAGACAATTTACAACGTTTCCAAGCGCTTGGAGGCTGGGGGTGATCTCAAGCATTCCCCTGGGGCTGGCAGGAAGCTCACTGTCTCAACAAGGCAAGTAAAGGCAGTGTTCAAGAGGCCTCCCAACAGGTCCATTGCCGACATGGCCAGAAAGATGGGAACGTCGACATCAACTGTTTTAAGGGTATTGAAAAGGGCTGGAGGAAAGTCCCTGAGGCGTACTGAACGCCCTCTGCTAACTGAACGTCAGCGAGAAGTCAGACTTGAGCGTGCCAAGAAAACCTTGAATGATATCAAGAGCTCATCTGGACGCATCATCATTTTTTCAGATGATAAAACTTTTACGGTCGATCCTGTTTTCAACAGGCAAAATGCCCGTGTTGTGAGCTTTGGAGATGTTTGGAGATCCAACGGGAAGGCCATGAAGCCGGTACGGTTCCCCACTGGCTCATATTAACAGGGGAGGATTATTTGAAGATTCTGGCGTCCAAGGTCCTTCCGTGGATCAAATCCATAGTCGGCAACTCTCCTTGGGTTTTTCAACAAGATAGAGCTCAGGAGTAGCTCAAGGACAGCATGAACTGTTGACCAAAGACTACTGGCCCCTCAGAGCCCAGATCTGAACCCACTAGACTTCCCTATCTAGGCGCACGTGGAGACCAAGGCCTGCAAAAAACGACACAAGAACAGAAAATGCCTTAAAGGCTGCTGTCAACAAGGCCTGGGCCTCCATGGACGCCGATTACATCTAGCAAGTCTGTGGCAGCTTCAGACGTCGACTGACCAGTGTCATTGAGTCAAATGGTGGCTACATTGATTAAATTTGATCACAAACTATTTTATTATTCTAAATTGTTTCTCAAGTCATTCAAATGTCATTATTGTCCGCGATATGTTCTGAACAAAAATCGGTAAATAATTCTGCACGGCCCGGTAATACAGTAGACAACTATTACTATTAGTTGCCTTGTAGTTGTAAGTTTTAACAATAGCATCGAATAATTTGTGAATATTTTTCAATTTTCTTTAGATAGGATATGTACACCATTATCTTAATATATATAGTATAGTATTATAATAGTATAGTTTTATAATAATATAAAAACAAAACAATCATTATATCGAAGAAATCAATTATATATTAAAAATAAGTGAATATTATTTTTTCTTAACATGAAACGCTCATGTGAAAAAAATAACCTTACAAATAGATCTTAATTTGTTATTTATGTTGATATAGAGTTTATCTTGCTAAAAGAACTGAAGATGATGCATGGAATAAGGCTCTGTTGCCTTCTTATTTTTACTTTTCTCTCCAGAAAGAGATATATATTTCAGTAAATATTTGAATAATGCTCGGGAAGTCCAATTTTCTAAAGATTTCCCACTTTTATATTGCTTGCAATAGTTTGCAAATCAGACTAATAATAGTTCTACAACTAATAATAGGAAGGATTTTGAAATTTCTACTCACCTGACAACAATCACAATAACAAAATAGCATTTACATGTGATGAATATCATTGACACTTTATTATTTTTCAATCAATACTAAAACAATCGTATCATTATATTGATATATTTTAACTATTGTTTTCAGTAAAACAACTCATAATTATCTAGTATAGAAAACATTTAATAATTTATTTATTCGTGTTGAGATCTTAGATCTTTGCAAGAGTAATATTCCAATATCGTGACAAGCAATTTGGTTGTTTAGAGAAGGATTCTCGACTCAATAAGTTTGGGAATTTCAATGACATTCAAATATTTCAATGTAAGTCTACAGAAGCTAAGAGGTTTGTTATATATTTTGTAAGACACATAATCACATAACAGCTCCGAATAACTATTTATATAGAATAGCAGAGTAGAATATGCTTTGCAGACTAAAATATCAAGAAAAGAGACGCAAATTATCTTTACCAGTCTAGAATAATGTTCCACTTATTTTCCAATGTCAAGTAACTCAGTTGTAATAAAGCAATCAGGCGTGAGCTTGAAGTGTAAGGATTATATAATTAGACTGTATTGTATATCACGAAGTCAAACTTATAAATGGAATTGATATAAATGTGATAGGGATGAGTGATTTCTGCGTTAGGTACATCCAGTAAACTGAAGGACTCTTATTAATGGAATAGTTTTCTTAGAGTAAGAGACGAAGTAGAGTTGACTTTCAATAATTTCAAAGAAGGAGCTGTGGTTGGGGGATGAAAACTAACTCTGCTCCTCACTGGATATCTCCGTCGATTATTCTTTCGTTTTATGGAACTCTTTTGTTCTTATATGTAGAAGTATACGATGATTCCGTGGAAGATCTGAAGGAATTTATGTTAAGGGACAATTATTAACGAGATCAGAAGTCACTAGTCACAAGTCACCTTGATATGAAGAGGTACCTGCACAATGAACGATCTTTCCATTAAAGGAGATGAGATCTACCGGTTGAAACAATTGTTCATTGTATCTTGCCTTAAGAGTTGAGATCCCCTGACCAGAGCATTACATTGAAGAGAGTTATATCATCCACCACCTTGATAAATTCTCAATTCACGTTGTTATATAAATACTATTGTTTTAGTTTTTGAGTGAATACAACATATGTGACGTCACTCAGCTCAGCCAATCAGAATGCAGACGCTAACCGACACACATATATTATCTACTGCCTTGATTGTGATACATAAAGCTGATAATCCTGTAGAGAAAAACACGTGCAAGGAGAAGGGGGGAGAAAGACTTATGGTATCATTGTTCAAAATACTGATGTGATTATCAGCTGCCTGCTTTATAATGATTTTTGAGGGTATAATGAAAATATTTATTAGCAAAATGTTTAATGAAGATTTACTACGTATAATTTACTTAGACGTTTTTTTATCCCTTACAGTAGATTTGAAAATGTCCATGAAATTGTAATTAATTATGAACCTTATTCTCAGAATAATAACTAATGAAAAGACAAAGTAGAGTATTTCGAAATATATTTGAAGTTCCAAGTTTAAAAAAGAAGGCTTAAATTAAATATAATCTACATGGTAAAAAATAAACCATCATACATTTATGTTAAATATAAAAAATTTAACAATTAGAATAAGATAACTAATAATAACAATAAATTATAAATACAGAATATTGACATAATAGATTGATCCGAATAATATTTTCTTGTTCTGACATCGGAATCCAGTTAAATATGTCAAACTTTAGGTTGCAAAACACAAACCAGACGTTGAGTTTGATCAAAAAGATAATCACCCCTTTTTCTTCATGTGGAAGTTGCTATATACAATTGTGTGCAAGATAGATGTATCTCTACCGATGAGATCTAAATAATTATTAATAATAAAGTAAATGTCAAAATCATAAAATTAGACAATAAATATACTAATAAAAAAATGTTAGAATTAAATTTATCGTAAAGATTTAGTGCAAAAGCTAATTATCTAGTAATGTCCGGCGATATTACTCCTTATTAAGGGCATCACCCCCCGTTATTTATGCTTGTATAAGAGCATACTAGTATCATGAAGGATACGCACAATTGCTAATTATAATGCTACACCCAATCTAACTAACACCGTTGTTGTGACCATTTAAGCAGTTGTTTTTGCCTTTTATGAGTTTTTTTAACACAATTTCTTGGGGCTTATCAACCATAGCTAATCCTTAAGTTATGAAAAAGTAATATTTATTTACTATGTAATATTGGAAAACCTAATGATCATACCCAAGTCTTTAAGTGAAGAAACTAGTCTCAAAAAAACTAGTTGGGAACCATCCAAAGGTACTACCCCCCATTGTTGTGACCATTTAAGCACTTGTGTTTGCCATTTAATGAGTTGTGTATCATAATTCTTGATAATTTTAGCTAAAATAGAATCATATTTTATGATTAGATTTAAAAAAAAATGAATACTTACTGTTAAATGGTTCAAAATTGAGAGTTCCATTTCGTAATTTGGTGTGGATGACTCTAAACATGCTGAAAATTATCTTATCTTCACAATTTACAATGGGGGTATTTTTATAAATGGCATCATTACCATCATCCCCCATTAGTTAATGATAGTTCCTCGGGAAGGGAAGAATTTACCCGTGTATTTCTCCATAAATTTTTTTAACGTAGGATGATTAGCAATGGATAAGGTTATATTACATGCAATAAGTATCTTTGTGAGATCAAAGTTAATGTCTGACTTGATGTATTCATCGTTAACTTGATTTTGAGTGAAATCCGACAATCTTCTTCGTTTGCTGTAGTCCTCTGTAGAAACTGAGGCTTAGCTTCATATGCTTTACTACGACGTGGAAGATCCGGGTTTGAATGTCTTTTAATGAAATGAAGACCTTGTCAAATTGTAGAATCAAGAATGTAGATTGTTTCTTTTATTATACGATAGAAAATTGTAAACAAAACACATGACGTCACTATTAAAAGCGTGGTGGAAGTCAAACATTAGTCGTAAACACGTTATGGCATAACCTTGTATTTCTATTAAACTTGGGTTTACCTTCATATTGAGAGGATTGTTACGTAAAAATCGGTTGATTGTTTAATGTTTACTGTTACTGATTATTTGATTTACCGAACTTTAGCAATTTTAATCTTGTCATTTTCACTTTTAAAGTGGTTCACGTGTGAGTGCAAATTTGTTGGGTCATCTTCAAAGCAGGCGTATCTGTGGGAGTATCGTTGTAAACAATACCCGTTCAGGAATAATTCTGAAGGGCTTAAACTTTTTTTTATCAACCCCAGGAGGCCACCATGCAAAATTTTTAACTTGGGTTTTACTGATAAACATATTTGGGTTTTTTCATGTTTTAATTATTCTTCTGGAATAAATGCGGTACTTTTACATTTGATTTAAATAAACTAACATAAATTATGAATAACATCATTTATTTGAGTTTTTAAATAATTTGACAGACAAAAACATGGACAATAATACACCACCAGCATTTTGTGTCCAAATGCTTCCCCCCCCCCCATGCGTCCGTGGAACGGGCAGGCTCATACAAGTCTTATATACAAAAAGAAACATTTGAATCTTTCCTTCTCCGCTTTTGCTGCCTAGCAACAGTTTTTGTTTTCTTCTAGCTCTATCTACAATTAAAAATAAGAAGTGAAGGGAAGATTGTGTTAGCCAGTTAATTCGTCTTGCATGAACACTTGTGAGAATTAAATCTGTTCAATAATTCTTCAGGTAGTAACATGAAGGGGAGATTGCATTAGCCAGTTAATTCGTCTTGGATTGCTGCTATTCAAATGGACACTTATTTCTGCAATGTCCAATGCAAATCCAAATGTATGCAGGATACTAATTTATTTGGAGGTAAAGTAATTTTAAAGTTGTATGTCATTGGTACATTTATTAAACGATCTTGATTTTAGGCAAGTTAGGAGTAGTTTAGCTTATTGACATGGGGTTGAATAGGGGTTTAATTTACAAAGATTATTATAATAAACTTTTTATTTGTGATAAAAAAGACATTAACAAAAAAATCAAAAAAATTAGTAATCATAAATTTGGTTTAGCTATATACTGAGAGGATTGTTACGTAGCTATCTGTTGATTGTTTACTGTTACTGATTATGTGGTACCTTTGCAATTTGTTTGTTTGTCTTCTAAGCATGCGTAACTGTGGGAGTTTCGCCGTACACAATATCTGTTAAGGATTCATTCTGACAATATAATCTTTTTTTTATCAAACCCAAGAGGCTATCAAAAATACCTTTTTTGCATTCTTGGATTTTTTAATTATTGTTCTGGAATAAATTAGGTACTTTAAAATTCGATTCAAATAGACAAACATAAGTGATGAATAACATTATTTATTTGAATTTTTAAATTACTTGACCACCACCATTTGTGTCCAAATGCGTCCACGGCCCATGCATCCGTGGAACGGGCAGGCTCATACTAGTATTTATGTACATATATAATATTATTTATTTATCTTGAGGTCTTCGATCTCATCTCTGGTTATTTTTTCTTTCTAAATAAACTTATTCCAAACATCAACTAGCGATAAATTCATATTTTTTTTACAAAGTTTGTATAGTTCGTATGTTAACAAAAAATTAAAACAGCATATTTTTGTATTTTTTATGTAATATACATTATGTAATTTTAGATGTATAATGCAATGATACCAAAATTATCTTAATTGGTTGGATATATCCAGAGTAATTGCAATTTTTCGTTGGAAAAATTAAAACCTTTGCTCGTAATCCTCTCCATTCGTTTATGAACAACTTGTGTATGTTTCATCTATTTGAATCCTAGTTGGCCCAGCAAATTTGAAATGACGTCAGAAATCATAATAAACATGACACATACTTATTATTATTAATAATAAATAAACTAATAAACTTAATGAAAGCACTCAAAAAATTTTAGAAATCTATATTATTCATGTAGTTTAATAATTATTAATTCAGTAATAATCTCTATTTACAAAAAAGTAAATACTAATTTATTGCTTAACTATTAAATATTTATATACATTCTGTAAATTATAATAATAAAAATATTGTAAGATTTAGTTAATTAAAAAGTTTTAAATTTCCAACTAAAACATCAGCTCCTAAAGCAAAACTCTGACATAACTAAATGCTGTTTTTAAATCATCCTTTTTTAATTTTCTGTTCCATGTTTTTCCTTAAACTATCTTCCTTCGATGTTTCCTTCAAAATTTTCCAGTTCAGTTGTACCAACATCTTCATAGTATGTATATATATATTTTTCTAAAATGTCTTGCAAATTTGACACTTTTTGTTCTGATGTCTTCTCAAAATGGAGTATCCATCTTTCCTATATAATGTATAGTACCATTCTTTGAAGCTCTTAATCGCCATAATATATAGTCCATAGTAGCACTTAAAGATTTATTTTTTTATTGCTGGAAACATACCAAATAAGTTCTTCAGCGTCCATGCCATGTTGTGGCACCTTGCCTACGTCATTTCTTCCTTCAATCTTTCAGATAAGTTTTCAATGTGTAATTCAAAATACTTTTTATATTTCCTCTCTAAAACAACTATTGTGGAAGAAATGCAAGCTTTCATCACATCATTGAAGGAAGAATTAATTTTAATTCTTTGAAGTTTACGAAAGGTGCTCCCCATCACTAATGGTTCTCGAAATAAATCATTATTTGATCTAATAAACTCTTTGTTAATCGTTCGAAAACTATTTGAATCGCATCAAGATAGTTCAATTGATTATCATATGAGTTGTAAAATTTCTTCATCCATTTCCCGTCAGAAGTTTGCCCAGCACAGCTAGAACATGAAGTTGGTTTAAACAAGTAGGGTAATTAAAATCTTCATAAATGGAATGTCTTAAGCCTCCATAAGAAGTCCTGGTATTAAAAATTAATCTAAATTTATCCTCATATTCTAAAAGTTTTCCAGTAATATGAAATATAATATGAAGACGATTCCATCTATATCTTGGCAAAATTTTTTTTTTTTTTTGTAGTTTATTTCTATTCAAGAAAATTACAAATCCAGTGGGGTCACTCATCTTTGTATATCAATTTGTTGATGTTATATATTAAATTGGTAGCTATACAATCTTTAAAAAATATTTTTCCCTTAGACTCCTTTAATTTCTTCAAAGCTTCCTTTATAGAAGACGTAATTGGTTTCAGGGGATGTAAATTACAGGGCAGCTCATTCAAAGATTTTCCCCAACCCTTTATTTATTTTTCTAATGGCTGCATGGTTTGAAGGACATCGATTGGTTAATGTATTCTTTATGTTGTTAATTATGTTGATTTTAGTTTTATTAAAAGAAGTAGTTTCATGGAAGAGACAGTAAATTTCCTATAATTAATTTACTGTCGAACAAACATAATTAGCGGAATTTTCAGCCCTTCCTCCCGGTAATTCGTCTACTGCAGCATAAACACAGTTTTCGTTTGTGGTAAAATAACAAAAATTAATATGAACGTCTTCTTGTGCTGTCGCATCAAATCCTAGCATAACATTGGTATTATTTAATATGAATTCAGCAGTTTGGAGACGAGAAATAGTGTAAAAACCCCAACCCATTAATTCTATAATGCTCCCTTTTGGTATATTATTATTATTAACATAGGGCAAAAACCATTTAAACAAAGTTGGAACGTTCATGGTTGGAACTTTGTTTATGATACACCAACATTCTAATTGCTGTTGGGTACGACTGCATATGTAGGACGGTATTAGAATTCCTTTTCCATAAGTCACTTGTTTCTACCTCAGAGTTAAGTTAATGCTGTTAGTATAAATTTTCTGATTTTAATTTATCAATCATAGATTGTCTTTTCCTAAGTATTAATTTTGTAAAGTTGAATGTAGCTCTTGGAACTGTGTGGAGTAATTTATTTTTAGACTTGATTCGATTATACCATATTAATTAGTAATGTTTATTTAGTATGTTTTTCAAGCTTTATTTTGTAATTTGAAGTTCTTTACTTTGTACACTTTCACACAAATTCTTCATTTTAATTTTACAAGTTTTTGTTTTCTACTCCAAGCTAACGTTTTTCTTAGTTAACTCTTTCAATTGAGATGTCAATTCTTTAACTTTGTCCTTCACTTTCTTCATTTCCTCAGTGCAGTAGTCAATTGATTGGTCCTTTGTAGCAAGAGCAAGTTCCAGTCTTTTGGACTTTGCCTTATATTTTGATACTAAAATTTCAATGTCTGGGTGAAGAAAGTGAGAAAAATATTTCATTGAATGTTGTAGGGGCACTTTGGGAAAGAGAAGCTTGGGGTTCATTTAACTCTGAGGTATTTTGAGTTGTTTTGGAGGCACTTTGAGAAAGAAAGATCTGAGAGTCATTTAAGTTTGAGGTATACGGAGAAGGATTTATAGGCCAAAAACTTGCTTTCGTTATTCGGCAAAAAGAACACTTTTAGAACCGTTTAGACTTTCTATTTTTTGCACAAAGAAATTTAGAGTTCAGATTTAGATATGAGACAAAAAAATTGTTGGAAAGACATTGGGCTGATGCTCAAACATTCAAACAACTCCAATAGCATCTCCTAAAATGTACTAAGAATTTGAAATTTCATAATTTTTATTCGATTTTCTAAATCAGCTTCTCAAAAAAATATATCTAATGAATTTTATCAGTTTTAAGCTTCTTGTTCTTAAGCTGAAAATGCTCAGAAACACACGCGTGCTTCGGTGAGAATCCCTAGTTATAGGTCTCAGTTCTTGTTGCACTCAAAGTGTAATTGAGGATCGAAAAAGGAGTAATTCCTATCTATGTCCTTGTTTGAAAAGGAGTGGGCCCCAATAGCTCCTTGCAGCTAATGTAATGAAACGTCATGATAGCTAAGTTGCTCTTTAAATTGTCAGGGTTAGGTCATGTTAATTTTCGGTTTGTTTTATTTTTACATACCCGCAGGTTGTATTCCATACAACTCTATTAATAATACTTGTGACCAATCAAAGACATATTTTACTTCAGGACGTGATTGGCTCACGCAACTTCTTGAAAGTGCATTCTGTTTCTTTAGTAACATAATACAATACATTCATTATTCACTACATAGAATTGATGCGATGAAAATATTTTTCAGTTTCTTCGGTGATCAATTTATTAAAATTATAAGTCACTTATCAGAATTGGTAACTCAGACACGGTTTGTACTTAACTTTTATTAAATTGGGACTTCAAACTCCATGAGGACTCGATTTGGACTAGAAAAAAGAAATTTCATATTCGACTAAGACTCAATGTGAAAAACTCGTAACTGGACTAGAATTCGTTGTTGGATCGACTAGGTTCAGATTTTGATATGCCTCCAGGCTTGAAACTCACGTACCCAAAAACTTGCGACTTGATTTGGACTCGTATTTGGAGATATTGGACTTTACTTTTGAGACTTCTCTCGAACTTATCTCTCAATAATTGAGATTCTACTAGTGCTCGTAAAAATTACTTGTGAACAGTTCCTTTTACGAATATGCATGTATAGATATACTCGTAACGTTGAATTTTTGTTTGATATATGTCGAAATAATTCTAAAATAAATGTTATGCATTTATTATTAATTATTATCTATTGAACCCGTAGTTCCTCACAATTTCTTCTTCTTTTTCCTATCATGTTTATATGATCTATTCATATGGGTGTTACTAAAGAACTCTAGAGAAAGAGCAGTTAAGAGGAAAATTAACAATTCAATCTAAAAACAAGGAAGAATATGTTCCTAATACCGACCTATAATATCGTGTTACTGTTGTGACGTTGTCGCCCCAATTCTTCTTTTTTCAGTAGGAGGGAGACGGCCTGTTCAAACTGGCTGCGTGCGTTGAGGAACATGTTGCAGCTTCTAATTTTAAGCCAATTAGAATTGGACACTACTAAATCCTTCCTTAATTACATTGAGTGTTCACTCTTTGCTTAGAGTCCTTTAGGTATTACTATTTATTGGTGTCTACCTATATAAACCCTTTCATCATTGTATATGATTGTACCTGATTAATAGTCCTTATGTGTATATAGAATATCTTTACCATATTCCTCCACGATAACACTATTCATTCTCTCTCGGTCATTCTGGATTCTCTATATTCCGTTTGTGTCAAGCAACCTCGTCTCTCATCAAACACAATTATTCATATGGAAATGAACTCTCTTTGCTTTTGAATTCGATTTATATATATATGTTTGAAGATAAGTCATTTGACTGATTGAGAGGAAAAAATAACGCCCTTGTTTTATCATGGTTCATCATTTCCATACAAAGTTTTATGGTGAAGACACAACCTACTAGAATTTAATATTATAGTTGTATGCAAGGTGACTATATACAAGTGTGTCGATAAGAGATTTCTTTGCTTTTGTTTACTGGTTATTTTGATGACGTCACAGAGGAGTCAATTTAGGAGGAAATTCTATAAAACAAATTGTATTAAAAATAATATAGTATTTTATTTTCTCATCGAATAATACTATTAGTGTAAATTTTTATCCTTGGCCGATTACGGTACTAAAATTATTTTGTTTTTAATGAAAAATAGGTGAAAACATAAACTTTCAAATAAATATACAAAAATAATGGGAATTTGATAGATTTTTACAGGTTGCCACAGCACAAATAAAGCCTAGTACTTCTAGAAGAAGACATAACTCTTGGAATAATATGAGTTAACACTTAACATAAGTCAGTCAAAACACTGAATTTGGCTCCGTTGTGCCGTCATCAAAAAGTTGTCAGCTAACGTCAACCAGACTGCGTTGCAAGTTTCTTATAAACACACCTTATAAGTTATATATGGTATAGTTACCTTGGTTGTATGTATGTTTGTCCACTGATAAAAAGTGTAGGGTATTTATTTTAAAAACAGAGACAGAAACTGACTTTATCACTGTTATATAAGTTGTTAATAATTCTGAGTTACATACCTAGGGCCGTATTCCATTCTGATCAGACGAGGTTCCTAGGTTCTGGACATCAAGTTTGTTTTTTAGCTAATAAGTTTTTTTTTTTTTTCATAAGTCAACATCGATTCCACATGTCTCAAAGTTTTTTTAAGGGACAAGTTGTCGATTCGAAAGAGCACAAAAAAATTAAAAATCTAAAAATGAATTATTGTCCTAACCGAAAAAGGGAGAACACATATTGAATATGAATTAATAAAGGAAATTAGGAAGAAAATTATCGAGTCTGTCCTAGTACATATCTTTATTATGGCTGAAGGAGGAACACAATTCAAATGACTATGTTGTCTATCGACAAGTTTTACTCAATTCTGGTGTTATTTCAAACGTTAATAAAATAATTTGAAATAGAATATATATGTACGTATAATACGTATACGTGTAAACAAATCAAGCTCTATAATTTATATTTTATACAATTTCTTTTAAGTGGTTGATCCCTAATAACTTCCGCACATCATTGGATAAATCAAAAAATGGTAGTGGTTTATAGTATTCTTGACATTTTGTGACTAATATAATGGGGCTTGCTATATATCCTGATATGTAAAAAACGACTCCTTTACATCTTTAACAGTGTCGTTGATGTGAATATTGGCCACACTTCATTCACTATTTGTGTAAATTCATTAGGATCTTTTAAATGCAATACTACATTATAATAGAGTAGAAGATGGCCAAATGATATTATAACAATAAAAAAATCATCACAAAATAAACACGAAGCCTTGACTAAAAACAACAAGTACTTAAACTAAAAAAATATATATTTACTTGTCCTAGATGAAGATATTAGTTGTTGAAGAAAATAACTAACACATCCAATTATATCAATAGGTTTATTCTTTGTAACTCTGGATAGATACAATAAATATTATTAATTAATAATCATATTTATACTAATTTAATTAATGAGTTTCGATGTAATTGATACTACAAGTATAATAACTAGTGCTAATTTCTTGGAATTACGATTTTCTATTTATGAATCATTATTTTCCAAGAAAACTTATCCATAAAAGCCATCCTCAGAAAGTTTGTAAACATAATATTGTTTGCTTGATTCTAAGCGAATAGTATCAGCATATTTTAAAAATATTAACTATTAATTTTATGAGAATAAAATTAATAGTCAATTAATCCAAACAAAATTGTGTTGTATGAACAGTGAATGGATAATGACCAGAGTTGAAAATAATGCTATCCACCGGTATGTAAAAAAAAATCTAAAATTAACGTGGTAGCCCTGATAATTGTAAAGTGTTTTCAAGAAGAGCAGCTTGGCTGTCATATCTGAGAGTGTTGGAAAGAAAGTACAGACAAATCTTACACTGTAAAAAAAACATTTTCAAGAATAACTTCGGAGTGGATCTTAAACTCTAGTCTTTGTCCCACATTTGTCCCCATTGGTTTTTAAGGAATAACAAGACTATAGCAAAATATTGATGAGGAAACTATATAAACCTGTTGAATTACCCTTATGATCATGATTCAAAAATGTTAAAGTAATTTTAAAGTTAATCTTGGAAAATAAATTATCAAAACAATTTTTAAATTACAAGCTTGGTATACATTTAACATCAAGTAATATACATATAAATTATAATAGTAACAACTAATACAGAAAGGAATAGCACGTAGTTCTTGTAAAATACAAACGCTCGTTTTTAGCGTTTAAATCCTGGAGTAAAAGATGTCTTAGGTATGAACGTTAAAAACTCCAAATAAATTATTTCAATTATATCGTTGTAATGTATACACTCATCCTTAAGTTTATAACTATTACTTGTCTGTTACGACATGCACAATGGTTTCCGGTAAAATGATTGTGGTAAAATGGTTGCAACAAAAACGTTGGGGTAATATCGTTGTGTACATTATCATTGTGTGACAAAAACGTTGTGAGTAAAATAATCGTGAAGCCATATGATTGTGTACAATTTCGTTGCAATTTATATTATATTCGGACGATAAAACTATTGAATGATGAAGAAACGTGCCAGGATGGAACACTTGTAATCTATAATACACCCTGACCCACATGTTGTACAGTTTAAGTGATGGGCCCCAAGGTAGTTTAAACTCTACTGCCACTGCGTTTCTATGCACCAAAGAACCCTTCCAACATACTATAATATACCCTGGCCCACAAGTTGTTTAGGTGAACTGCTGTTCCCAAATGCAAGTTAAATTTGTTTAGCCTGCTTCCTGGAGCATCAAGGACCCCTTCTAATATCCCAAAATACATCCTGGCCCACAGGTTGTACAGTTGAAGTAAATAGGCTCCTAGGCAGTTTAAACTCCGCAGCCTCTGCGTTTCTAAGAACAAAGGAACCCTTCTTATATGCTATAATATACCCTGGCCCACAGGCTATACAGTTGAAGTGCTGGGTTCCAAGGTAGTTTAAACTCCAACACTGCCGCGTTTCTAAGCACCAAGGAACCCTTCTAACATGCTATAATGTACCCTAGCCGACAGGTTGAAATGTTGGACCCCAAGGTAAGTCTAATTTTCTGTGGCCACTTTCCTGAGCATCAAGGTAACCTTCTTATATCCCAAAAAACACCCCAGCCCACAGGTTCCACAGGTGAAGTGCTGGACCCCAAGGCAGTTTAAACTCCAACGCTGCAATCTTCAATTCAGGGATATATTCTTGCACTCTATTGCCGATAGAACCCATTCTCAATTTTATAATGATTTGATATACAAATAAAGGAATACATCATGCATCTGTAAAACAGAACTTTTATTGAAAATTGTGCGGAATAGCTAAGAAGATAAAAAATGATTTATTTAGGATTGCAAAATTTAAAGGGCTAATTATACGAATGAGCACTTTCAAAAAATTTACTCTAAAGTAGAATGTAAAAATCCCGAGTCGTCTCATACAAGGGAGGGGGGGGAGGGGTCTACGTGGAAGCAAGTAGTAAATGGAAGGATGAAGGACTCAACGAATAAAATGTGTATTATTATTGGCGAGATTCCTCTACATACTAAAAAGGTCAAGATGGATTGGTAAAATTATTATAAATATAAATTGTAAGTAATATTAATATGCTACGATATACAAATATCTAAGTAAAAATACATCACACCTGACCTATCACCTATTACTAATTAATATTAGAGTTTTAACCATGAAATGTTCTTTTGTTGCACACATCAAACATAACAACCAAACCCTTAGTTGACATAATATTCAACAAGAATGTATCAAACTGAAACAACCTTGTTGGTAAGTGTGAGTAGATATTCGTATGATATTGAAGTTGCATCACCACGCGAGCTAAATAGTTAATTAGTCAATAAAATAACATTCTAGGGTTAAAGAATTTTTTTATATCTAATTTGGAATAAGTGTGACTATTTATTTTATTCTATTAAACCAATCAACATACTTGTCAATTAAGAAAAATTATCATGTGACACAATAATTTAATTATCATCCACGAATAATCAAGATTTGTCAAAAAGTTACTAAATTATTAAAAAATTCTACAAAGATAATTCCATCTAGGTCTTTCCCAGGTTTCCGATCTATATTGTATATGATAATAATCCATGATGATCCTCGCTGAAATAAATGTTGTTCAAATGAATGCACGCTGTATATGTGTCTATAATTATTATGGCCACGGGCCAGTCTATATTTATATTCATGTAATAATATTGACATTAATTTTTTTAAATCCAAAGTATTTCAATGTAAGAGACTATGAGCTCACTCCCGTGTTTAAGAAAGATTTTACATAGTTTTGAATTGTTTTATTCAAACGTTAAGCATCAACATATAAACGAATTTGGCAAGGACAACCGTTGGGCCGGGGGTATATTACATTATTCAGAAGGGCTCCTTTGTGCTTAGAAACACGGCGGCAGTGGAGTTTAAACTGTCTCGGGGCCTAGCACTTCAACTGTACAACATGTGGGCCACGATGTATTCTGGAATGTTAGAAGGGTACCTTGATGCTTCAGGAAGCAGGCCAAACAAATTTAACTTGCCTTTGGGACCAGCAGTTCACCTAAACAACTTGTGGGCCGAGGTATATTATTGCATGTTAGAAGGGTTCCTTGGTGCTTAGAAACGTGGCAGTGTTGGAGTTTAAACTACCTTGGGGCCCAGCACTTAAACTGTACAGCCTGTGGGTCAGGGTGCATTATAGATTATAAGGGTTCCATTTTGGTACGTTTCTTCATCATTCAATAGTTTTATCGTCCGAATATAATATAAATTGCAACGAAAGTGCACACGGTGATATTGTCTTACAATGAAATTACTCACAATCTTATTATTCATAATGGCATTGCTCCACGATGATATTACCCACAACGTTTTTGTCACACAATGATAATGTCCACAACGATATTACCACGTAACAATTTTACCCCAACATTTTTGTCTGCAACCTTTTTACCACAATCATTTTACAGTGAACCATGCCAATACATAATATTGAAAAATAAAATAATGACAACTTCATACATATTATAACATAAAAGTCGTGAATGTGATACCCTTAATATTTAATGGAACTAAATCCATAACATTTTTTAAATATGAAAACCCCATAAAATTCTTTTAAATGGGCTATCATCTAAAAAAACTACGACGGATTCATATTTCAAAAAACATCAAAAACATGTTTAAGATTTAATTCAGACAATTAAAAGAAGATTAATGAATAATAATAGATAATATATTATGCCAAAGATTGTGATTCGGCATAAAAATGTTATTGTAGCAGTATGGAAGCATTACAATTATCATCCATGTCCTATTTATCTAATATATATTTAGAATTAAATATATTTTGGCAAATATGTGCATGAAGGTGTCCCATAAAATTAAAAGTAATTTTTCAAAAATGCATACCCTCATTTTTTTCTATTTAATCTCAGCTACTTAAATATTTAAAAAAATGTCTTTAAGACAACGATAAAAGGTCCCGACGAGAGCTTAAAGTCAATTGGATAAATGGACCGATAAATTTACATTCAAATGAAGATTAAATCTAAAGTACCTATCATAAATGGATTTTAACTCGTTTGACTATTAGAAAATAGATGTATGTGTGTTGTGTAAAACTTTAGTTTGTGTAAAGTGATAATGTTGAGTTTATCTTTCAGAATTGATCAATAATAGGACTCAATTTCATAGATTAGGATTATTTTTACTTAATAACACAACAAAGTAATGTTTTTGGAACACTTTTCTTTTAAGTGTTTAATTTAACATCCAGGATAGGAACACAACGTAGTAGAAAATGCTTTTGTTCCTCATCCGCTGTAATTAAAACATGGAAGTCTTTTGTAAACTTTTGAAATATATCTCAGCCGTAACATTATCTGTTCTAAGTATCGACAATTTTTTCCAGCTTCAATCCAAGCAGAATTACTATCCCATAAAGATAGAGCTTCACAAAGAAAATAATCTTCAATTTTGAAACGGGAAAACAGATTCATGCTTTTGACCGATATGAAGTAATATATATTTTTTTATCTTAAATCAAATTTCATATAATGATAGACGAGTTGTTAATGAAACAATACATAAAGTTATCACTAGATTTAAAAACATTTATGCTCCAAACCAAGAACCATCAAATGTCTTTTTGCATGTCCCGAGATATTTTCATTATTCAAATTTACGACCATTTTTTCTGTAGCTTCTTGATCGACATCATCGTTGAGGAATGAATGGGCAGTAGCTTCATCAGTAAAATACCATTATTGATAACTTAGTTTCATCAATCAGCTTTTGATATTGTTTCGTCTATTTTTTCGAAAGCTTTCAATAATTTTAACAAGCACAAATTATTATATGGTGCTTTGACTGCTAAAATGCATTGAAGGCAAGGCTTGACATACATTGTTACAATTAATAGACATATATCTAATAATACTATTTTATCGTCTTTATTTATTCTAAGCTGGTAACTGAATAAAAATATTTTCAGAGAGTATAATTTGTCTGGCCATGCAACGAGGTTGGTGCATGGCACCAGGAGGTCTTTTTTTTTTGTTATTGTCTCCACCTAAAAATATAATACATAAATCTATGAGCTCCATGTAATCATCTCCCATATATATATATATTTTTTTTTTTTGATAGTTAACTGCGATAATATTCTAATAAATCTTCAATTTCCGAAAGTGATAGGTTACTTTGTAAGGAGTCTATTTTGAAGGAATCTATATTTTTCCAATTATCTTTTAATTTTTGAAGGAAATGAATATTTGAACTTGTTACATTTTTTATTTTCACTTCCGAAACATTTTTTAAAATCAATTCATGAAGATGATGACGAAAAGTAAATAAAAGTATATTTCTTTCAAATTTTTGCTCCGGCAGCATAAAGGTACCATTAAGACGACTTGTATTTGGAGCTGTGGTATCTATCAACAGTAGAAAACTTGCATATTTTCATTGAGTTCCCAGTCTAGGATTGCTTTTCATATGTAAAGACAATCGGCAAACTTTCTTCTTTCCTCTTCTAGGTATTCAAAGACGGCAGTAATTTTCCATCCCAAAGTAAAGCTACAACATCTGGTACTTTGTCTTTAGAATCAATTTTTAGGGCGTTCCCCGATATTTTCTTGGATCACTTTGTATCCGTGGGATAGAAGATTTACTAATAGGAAATTCATGAATATTCAACTCCAATGAATCAATAGTTGCTTCCGGAATAAAGACTATATCTCTCATACTTAAATGACAACTACCTAATCCAGCTACTAAGTTTGGAGTAATTGTTGTGGGTCAGGGTGTATTTTATGATATTAGATGGGTACCTTGATGCTTTGGAATGTGGCGGCAAATAAATTCAAATTCCCTCGGGGCCCAGTAGTTTATTTACACAAACTGAGGGCCATGGTGTATTATAGCATGTTAGGAGGGTTCCTTGGGGCTTAGAAACGGAGGGGCGATAGAGTTTAAACTTCTTTGGGGTCCAGTACTTCGCCCGTACAAACTGAGAGATGGGGCTTATTTTGGGACATTATAAGGGTTCCTATATGCTCAAGGAAGTGGGAGCGGATAAATTTAACTTTTCTTGGGGCCAACATTTTACCACACAACCTGTGGGCTAGGGTGATTATAGTATATTAGAAGGGTTCCATTCTGACATGTCTCATAATCATTCCATAGTTTTATCGCCCGAATATAATATAAACTGCAACGAAATTGCATACCATAATATTTTCTTGCAATGAAACTACTCACAATCATATTACTTCAGGATGTTAACCACGACGTTTTTGTCCCACAATGATAATGTACACAACAATAGAACCACACAACGATATTACCCCAACGTTATTGTCCGCAACCTTTTTACCAGACACCCATTGTACATGTTTTGTACAATTTAGAAGCTATTCAAAAAATATAATAATAATTAATTTAAACCATTTTTATAATCGTATTTAAAGATTGAAATTGGGGTGAGTGAGGATACTTGTTACGGAGTAGGCATGTTACACTGCCAATAACTTTCAAATATAAAGTTATATAACCACCCTGTTCATATACAATTGAATATCTTCCTTTGTTTATCAAATCAACATAAAATCCGAGTTGTCTTACAGTGATAGAGAATTTCGACATTGGAATTTTTGACAAAAAAAGTAAACATTTTAGGTAAGTGTTTGTTCAGATATATTTGGATTATAAAACATGGGATTTTAATTTTATTTTATTAAATGTCATAGTCTAGGATGTTGTTCATTTAATTAACAGGCTTGTAATATATTATTTGTTTCAATATTTAGTTCCCATTATTTATTTTGATTCCAACACTATGGAGGAGACTTGCTACTCCCCATTTTTATTATATATATTATATTTAATTTTCTTTTTTTAGTGTAATTTCATGTTATAGTTTAATTATCAATCATTGTAAATAGTAGATTTTTTTTTGTTAACTATGCTCTATTTCTGTTAATGTTTTATTTGTTTATCTAATATAAGTATTTGCTTTATGCTGACAAACTGTAATAAAAAGTAAAATAAATGTTTCAAAATAACAAATGCCTGTTTTGACATGTTTCCTCCTCTTGTAACATGTCTCATTGTACTCTGTATCATGTATCCTCCCTCTTACTCTTATCAAGGTTAATAGAAATACAAGGTTAGACAATTATGTAATCGGGCTTGCTAAAATTTTCAATCTGATGTATTGTATCGACTGGCGGACATGTAGGCATTCACGATATACCCATCGGATAGGCATCCTACTCTCTCTTAACAGTTGTCTTTAGGTCATTCTGTGGGAAGTATGATTAAGCTCACTACGCTCCTGATCGCGTAGTCGAGGGGTGACAAATCAGGGGAGGATGGGACCACATTTTGGAAGACCAAAATTGCATGAGGTTCTCCTTACCCCACTTTTGAGAAATGATTGTTTTATGGCCAGGAGTACTGTCTTGTTGGCAAACATACTTCTCCCCCTTGAAGTTTTCATCAATCTAAGGCTTGATAACTAATTTTACGACTTCCAGATATTCTTTGGTCACAATTTTTAGCCCATTTTGGAGCCCAATATGGGGGTATTCGCTTTCCGTTGGAGGCCACTGCCTCGAGTATAGTAGTGCGTTACCCACAAAGTAAGTGAGGTCCTCAATGCTGGCTAAGAGATCATAGATGGAAATTCCCAAGATCTCAACAATCTTGCACTTAGGCACTTGGTTTTAAACAAGATCGGTCACCCTTTGTCTTTTGGACTCCTCCTTTGTAACACTGCTGGTTATGATTATGGTGCAACTATAAAAGTTATGCTACGTAACCATTTCTATCAGATTACGATCCAAGATTGAGAACAAAGTAAGTAATTCAGAGACTATCCCAGACGCAATCGAAAGAAATAATATTAGTTTCGAGTCCATGTCGTTACCGTTATTGCATCTCTCAGCCTTTCCTTTAAAAAAGCTCAAAATCAGTTGATAGTAGTTAGCAAATTCTTTCCATCTTTAGAATTATTATTAAATAATTGTTGGGAATCATTCGGAGGATGTATTCTACCAGATATTGAACTTGGCGTTATCAATTGAATTTTCAGCAATTTAAGAGTTGTAACAATTAAGTCTTGCAAATTATTTTTTCATCGAATATGGACCTACAATTTTCGGAGATGGAATTTAGTCCGTCTACCGATTAATAATTGCTTATGACTGATGTAAAAATCTGGATATAATTAAATACTTTTTCGGACAAATTCTATCTTTACATATATGTATCTTTACCACAACGGATGTCCTTCAAGCTTACATACGCTAATTTATGAAACAAACAGAGCCCCACTGGCAATGAGTTTACTAAAGGGCGTTATTTTAACATAACCTTGTTTTACAAAGGCCAACTTTTTATTTTTAAAGCCGAAACAAACGCAACCTCGCAGCTTGGTAGGAATTTTTGATACCAAGATTGAAAGACCTAAAGCAATAATAAATAATATATATTAATAAAGCAAAGTTTATCTGTCTGAATGTATACCAAAAAGTTACCGGGTGTAACTGTATAAATTGTTCTAGTTTTGATCTAAGAAATAACAATATAGTCATATTAATGAAATACTACATGTGTGTGTACAAATAGCATCGAACACATATACAGGGTGTACTGTATATAGCGCTCTCTGACGTAAAAAAACTAATATTTTTTTATATAAGAAATATTAATTTAGTCGTATTAGTGAAATATTGCGGGCAGGCCTGTGCAGGTAACAAGATCACTGTTTCAGTTTTCTTATTGGTTTCTTACGTATACCATAATTAATATGCATTTTCAGTGTATGTTAAGATTTGAATAAAATAAAAACGCTGGTATGTCACAATGAATTTTGTTTGTTTTGTTAGTGAGGGCTTGATACACTAAAGTACTCATCACTCATCCCATCGTATTATTATTTTTTAAACTCTTATATTATTTTTTCATTCTAGAATTCAATTGATTAGATATTGCTAAAGTTGATAATATTGTAGAGAAAAACGCGTGTAAGGAGAAGGGGGGAAAATACATATGGTATCATTGTTTAAAATAAAGATGCGATTATCATCTGCCTGCTTTATTATGATTTTTGAGGGTATAACGAAAGTATTTATTAGCAAAATGTTTAATGAAGATATACTACGTATAATTGCCTTATCCGTTACAGTAGACTTGAAAGCGTCACACTCCATGAAATTGTAATTAATTATGAACCTTATTCTCAGAATAATAGCTAATGAAACGACAAAGTAGAGTATTTCGAAATATATTTGAAGTTTCAAGTTTAAAAAAGAAGGCTTTAATTAAATATAATCTACATAATAAAAAATATACCATCATACATTTATGTTAAATATACAAAATCCAACAATTAGAATAAGATAACTAATAATAACAATAAATTATATATACAGAATATTCAAATAATAGATTGATCCAAATAATATTTTCTTGTTCTGACATCGGAATCCAGTTAAATATGTCATATCTTTAGGTTGCAAGACGCAAGCGAGACGTGGAGTTTAATCAACCGATGAAATCTAACTAATTATTAATAATAAAGTAAATGTCAAAATCATAAAATTAGACAATAAATATACTAATAAAAAAAATGTTAGAAATAAATCCATCTTAAAGATTTAGAGCAAAAGCTAATTATGTAGTAAGGTCCGGCGATATTACTCTTTATTAAGAGCATCAAAAAAGATATTTTCCCTGTTATTTATGCTTATATAACAACATACTATTATCATGAAGGATATACACAATTGCTAATTATAATGCTACACCCAATGTAACTACCCCTGTTGTTGTGACCATTTAATCAGTTGTTTTTGCCTTTTATGAGTTTTCTGAACACCATTTCTTGGAGCCTATCAACCATAGCTAAGCCTTAAGTGATAAAAAAAGTAATATTTATTGACTATGTAATATTGGAAAACCTAATTATCATACCCAAGTCTTTAAGTGAAGAAACTAGTCTCAGACAAACTAGTTGCGAACCATCCAAAGCTACTACCCCAGTTGCTGTGACCATTTAAGCAGTTGTTTTTGCTATTTAATGAGTTGTGTATCATAATTCTTGATATGTTTAGCTAAAATATAATCATATTTTAGGGTTAGATTTAAGAAAAATTGAACACTTACTGTTAGATGGTACAAAATTCAGAGTTCCATTTCGAAATTAGTAAATATTTTATACTTTTTACTGATAACTTGATCGTCATTTGGTGTGGATGACTCAAAACATTTTTATATGTATTTCTATAAATGACATCAGTACCAAGATCCTCCATTAATTTAATGATGGTTCCTCGGGAAGGGATAGGTTTACCCGTTTATTTTTCCATACATTTTTTGAACTTAAATGATTAGGAATGGATAAGGTTATATTACATGCAATAAGCATCTTTGTGAGATCAGAGTTAAAGTTTGACTTGATATATTAATCTTTAACTTGATTTTATAGATGAATATCCATACTCTTGATATGAGATGAGGATAATGAGTGGCGTGTAATTCTAGACAGGGGACTAAAGGCACATTTATTTCGACAAATCCGACAAACATCTGTTTCTCATCCGGTAGGTAATTCCCAAATTCCTGGGCCTCCATTTTCAGAAATCCAGACAGAAGGCGACGTTATTTTAGACATTTTATTCAGTTCTCTATCGACTATCACCATCTAATATTATATTAATATTGAATAATAAAGGAGGGAATGATAACGTCCTTGATTGATAGAAGAAGATGTATATTATTTAATCAATGATGCCATAAGTATTTCTTCTCTTCTCCTCGCACACTTTTCTATTCTTACCAAAATTATCACCCTTAGCCCTAAGTATTTCTTCTCTTCTCCTCACACGCTTTTCTATTCTTACCAAAATTATCACCCTTAGGTATTGCTTAGTTATGTGTGAGCGTACTCATGAAGGACGGCGAAGTAACACTCATGATTTCTTGGGGAGTTATCTTCCATATTATTTTTAGCGGACGCCTAATTTCTTTGGGCAAGGCCGAGTACTACTGCTATTATTATATACTCACTATTATTTCAATGCAGAAAACGAAACTGTTCCTGCTCCAAAATACTAGAAAACGTTAGACGTTCGAAGACCCAATGCTTCCTGATGTTATTTATTCCATTTTATAATAATAATGAGTAAAAAGACTTGAAAATGAGGATTGGATGATCTACAAATTATGTTAAATTGTTATGGGAACTCTTATTTGAATGCTTAAGATATTTATATTTCCCTCCATTTGGTCACACCTGAACCAAGATAGTTAGTGAAGAACTAGCTAGGATCAATATTAAGAATAATTGTTTAATATTTGAACTCATTATTAACCTAAACGAATGCTTAATAATGCCTCTGAAAATGGGTTTATTTCTACCTTCAAACCCGGGAACGTCTGGTTACCCTAATATTAAGTAATATTATTCGAATAAATTTCAAAAACAAACTTATATTTTGAAGTTCCTGGCCTAAGCTTTTACCAACGTTTTCAACAAATTGGACAAGTTAAGCTCAAACTTTTGAAGATTTTTAATCAAACTTTCATTAACCAAGCTTATAGTGTATTTATGAACTGCAAAGCTTCCTTCTTCCATCTTCTCCCTCTTTTATTGTAATGATTTGATATGTGTTATGAAAATATATGTAAGGTACTTACTTTATAAGTCTTAGTATAAATACCATGGCAGTATTGTAGATTTCAGAGTAGTCGATAATATACATGTGGTCCTTGTCCATTGTCTTATTCCTAAGACGTTCCTCCTGTTTCTCTCAGTAGTCCTGAATTCCTGTTATTAAATAGCTTGTGTCTAACGCACCTCGTCAAGACACAACAAAGCTAATACCCAGCATAGACTTGTTTACTACTCTAACTAAAAGATTGGGGGGAAAAAGGTCTTTGCAGTTTATTTTACAGGATATAAAAATATGTTTGAAATTTTTAAAGCTCATCAAAATTCACATGTTGTGCTTGAGTTGTAGTGGGGTGGGAGGAGGTCATCCCCCATTACAATGAAAATGGTCTAAAATCATGCTTTAAAATAGCACTTTAACTAACTGTATGGAAATGTTGTCGCGAAAATCTATTTGAGAACCTTTGTGCAACATGAATCTGAACAAAGTCATAAAAAAAAAAAAAAAAAAAAAAAAAAAAAAAAAAAAAAAAAAAAATCCTAGTACAAACTTGTATAAAATATACTTGTAAACTAGGTGTAGGTACATATACTAATAACTAAGGACGATGCTAACTTTTATCATTTTGGGGGACTTAGCCCCAAAAATTATCAACACCGTAAAATAATTGCTAACATAAATAGGCTTATTTTTTAAATATATGATACAAATTCAGGGGAAGAAATTTTTTAGAGGGGATTAAACCTCTGTCCTCCCCAAGGAGCTACGGACACCCTGCCCATAACTTTACCAATAATTTAGAATTATTACTCTTGTATATACATTAGAGTGGTTTTTATTTTGGCTTTTTAAAATTGAGGTTCTTTAAAGTCTCACAATGTTCGTTATGGTCTAAAGATATCATTTGTAAATTTTGAGCTTTTTTGAAAAATATTTAGGGATTGCTCAGCGGCCCTAAAGGTTCGAAAAATTACATTTTTTTTTTTACAAAAAGTTATATTTTTGTATTTAGTATCATGTATGTACTACGTATAGCAAACAACAAATTTAATTAAAATCTTTGCTAAATAAATGGAATAATTTTGATAAAGATCCAGTTTTTTTTTGTTTTTTTTTATTCACTGCTCCCGTTATATGTACAAAGCAATTACGTAAATAAATATACATAAATAAACATTATAGTTTAAAAGATCTAGTAGTATTTGACTGATATTTACCATAATTTGAAAGTACGTATATTTTTTACTAAAATAAATTAAAATGGGTGGGGTTTGATGTCGTTTACCTTGGTGAGCTTTATTTGAGGAAAAATGTCTGTATAATCAAATTTCATAAGTAAATCAAAAAACTATGTAGAATGAAAAAAGTATGCATATAAAATTTAGTAACAGTTACTTTTATATATATATAAAAGTTACATCTTAAGTTATTTAAGGTCGAAGTCAAATGTGGGCTATACCAATATATATATATATTTTTTTCCTGAAGGTCTATGATATTTCCATCTTGATAAATATATGTATGGAGAGTTTGGTTCACTGATGGAATTTAAAAATCCCTTTTTTGTTATCATTTCAAATAGACAATAAAATTAATTATAACAAAACGAATGAGAAAATATCATAAAGTGGATTTTTCATCCCATCGGCAAACCTACCTACAGAGCAAATAAATTTTGCGAAATAGGTACATTTCACTATGGCTTGGATATTGACAAGACAATGAGCGCCGTTTCTTCTTTCTGTTCATTTGACACAAAAATCTATTAGCCATTACTATCCTTTGTGTCTTCTTGACCATCTGGATATTTCTTAAGAGCTAAACCCCAATTCGAATTGGCAAAAATTAAATTTAAAAAAATAAAATTTAACCATCTGATAAGTGCTATTCTAAATGAAATATTATATTAAGTGTCAAATTATAGTCTAAATAAGTGTCTAGACTTTCAGAAACCCTATTTAGATTTGAAGACATTTTTAGTAGAGCAGTACACTGGTTCAAAAGAAATGCCATTAAATGAACACTCTGGAATATCTTCTAAGATAACAACATCGTTATATGCGAAATGGAAATTAAATCTCGGGATCTCATAAACGAAATAACTAAGTGGCACATATTTGAAAGAATCCTCAATAAAGCACATGATCTTAAATTGTCTACTTCCATCTTAAAAACATCTAACGCAAGCCTTCGAAAGATATTCATATGAAGAATTGATTAAGTGTGCATGAACGGAAGAAAATATCTTGCAATTGATCTGCTCTATTTTAAAGAACATGAGCTTATTGAAGAGAAGGAACCCGATCAAGAGATCAACCTTATTAAGAGAGAAAATAAACGTAATAGTCCTCATCAAACCCTTCAGATTTTCCCGAAAGTCTTCAAAAAAGAAAATCAGTAAATCTTCTATTCAAAAAATCCATATAGGTTTTATAAATCAAATAACTATAGCTAAAACTCTTGGATATTTTAGCTCATCCCCAAATTTCAATACAACGCCTCTAAATGACTCAAATATAAATTAGGGGTTTGACTTTTGTTAAAGATTGATTATATGTTGACTCAACACGTATTCTGAATTAATCTTAAGCGAAATAATAAACGTTGTGTAATCACTGTGTGAGCTGAAGTAAAATAATTTGCTTTCGCCTTTTGTCATATCGACCTTAACAAATATGTTTTTTTTTGCATATAATAAAGCATTATAATAATATATTGAAAAGTGATTGAATTAAATAAATATTAAGGGAATTAATCAATACTATACTAATTAATACACCACGTGTTTACCTACATATGATTTGGTCTAAAAAACTATTTATTGGGGAGTGAGAGACAAAGCAATGACGTAGTGTTTATTATTTCTCTAAATAACAGTTTTAACTCTTTTTATTACAAAATTATAGATATTATTTCTCTTCCAACATTTTACAGAGAGTGTCGGATTGTGGATTGACTACTGTAAGTATAGGTTAACCGATTGCTATGAAAAAGTGGAGAAACCATAGAGATAAAAAACATGGAGTGATGATGTGAAGATGAAGTTGATACCATAAAAAAAGAGTATCGTTGACCAAAATATTCAAATTTTAGTTGTTATATATACATATATATATAGAAGAAAGAGGTTTTTTTAAAAATATTTGTATATTTAAAACTGTATATTTCGTTTGATTCTAATTTTTTAATGGAAATCTTCAGTTTTTATAAAAGTATAGGATGATTCCGTATTCATGATTACATTTAATTGATGTATAAATAACACTATTATCTATTGTTTTGGTCATTTAACTTTTGGATTTAAAAAAAATTCCTTACTTTTGCTTGGGGTAACTAGTCTATGTAGTTTATCTCTACGGGCACTTCCAAGGTTGAGTAGATTCCTTGTCTTATTAGTTATTAGGAGTACATATCTATAAAATTTGTCTATTTTTTTTTTTGTCAAAGCCGAGCAATATCCGAGCAACGTTGGGTACTCCAGCTTGTATTAAATAAAGCTACTAGGTGTATGATAACAACTAATTTTAATTATATTTAACTAAAAAAGTATGGAGTCTATTTTGATTTGTGAAATTTTATAATTAGTTTTGTATACAAATTCAATTGTTTTCGATATATATTATTTTGGGGTTTTTAAATGCATTCTAAATGCACCCTCGAAAGCTGACGAAAAAATTCATTTTTACAACTACATTATGCATGTATCTATTTGTTTAAATTCTAGTTATTTTAGACGGGAAGCAGCGCTGATTCATTTAAACAAAAAAAAATTCTACGTGTTGACAAAAAGCAACTGGAAAACGGAAAAAAAAAAAAAAAAAAATACTGAAAGGAAGAAGAAAAAAAAGAAGAGAATAATATCGAGTTTGCCTTCCAGTTCAAGAATTTCCTTAGTGCTCTAAGCTTCTCTCTCTCGGCTTTCTCTTAAAAGAAAGAGTGAATACTTATTTAAGACTTACTCCTTACTTTATAGGAGATGAGTATCCCCGAGGTAAACAGACTGGTTCATCCAAGCAATGCTTATTATTAAATTTATAAATATTTTCTTTAGTTTTTAGGTGGATTTACGATTAATCTTGCATTTATTACTAATGGATTTGCCTTGGCCTATCCCACAATTGCATTGAGTCAACTCACCAATAATGGTACTGAATCATGCTCATTTGTTATGAGCAAGGAAGAGGGATCCTGGTTCGGTATGAGTTTAGAGATTGATGTTTTCAAAAAAAAAAATCCTTTATCCTCTTTTTTTTAGCTGGACTTTTGGGCATCGGAGGTATTTGTGGGAGTGTGTTCTTCGGAACTTTGATTGGCCAAAGAATTGGTAATCGAAAGACTCTCCTCTTGGCAGCTATTTTAGACATTATTGGATGGCTTCTTATTGCATTTGCTGTGAATTCTCCAATGATGATGGGAGGACGATTTTTAAATGGTGTTTTTGTTGGCACAATAGGCCCTAGTGGATACACCTTCCTATCAGAAATAATGCATCGTAAACATCGAGCTTCTTGTTCACAAGCAACTTCTGTTGCAATTAGTGCTGGGATGCTAGTCACTTATGGACTAGGGTCTGTGATTTCATGGAACCTCCTTGCGATTGGATGTGGTATTTCTTCAGTTCTGTTCTTTATCATGTTACTTACAATGCCAGACTCTCCATATTGGAATGCCTCTATCGGAAAAATTGAGGAAGCCAAGAAATCTTTAAGTCATTTCAGGTCAAAGAAGGACGATGTGGAAGAAGAGTTCAAAGAAATCATGGAAGGAATACAAAAATCCATCAAAAAAGAAAAGATTACATTCTTCGAGGCCATGAAGTTACTCTTCACGGATGAGACATGCTACAAACCTTTCATAATATTAAGCGTTTTGTTCTTAATTCAAACCCTTTCTGGGTTGTATGCAGTTATTGCTTATGCTATTCAAGTATTGGAAGAGTCCAGGACTCCTATTGATACAAATTTGGGCACAATTATCTCCGGAGCAATGCGACTTTTTTTTGGAACTCTTGCAATTCCCCTCTTCTTTTATCTACCTCGTAAAACACTAATGTACATTTCCACTGGCCTTGCTTGTCTCTCTATTTCCTCTCTGGGCATTTTGGGTCTCCTAGAATTGGAAACAAATACATTTACCACATATTTTCCCGTTGGTGCAATTTCTTTATATATGGTGTCATTTACATTTGGATTCCAGAGCATTCCTTTCCTCTATCTTGGAGAGTATTATCCACCTCATGTGAGACAGCACTTGGCAGGCTTAACCTCCACCTTAAGATTCTTAGGGTTTTTTATCATGCTCAAATTATTTCCTCAAATGATGGAGTTCTTTGGACCAAATTATACATTTATTTTCCTAGGACTTGTATGTCTCTTTGCTGGAATTTACGCCAAAGTAGTTCTCCCTGAGACAAAGGGGCTTACTCTGAATCAAATTCAAGACCTATTCCGAACCAAAAAGGAATGTTCTGATGTAGAAACCAACAGATTATAAGAGGTTCTTCCATTTATATGTGATGTATTCTCCAACTTCTTGGTGCATTTTCATGAGTAGATATCGAAATAATCAATGAAGTTTTTATACAATACAGTTGCAATTAATACTGTTTATATGTTTATATTAAATTTTTTATAACACATTCATTAAATATATATCGGATTTTTGAAGAAGGTTTAAAAATGTTGATAACTTTTGTTTTGGAGATTATAACTTATTTTTGTGATTCGTTAAATTGGTGAAAAAAAGAGCTTGGAGTAATAAAGAAAGTATACTATTTTGCTAAAATATTTAATTTGTTGAATAAACCAAGATTTAGTAAAATTTTACAATTTAAGTATTGTAGCTCAAAAGAGGCATTGCAACACAAAAGATCTCTCAATAAAATTATATTTTCATGACTATAGAGTTCTATGAATGTGTTTTTCTTCATTGAAATAAATAAAGTATACATATCATAAATTGATCACAAAATTTAATATCTTTATTTTGAAAATATGATATATTGTTTGAATTTTCTTCACTCTTATATGCTTGGAAAATTCTTTTGAACCCAAATATTTAGATATTTAAATCACTTTCTAGGACATAAAAGCAAAGTTTGGGGGATTGACCATAGATAAATAATTATGTATGAGTTGGTGAATATCTTGACCTGAGTTTTAGCTTTTAACAAAGAGGAATGTAATAGTAGGGAAGATATGAAGAAGGAGAAAAGTTGGAAAGAAACGACACTCACAGTATATCCTTACAGTTAGTGAATAATGATGTATTAGTTCTTATTTAGTCCTGAAGACTGCAGTCCCGACTATTTAGGTTTATTTTTATTTTTATTTAGGTCTGTTTATTTTGGTCCTAAAGCGTAAAAATTATGAAATTCGGTCCTCGATGACGTCATTCAACTTTATTTATTTTTTTAAATCAGTTCTAGTACTGACATTCCGGAGGACTGGACCGAATAAGTAAGGACGACAGACACAACATGAATTAGAGTCAACAATCCCAATAGGCAATCATTTTTTTCTTCTTTTCGAAATATTGTTTTACATCAATTGCTCATGTTAAAAAATCAATGAGTTGAGTTAACTTGAATAGTTCAAACTTGTTCTTCAAACCAAGGGCATCCCTACTCAATCCATGTGAATAGCAGTTAAATTTTTCTACACGAGCTTTATATTAAAAAAGACGTTTTCGTCATAATGTCAAACGCAATCAAAAATAACATGAAGTATTTTTTTAAATGTGGGGGAATAATATGACAATCAGAGAGTACTTAAGAGATAAGCAGTATATGATATGATCAAAAATTGATAATCCTGTAGAGAAAAACGCGTGCAAGGAGAAGGTGGGGGGGGGGGAAGACTTATGGTATCATTGTTTAAAATACTGATGTGATTATCAGCTGCCTCCTTTTGAAAGTATAATGAAAGTATTTATCAGCAAAATGTTTAATGAAGATATACTACGTATAATTGACTTAGACGGTTTTTATCAGTTGCAGTAGATTTGAAAACGTAACACTCCATGAAATTGTAATTCATTATGAACTATATTCTCAGAATAATAACTAATGAAACGACAAAGTAGAGTATTTCGAAATATATTTGAAGTTCCAAGTTTAAAAAAGAAGGCTTTAATTAAATATAATCTACATAATAAAAAATATACCATCATACATTTATGTTAAATATACAAAATTAAACAATTGGAATCATATAACTAATAACAATAAATTATATATACAGAATATTGAAATAATAGATTGATCCAAATAATATTTTCTTTTTCTGATATGAACTCAGTTAAATATGTCATAACTTTAAGTTGCTAAACAAAAACCAGACGTGGAGTTTAATCAAAAAGATCATCACCCATTTTTCCTAATGTGGAAGTTGCTATATATGCACAGGATAGATATCGATGAGATCTAAATAATTATTAATAATAAAGTAAATGTTAAAATCATAAAATTGGACAATAAATCTACTAATAAAAAAATTATTATAATTGAATCCATCGTAAAGATTTAGTGCAAAAGCGAATTATGTAGTAATGTCCGGCCATATTACTCCTTATTAAGAGCATCAAAAAATATTTCCCCCGTTATATATGTATGCCTATCTAACAACATACTATTATCATGAAGGATACACACAATGCAACTACCCCCGTTGTTGTGCCCATTTAAGCAGTTTGTTTTTGCCTTTTATGAGTTTTCTGAGTACCATTTCTTGGAGCTTATCAACCATAGCTAATCTTGAAGTGATAAAAAAGTAATATTTATTGACTATGTATGGAAAACCTAATGATCATACCCAAGTCTTTAAGTGAAGAAACTAGTGTCAAACAAACTAGTTGTGTACCATCCAAAGTTAGTACTCCCATAGTTGTGACCACTAAAGCACTTGTTTTTGCCATTTAATGAGTTGTGTATCTTTATTCTTGATAAATTTATCTAAAATAGAATCATATTTTATGGTTAGATTTAAAATTAAAAAATGAATACTTACTGTTAGATAGAACAAAATTCAGAGTTCCATTTCGAAATTAGTAAATATTTTATACTTTTTACTGATAACTTTGATCGTAATTTGGTGTGGATGACTCAAAACATGCTGAAAATTATCTCAACTTCACAATTAACAATGGGGAATGATATCATTAACAACATCCTCCATTAATTTAATGATAGTTACTCGGGAATGGATGGGGTTACCAGTGCATTTCTCTATAATTTTTTTGAACGTAAGATGATTAGCAATGGATAAGGCTATATTACATGCAATAAGCATCTTTGTGGGATCAAAGTTAAAGTTTGACTTGATGTATTCATCATTAACTTGATGTTATAGATGAATATCCATGCTCTTGATATAAGATGAGGATAATGAGTAGCGTTTAGTTATATAAATGGACTAAAGCACATTTATATCTACAAATCCGACAAGCCATCTGTTTCTCGTCCGGTAAGTATTTCCAAATTCCTGGGCCTTCATTTCCAGAAATCCAGACAGAAGGCGACATTATTTTAGACATTTTATTCAGTTCTCTATCGACTATCAGCATCTAATATTATATTAATATTAAATAATAAAGGCGGGAATGATAACGTTCTCGATAGAGGATAATGTTCATTATTTAATCAATGATACCATCAGTATTAACTTAATTTATATTTTTAGTCTCCTTGATTTCCAAAATAATATTTTTTGTGTTTTGGTTATAGAATAATGCCCCTTATATGACCTTCCCGAAAATCAGTACCCTGTGTTAGCTTAACCAAATTCAAAAGAGGCATCTATGCATAGTTTCAGGTCCAATGGTGTGGGCATACAGGCATAAAGGGCACATACACAGACCCACACAAACTCTATTTTATATATATGTTACGGGCAATGTGGAAAATCGGGCATTTTTTAAAATGCCCCGGCAATATGTGCAAAATAACCGGGTAATCTATAAAATTTCCAATAGAATGGTCAACGGTAATTTTAACTTCTTTTACATGGTCAGGTGAAATGATTGTGGGTAATTTGATTATGATACAATTTCATTGCAAGCAATTTGATACTCTAGTTTATTTTCATTGGAATTTATATTGTATTCACACTATCAAACTATTCTATGATCAGAAATTTTCACGATAAACTCAATTTTATTTCGCAAAATAACCCAGCCAAGAGGCTGTGTAGGTGGACAGCTGGTCCCTAAGGGGATCAAAATCTATAGCTACCCCTATCATGAGTATCAAGGACTCTTTCTAATATTCTATGATATACCCAGGCCACAGGTTGTGCAAGTGAACCCTAGGTTCAATGAGTGAATCATTACCCACTTCCACCGCTTCCCTGAGCACAAGGATTACTTTTGGTATCCTATAATACAACCCACCCACGGTTTGTGCAAAATAACCGTAGGTTCAATGAGTGAATCATTACCCACTTCCACCGCTTCCCTGAGCATCAAAGATCCCTTTCAATATCCTATAATACACTCAGCTCATGGATTGTGCAAGTGAACAAGTGAGCAAGTCGAAAAGGTGTGTTATTAGCTACCGCTACCACTTCATTCAGCATCAAGAACCTTTGTTATTTACACAACTCAAGGGATTGAACTTTTTTTGGTATTATACTTAGCAGTCTCTGTAAAGGTATGTGTAACTTTGGTGAGGGTTTATGACCGTCATTCGTCTCCTCTGCAACCGGAGGGTTCAAGTGTTTTTTAATACTAAAATGTAAGCCAAAAAGGTGAGTAATATGAATTAACGTGATAAAATGGGTGTATATCAGGATGACTACAGCAACAGGTAAAGAACTAATAAAAGTTTACATTAGATTTGTGGATCCTATTTAATAATATTCGAACTTTAGGGTTGTATATTCCATATTACTTTCTTCAAAATGGTTCTAGGAGGATTCACCATTTTTACCTTGAACGTGCCTGCCTTTTACGTATTCGCCTTGTGACGTTTTCGACTTTATATTTATATAAATATATCATTTCCAAAAATGAATGTAGACCTTCATGGACGAGATCCCCATCTTGATCTATAACTCTAGTGTAATGCACAATTATCTCCGGAGCAATGCGACTTTTTTTTGGAACTCTTGCAATTCCCCTCTTCTTTTATCTACCTCGTAAAACACTAATGTACATTTCCACTGGCCTTGCTTGTCTCTCTATTTCCTCTCTGGGCATTTTGGGTCTCCTAGAATTGGAAACAAATACATTTACCACATATTTTCCCGTTGGTGCAATTTCTTTATATATGGTGTCATTTACATTTGGATTCCAGAGCATTCCTTTCCTCTATCTTGGAGAGTATTATCCACCTCATGTGAGACAGCACTTGGCAGGCTTAACCTCCACCTTAAGATTCTTAGGGTTTTTTATCATGCTCAAATTATTTCCTCAAATGATGGAGTTCTTTGGACCAAATTATACATTTATTTTCCTAGGACTTGTATGTCTCTTTGCTGGAATTTACGCCAAAGTAGTTCTCCCTGAGACAAAGGGGCTTACTCTGAATCAAATTCAAGACCTATTCCGAACCAAAAAGGAATGTTCTGATGTAGAAACCAACAGATTATAAGAGGTTCTTCAATTTATATGTGATGTATTCTCCAACTTCTTGGTGCATTTTCATTGAGTAGATATCGAAATAATCAATGAAGTTTTTATTAAACTAAAAAATAGCATGAAGGTATCACTTGACTAATTTAAACAAGGGATTTTTGGACATTTGAATGCAAAAAAAAAAAAAAATAATCTTATAGATTATTGCATTTGTACATAATATATAAAATTGAGTATTTAACGAAAAATGATGTTTTCCTTGAAAAAATAAATTTGAAGACTTCATATATCTAGCAGAAAGAAGGGAATCATTTTTTTTTGTTGCTGTTGTAATTTTGTGATATTAAGAGTCAATTTTCATCAACATGACAACGTAAACATTAAAGTTGCAATTAATTTTATTTATGTGTAGATAGAAGTTTTTATAACGCATTCATTAAATTTATATGTAATTCTGGAAGAAATTTTAAAAATGTTGATAACTTTTAATTTCGGGCTTATTACATATTTTTGTGACTTGTTAAATTGGTACATAAAAGAGCTTTGAGTAATAAAAAGAATATACTAAATTTGCTAAAATATTTAATTTGTCTAATGAACTAAGATTTTGTAAAATTTTACAATATTAGTATTTTAGTTCAAAAAAAGTATTATATCACAAAAGATCTATCAATAAAATCGTATTTTGATGACTTTGCAGTTAAAAAAATCCCTTAAGTGTAACGTTATATAATTTGATTTTTCTTCATTGAAATAAATAAAGTAGAATATCATACATAGATCATAAAGTTTTATATCCTTATTTTGAAAATATGGTATCATTCTGGGATTTTAATAATTATAAGCTCAAATATTTAGATATTAAAATCACTTTCTAGAACATACAACCAAAGTTTGAGACTTTGACCATAGATAAAGAATTATATATGAGGCAACAAGTTAGGAAATATCTTCATTAGAATTTTAGCTGTTAACAAATAGGAGCCAAATTAGTAGTCTTAACGTTGAATAGTTCAAACTTGTTGTTCAATCCAAGGTAACACCTACTCAATCTATGTGTATACTAATTGAATTCTTCTACGCGAGCTTTATATTCAAAAATTCGTTTGCTTCACAATGCCCAACACCATAAAAATAACTTGGGCTGCACAAGAGGTGCCAAATTCAGTTGAGCTCTTGAAAACTTTGCAAGGAACATGGCACACATGCTCTCTCTTTCAGCTGCGCATGCGGATGATGGGTGATATTGTGTGTGTGTCTCTCTCTCTGACCCTTGATACTCGAAACGTGTGCGAGGGTCCAATCTGTAACAGTATCGTGCGGTGCAGCGTTCCGAACGTTATGTAATGAGACACTACAAAGGGAGGCACAAGACCAGAACTAGACATTTAGAAAATCATACAATTTTCTTCACTGAAAAGTAAATGTTAACAGTATTGTATCTCATGATTGTAGTGAGAAAAACATGTATTTGCAAGGAAATTGTGATCAGATATATATTTGTTATTGCTAAATATAGACCTTGATGATACATTTTAAATAGGTTTTTTTTATTAATCCAGCTACTTTATTTTTTCATGGTGAGGTTGAAATTTGTGTGGAATTTCCCGTTCCTAGATATTCGTTGATATTCTTTACCCCACGTTGCTCGGGCCAAGAAGGGAGAGAGAAATTACACCCGTAATATTAATATTATTTCTTGTTAATGTTTAGACCCATTCGATGCGGGCGAGCATGATATATTATTATGAATTTTTTTTTAAAAGAGTGCAAAAATCTTTAAATAACATACCAACATATGAATAAATTTGTCTAGATGAGAAGTCCATACTTTATTTTTTTCAAGAAACTGTCCGAATAGGAATTCGCAAAGAGGATTTTGAATAAATTAAGAATCACTTTATCATTTATGTTTCAACCCCTTTTCTAGTCTCCATGAGCTCCAAAAAATAGCTTTCGGGTTTTGGGAATGGAATTCCCCCCCATTCTATGACCCTTCCCGAAAAATGCCCCCCCCCCCTCTTAGCCTTATGAGATTCAAAAGAGGCACCCATTTATAGTTTCAGCCTCCTAGGACCAACGGTTTGGACATCCATAAAGGATACATACAAACTCCATTTTATATATTTATACAGATTACATATTAATTGAACTAATAAATAATATTGATGGAATGAATCATCGCTTTATAAGTTAATAGATGACGTGTACTCTTCTCATCCTAAAATTATAGATATTATTTCTCTTCCAACATTTTAAAGAGAGCATACGTACAAAGTGTCAGATAACCGATTTGAATACTATCAGTATATGTGAACCTAACGCAAGGTGGCAAAACCGTAGAGTGATGATGTGTGAAAATTATGTTTACACCTTTAAAAAAAGAGTATTGTTGACCAAATCATTCAAATTATAGTTTATTTATATATATATATAGAGAGAGAGAGAGCGCTTCAAATATTTGTATATTTCTCACTGTGTATTTCATTTGATTATAATTTTCTTTATGGAAATCTTCAGTTTTTATAGCAGTATAGGATGATTCCATAGAAGATCTGGAGTAATTGATTTATAAGGAACACCATTATCTATTTTTTTGGTCATTTAACTTTTGGATTTTAAAAAAATTACTTGCTTTTGCTCGGGGTAACTAGTCTATGTAGTTTATCTCTACGGACACCTACTAGATCGAGTATATTGTTTGTCTCATTAGTAGTCTCATTCTTCATCATTCATAAGTTTTATCTTCCGAATAGAAAATAAATTACAATTAAAAATTGCACACGATATTATTGTCTTGCAATGAAGTTAATCACAATCATATTGCTTCACGATGGTATTACTCACAACGTTTCTGTATCACAATGATAATGTACACAACGATATTACCCCAATGTTTTTGTCAGCAATATTTTTACCACAATCATTTTACAGTGAACCCTATGTATTGTTGAAAGTTTTGTCTATGTACCTTTTGGTTTAAAAAATCTGTCAAGAGGCTATTTTCAGGGGGTCTGGAGACCAGACACAGAAGGAGGGGGGGGGGGTTAGGCTGGAAAAAAATCAATTTTCTAAGTCACAAAATTAATTCATTGAGTTAAACCTTCTGTACCTTATGGGTGAACTCTTCTGTCACAGGCTCCCAGAGTAGGACTGACGGTATTTTTTTCACACTTCAATAAAATTAGGGAGAAGGGGTAATATTTTTTTATTTTAAGTTCTTGTTATTATATAAATTAAATACCAATTTAAAGCTGATTTATTTACCATTAAAATCATAGATAAATCAAGTATGTAGGCCCTTCTTATTAGTAGATATGGCTATCAAAAATAGGCCAACCGCCATTGCACATAAGTTATGGAAGAAACAGCTGAAACGACAGTTTTACTTTAAAGTCTTGGCTACTATCTATCATTTTAACATAAATAATTGTATTTTGAATATACATTGTATATTTTATAGGTCTACAAATTTGGAATTTCGAAATTTTCATTTTCAAAGGAGTCATTTTTGGTCCAAATTGGTCACAAATTCACATTTCTCGGCCAAATGACACAAAATACGGGATTGAAACTTAAAAAATAATAATCTATAGACATTTCGAGAAACCGGGGTCAAATCTTCAACCATGTCTTAAATAAAAGAGTGCCAAGATACATACCAACATGCAGTGAAAATATTTGTTTTATTTTTACGTCTTTATAATTTGTTTTATATGAAGCAAAAGAGTTCAGAATTAATTTTTATTTCTTAATATCCCGGGCAAACCTAATTTAGTAAGTTATTATATACTTGTGCTGTGTATTCAAAAGGACATCAATACATTTTCTTGTTGATCCCTCGATCAACATATATATGTTTCTGGGAATATGGACAATCGGACATTTTGCCAAATTCCTGGGCAATTTATAAAAGTTCCTATAGAGTGTTCATAATGTAAAAAATATGTAGACGAGGTTTTTGCAAAACTTTTCACTCAATATGGGCATCTTCATTATCATTCACAGCCTTTACAAGTCACCTGAAGGTCATACATGAGTTGATAACAAGTTCCTATGAAATGCTGTCCCATGCAACCACTATGGAGGACTTCAGTTAGTGCACATTTGTGTGTGAGGTCCTGGTGGTTTTCCTCTCCAAAATGCCCCTTATAGAAAAGTCCATTAGGTTCAAATCTGGTGAGGAAGGAGCCCTATCTCTTTTGGCCAGAATCGAGCCATGTTATGTGCACAGAACTTTTGGCACTTGGTGGATGTGTGAGAGGGAGTAACCGTTCTCAGTCCACACATAGTTACTCTCCGGGTAGTTGGTCTTCAGTCATGGCAAGATGGTGTACCTTAGCACCTTATAGTAGGCCTCCTGGCCGATTTTCTGTCTTGAAAAAGAAAGGAGGCATCTTCTTTCCATCA